>NW_017306487.1:332936-394294 GCF_000935625.1 Nanorana parkeri
CCCCCAATCTAGAACTAAAACAAAAGGTTTTGCCTGAAGATGCCTTTTAACATATTCATCTATAGCTGAAGTAGAGAACTTTATCAAGAAAGGGAAAATGTTTAATATGGAGACAAATTAGTTGGTTATATCTTTTGACTTTACTGCAAGAGTCAACAGATGAGCATTCGACAGCAGGTGTCCCTTTTTAAAAAAAACTTTTTTTGAAAACCTTTATGGCCCCTTTCACACGGGTGGTCCAAAAATCAGATGCCCAATGCTTGTCTATGGGCAGCCAAGTCTTAACGGACAGGTGACCGTTTACACCCACTTACCCACGACTCTGGGCAGGTCCAGGAAAAACAAGCAGAACGGAGTTCCACTTTGCTGGATCTGATTGTGCCGGATCGTGGGTAATCTGAGGTAAACGGACACAAGTTCATTCCCCATAGACCGACATGGGGTCCGGCAGTGCTGGATCGGGGTAATCTGATGTAAACAGACACAAGCCCATTCCCCATAGACCGACATGGGGTCTGGCACTGCTGGATCGGGGTAATCTGATGTAAACAGACACAAATCCATTCCCCATAGACCGACATGGGGTCTGGAAGTTTTAGATGAAGGAAAAAAATGGACAGGCGCTAATGCCACAATGGTGTATTCCAATCCATAGTGCCCAGATCAGCCCGATCAGAAGGGGTTTTTTCAGCTCGTTTTTTCGTTCAGTGACACACGCGTTTGTATACCTCTCTGGCGGTATGATTTTTCCCCCCCCCCCTTTTTTATTTGATCTTTTTCGTGTTTTTTTTTTTTTTTTAAACTTTCAAACTTCCAGCCGGTTCCGCCCCCCTGCAACACGTACGCTCGCAAGGGACGGCAGCGGCCGGAGGACACAGCGGGGATCAAGCGCGTTTCCACGGGCTAAAATACGCCCAGGTGGGAACCATGCCCATAGGAAAGTATGGGATTTCACTTGCTGAGCATTTTTCAACGCTGAAAAATGCCCAGGTGTGAACCCAGCCTAATAGTTGTGGCTTATTGCAAAGTGAAAAAGTTTGAACCTTACATAATAGAATTTGGACTTTAAAACTCAGGGGTGATTCTTCTAAGTTTATTTGATGTATCTATTTTTTCTCTAGTGATTCCACTTCTTTTAAATGCTCTATGTGGCCAGAAGACTAGAGCTTTCCAGTTGACTCTCTATGACTGAGACATAGAAACGGGCAGAAGATGCATCTGTTGAAATTATGAAGTGTGAATTCTTCAGATTTTTACTCTACCTAGATGTTGGCTTGTTCTAGAGTCTGACTGGCCAGACTGTACATTTTAAAGGAGCCCTGTAGAATTTCTTGTGCTTCTAAACATTATTAGCACAGGGATGCTGGAGTAGTTGTGGATATGTTGGCAGTGTAATTGTAGCTTGCTGTGGACATAAACTAGCATCATCTCGGTAATGAGGAAGCCCATCATTGGAATGTAAAAGCATGGTGTTTGCTCGTTTACACTTCACATGCACATTTCATATTCCCCAGCTACATGAACTGTAATACATTAATATATGTTGAGCTATTGCCTAGTGGGGTATAACAAAAAAGGATTATTGGTTAAATCTAGGGCTGTGGAAATTAAAGATTAATTTCTCGATTTTAATCGTTCAATTTTTTGATCGATTTAAAATTATTTAGATCGCTAATGAAAACACTCACCTCTCCGCCGGCTTCCGGGAGTCCCGTTGGCAACTCCTCCCCCCTTCCCCAAGTTGCTCCGTCGGCAGAGCCACTTGGTCCGGTGAGTTTGCCCAAGAAACTTTCTGCACGAGCGCCAGCCAAGGCATTGGCCTATACACATAGACCACAGCAATGAAGTAATAAAATGAACTAGGATCACACTAATCCAGCACGTTATTATTCTGAGTTGCCCCACTCAAGCGGCGGCCATATTGAGTGGGGCACGTGAGATTAATAACGTGCTGGATTAGTGTGATCCTAGTTCATTTTATTACTTCATTGCTGTGCTGTTTGTGTATAGGCCAATGTAGTTGGATCTGTATGTGCGTTATAATTAATCGATTAAAAAAAAATTCGATTAATCGATCACGAAAATTTTAATAATTACCAGCCCTAGTTAAATCTAGTGTTTAAAGGAGTTTTCGCTGTTGACAGATGCAGCCTTATAGAAATGTTTTGTAGTCTGTTTGTTTCTTATCTGTGAAGCGTGGACTCGTGTAGAAATGTATGCCAGTGTCCCCAGGTTGAGGCTACATGTAGATTTTAAAGCTCCTTCAAATATACATAAGCTCACTTCAACTGCTGTCAGGCTAGATCTGTACACTTGACATGGGAGAGGGTTTATTATATTTTATAAACAGTGATTCAAAATATGTATACGATGCTACGACAAAAAATACAAAAATGTTTCAATCAAGATATTATATTAAGAGTCCCATGTAGAAGGGTATAATAACACTGTGAAGTGATCCAATTATCATATGTGTGTCCCAGTGCTTCACTCCAAACATCCAGGTGATCAATAAATAAACTTTCAGTGCAAAGCTGTGCTCCCATATCCACACTTATTTCTACTCACCTTCTAATAAGGACCATAACTAAAATATTTGAGTATAGTCACTCATGCCTTCACCAGTAGCAAGTAGAGGTGCACTAAAATGAACATTTAAAAAACGAAATGAACAGACCCCTGATATTTCCCTTTTTAAAATGGAAAAAGAGATTGAGCCCTCAATATCTTTTTCTGCAGCCCCTGTTATAAATGAACAGGAATCCTCTATACTGAATGTTCCTGTTCATTCATAACATGAGAACATAGCGGGGGGAATTTATCAAGGGAGTTGCTCCACTTTTCTTTAAGTGACACATTTTCCACGTTATTTGCACCTTATTTATCAATGCAGTCTAAATCTAAGCCTTGATAATGTCATTTTCATTAGACATGTTGGGGGTAATTTATCATAGCAATTGCGAGTGTTTGAACTTGCACGGAATATATTTGCACCAGATTTATCAAGCTAGTGTAATGTTGTTGATAAATTAGGTTTAATAGACTCCAGGAAAGAAGGCAAAAAGCTTAACTGTCGCATCTTCAAGAAGTGGTCACGGGGACTTCCTAAGTTGTGATTGTTTTCTTAGGTGATGCTCCAGTTTCTTACAGCCCCAGAACAAGTGCAGATGAAAACAGGTGCAAAAAACGTGCAGTTGAAAAAGTAGTGCAAGCTCTGAAGAAAACGGGAAAAAAACATGTGCAGTTGGAAAAGTAGTGCAAGCTTTGGGCAAAACACGTGCAGTTGGAAAAGTAGTGCAAGCTCAGGTGAAAACAGGGAACACATGTTAAAAGACAGATTTGCACATAAAAAAATGATCTAAGAGGCTAAGAGTAATTGCTTTGCTTTGATAAATTCCCCCCAGTGTGTTGACTATATCCACAATCATGAATGAACAGGAGGTGATGTAGATCACTTCCTATTCATTCATAATTGAGGATATAGTCAACAGGCTATGTTCCTAATTATGTACAAACACTCAGCGATCACTGAGTGTTTGTTTGTACCGCTCTCCTTCCTGACAGCTGTCACAGGAGGCTTGGCGGTTCGGGAGGAGAGCTCAGCCTCCTGTGACAGCAATGGCTGTCTCCCAATACTTATCTTGATACTGGAACTTCTGGTATCAGGAAGCTGTGCAGTAAAGCTGGCTCCATGCTCCCTCGTTGCAAGAAAGCCGGGCAGACGAGGGAGAATGGAGCCGGATTCCCGGCCAATCAGGAAGCCGGGCAGCATGTAATGATTCGCTGCCCGGCTTCCTGATAACAGACGTTCCCGTATCGGAAGCATTTGGGCAAATACTCAGGAAGCTGGCCAATCAGAAAGCCGGGCGTCGAGTCATTACACACCGCCCGGCTTCCTTAATGGGACTTCTGATATCGGCGAGTACTGGAAAAAATATTTTCGGTAGTCGATATCGAAAAAACGGTATTGGTGCATCCCTATCTGCAATGCTGGATTAGCGGTCCACCACATCTGCAAATGGTGACACAAAGGGACTTGGACGGTGGACTCTGGTGAGTATAACTTGCTTTGCCAGGTCAGAACAAAAAAAAAATTATCCTTGCACAATGGATTAGAGGGGAGGTGGGAATGGGATCATAGTTTCCCTGGAGTGGGGCTTTAAACCCTTATGTAAAGATGGAAAAGTTTTTACATTTCATTCCTCACCTATTAACTTTGTAGCTGGTCTAATGGTTTATGTATTCACTGACAGGCCAGTTTTAAAAAGAACGTAAAAGTCAGTTAGTGAGCTGCTATTTATCTGGGGAACAATGTTATTGCACTAAGTTTAACTTTTCAAAATCCAGTACAATCAGTTTGGGATTTTGCAAGTGCTGCTGCAATGAAGGGAGAGCATGAATCCGCAAATACAAGCCTTCATTTTAAGATTTTAGGCCCCATTCACACTGAGCGAAATGGATATTGCGTGTTTTTCCCCACGATATCGTGCTGTTTTCCACGCGACATCGTGCTGAGCGGCTTTGAGCTACATATCGCGATATTGAACGGCATTGCACATTTTATCGCGCTACATAGCGTGTTTTTTGGGCAGGACTTTGTCGCTGCTACATTAGGCTGTAACCAATCAACAGTGATCTTGATGTGACTTCAATCTTTCCTTCCATTTTGCAGTGCAAATGTAGCGTGATCTCGCGTGACAGTCGTGCAATATCGCCGGTAATGCGCAACACCACTATTGGAGCCGAATCGCGCGACATCTGCGCAAAAAGGGTCATGTACGAGCTACAGGCGACATTGAGCTGTGAGCTGTGAGATTGAGCTGTGAGATGTGAACGGCTCCATTGAAATGTATTGGACAAGCTACATAGGGCGATATCGCGCGGAAATATGTGTGATTTTGTGGCAAAAATCGCGCGATAAACCGCTCAGAGATTTAGCTTTATATTTCTCTCTGGTTGCTTATCTCTTGTGGATTCTGCTACTTTTCTAACATTCTTTAAAATGCAAAATTAACAGTCCAACAGTAAAAATTGAACTTCTTTGCACCAGGTATTGTGTTAGATTTGGGAACTTAAGTACAAAGATCTTGCTGCCAGTGTGCCTGAGATATACAAGAGACTGTATAGTTTGAGTTTGAGCGAACGACCACTTAAAAGTGAACTTTGGCCTAACCTTTTTTGGCCATAGTTCTTTTCTTTACCTTCAGTTATCATAGGGGTTTAGCTATATTTACATATACGTATGTAAAGGGGAAGCCATTGTACAGAATTCTTCTTAAGCAGTGGCTGTACCATGGCTGCAAATAGAGTACTTTTAAAGTTGCCCCCTTTTCTAAAAACACTGCATAAAAGTACCCTTGCAGGGAAGAATAGTTACAGAGTACACTTGCCTTTCCTTGACTTCCTCCACAGCGTTTAGGCAACCTGCTTTTTCCCAGAGAGTAGCTCAATTCTCGTGAGAAGACAATCCTGCACTGTCTGCCTGCTGCGTCTTCTTGGGAAATTTGGGCTACTCAAGGAGGGTTTACATGTATCGAATTTTGGCTGGTTACTGAACTGGACGAAATTCGCACAGTGGGTGGCACTGTCGGCACCCTAATGAAATTCTGCAAAAGGTACATATATTATATATTTTTCCTCCCACTAGTACTTGTATGCAGCATTTTTAGTGACCTTAGCTACACAGTGGGGCCACTGTATAATAAAGAGCAGGGTAGGTATGCGCTGGGAATTCATCATGAATGCGACACCTTCCCTCACGGCTGGCTGGTTTCTATGACGTTGGTGGCTACCGGTGTTCTAGCAATCAGTGACTCATGAATTCCAGTGACTGTGTTTTATCCCAAATTTTGTTTTTTCAAGCATGGCTGAGTTGAGATTCTTCCAAGATCACTCAGAATTTGACAGCTGTCAGTTGACCTCCTTCTGTCCTGCACATGACCTGCATCAAACCAATTTTGCATTACGATAGACTTTTGATGGAAGTACAAATTCAGTGTTATGCAAACAAAAACCCATTGACACTAACAGAGGCAAAGGGACTTATGTCCGTGTTTTGGTTACTGACTTGCATATGGCTTGAGGTAATCAGAACGGTGTATAGGTATGTTGATGGCCAAATGTTTAGGTATTTCTGTAAGCTGTTTAATCAAATGTATACAGAGTTAAGCAGAATAATGAGAAGTGATGAGGAAAATAGAGTTTACTATCTAATCATGAGTGCGTTTAATGAAAGAGAACATTCTGCTTTGCCTCAGGAGTTCCATGACTGTATTCAGCCTTAATATGAGCACTGATTGGCTTGTGTATCGTCTGCAGGAACAAAACACCAATTTGTACATGAAAAGCAAAGCAGTATCTGTTTCACAGAAAACCCAGTTCTAGGTAAATATGGGTTGTTGGACTGAGAATGTATTTCAATACGTTCGGGAAAGCTTTGTTATAATGTTTGAGGATTGAGCTGATTTGGTAAGCTCGGACTCCCTCTGCTGTTATTTGCATGCTGCCTGGCAGGAAGTTGTGTAAGCCATCTGTTATTAAATGATGCAGTTTTAGTTAATAAATGTGTTTTGAGGGGAGGGGGGGCATTTAGAATCATTTCTTTGGATTTTGCAGAACACTTTTTTTTTTTTTTTTTTTAATGTGACTTTTTACTGAGGGTGACATTTAAGCCCTGGTTCACACCTAGGCGGCACCGTTTTTTGCACATTTGTACACGCGTTAGCAGCATATGGTTATTGGTGCACATTTGTATGTGCGTATTGAAGCGCGTACATGAAGACGCGCTTTTGATTGGCAGCTCATAAACAATTGTGGGTAATGGAAGAACACGCGTATAAATGCGCAAAAATGTGCAACATACTTCTGTTGTGCATTTTTGGGTATTTCCAATGAAGTCTATGGGGAGGAAAAGCGCTTTTAACTGCCCAAAGAAGCTCCTGTATCTTTTCAGGTCTGGCGGTTTCTTTCTGGCGTTTTTCTGCTCAGGTGTGAACCCGGGCTATTGAAAATCATGGAATTTCTTGTGTTGGGCAGTTAAAAGCTCTTTTCGAACTGCTCAAAAACGCAGAGGTGTGAACCAGGGCTAAGGGCCCATTCACACCACATCCACATTATCTCCAGAACAGATTGTTTCTGAATCCAAAATGCATCCTAATGTATCGCCATGCTATTTCTGACCTATGCTGTCCATTCCAGACCAGAGAAATGCTGCATGTCTCATTTTGTCTGGTCTGGAATGCACTTCAACTGCAATCAAGCTCACACCATTTTCCGGACTAGATCTGGTCCGGAAAATGGTGTGAACCTGCAGTAAACGTTAGACTTTTAATATGTTTCCAAACATTTTGACAGTATTAGCTTAAAGTGAACAAATTATTATAATACACACTTTTTTGACTTTACAGAGCATGTGTCGGCATTACAAAAACTCCCTTAATCTAAGTAAGGTTACCTGGCCCTGTAGGTAATGTTTTTTAAAGCCGACCTCCTAGCTAAGTTATTATTTCTATCTTTGACCAAGTTGGGAAATGTATATTTCCTGTCATCCTGTAACATCAGTACAAGAAAAGAAGGGGGGGGGGGGGGTTGTCATTGGTAAAAGTAGACATAGGCAGCAACAAAACTATTGTCAGAGATTCTAGCTCATCAAAAAAATATTTTTATACTTTCAAAAAATGAGAGGAAACTTCCTCAGTAGAGGAGCAGTTGGCAATGAAAACCTGACAAAGTATCTAGGGCAGAGCTGGTCAAATCCCAGGAGCCAGCTAGCCAATGCGCCTTACAAATTACAGATAGCGCCTAACTTTTGTGGTTTTCTTTAGTTGGCAATGGAGCTAGCTCCTAAAAAAAAAAAATCCTGCTGGCTCCTGAGTTGTTGTTGTTGTTGTTTTTTTTTTTTTGTCCACCCCTGATCTAAGGGCAGGCTCACACCATTTTCCAGACCAGATATGGAACGCAGGAGTGCATTGCATTTTGCTGCGTTTCAACTGCGATTTTTGCAAAAGTTCTGGAGCTTTTTTTTTTTTAGCTTAAAATGGGCTTTCAAGTGTGTTCCAGTCGGTTTTTTGATGTGTTTCCATGCGTTCCAGTGCATTCCAGACCAGACAAAATGAGACATGCAGTATTTTTCTGGTCTGGAATGGACTTCGCTGGTGTGAACAGAGGCCAGAAGTAGTATAGGGATACATTAGGATGCATTTTTTAGGTCCGGAAACAGTCTGGTCTGGAGATGATGTGGTTTGAATGGGCCCTTAGGCTAGCCACACACTGTTGAATCTCTCTTGTTTAATATTTTTCCCGATCCATGCTAAACAGAATAGATAGAGGAATCCTGGCTGCTGAATACCCAGACACTTCCAGAATCTAATTGAAATAAAGGTACTGTTCAGCTGATATTCTGCCCAGCTCCATCAACAAAAGTGATTTGGCCTTGTGAATTTTAGCCAATTCAGCAGTAATTGACCAAATTCAAGCTGTGGATTGCCAGCTTAACCCCTCTCTATCCGAAACAGGATAAAACGTTTTGGCTGGAGTTGGTTTTTATTGTCACTAGGGACTATGTGGTTTTATAATTTCTATGGAGGAAAGGAAGATTTGCCTTCCCACCTGCCGGAAAGGTGAATATCTGCTTCGCTAAGAGGGTGTCTGCACTTTAGTTCTATTGCTAAGGTGACCGCTTAGTCTTTCTTTTTGACTGCAGTCTACTTACAGGGAAAATAACCCAGGGATTCAATCTGTAAAGGTGCCCATACACCTGCCGATTATCGTACGATAATGGTGGGAAATCCTGTGATCGTACAATAATCGGCAGGTGTATGAAAGGCGTGCGACCATTTCTACTGTACGGTCGCACGTCTTTTGTCTCCTGTGCGAGCTTGAAAACCCGCCGAGAATCGTACGATTGTCGGCGGGTTAGTGCCGTTCTCGGGAGACAAATGCTGAACGGGTCGGTGTGCGCAAGCGCAAACTGCCCGTGCGGCATTGGACTCATCGGAAGCCCGCCCCTCAGCGGGGCGGGCTTTCGATGATCGCAAGTACCATCTGCCTGTCCAAGATGGGCAGATCCTACAAGCCTTTAATTAGCTTACAACCATCGCAAGATGAAAGTCTTGCAATGCTTGTAAAGTGTATGGGCAGCTTTACTCTGGCTTTTAATCAACCACACATTAAACAGGCTGCGTGGCTACAGGATAGGTTTTAAAGTGTTATGTCACGAGTGAGGTAAATGATTGGAGTAGGCATTAAAGAGCAAAACGATTTGATTGTGAAGGAGAGCAGAAAACACAAAATTTGAGTAAATGAATACAGAGCATTGAATGGAAGGGTGAGAGCTGGGAGATGGCGCAGGCTGCAGGAGAGGACAGAAGAAGATACTCTTCCATCCTCCTCTAATGCTGAGGGTGGGGAACATATTTGACGTCACTGCCTGCAGAGAAGGTGGACACTTGACGTCACTGGTTGCTAGGATGACAGCGGTCCTAGCAATCAACAACTGAGGTGGAGGGGCCTGCACTGGGCTGTGGATGCACTGGCCTCTGAGCCCGGCGTATCCACTGTCAGCCAGCCATAACCAAGCGCAGGTCTGCAATGGTAGTCCGTGTCTGGACAGCAGGCTGGACAGGGGAAGCAAAAGGGCCGGATGTGGTCTGGGTGCCTTTTAAAGTAATAAACTCTCAAACTTTTTTTTTTTTCAATAATGAATCCAGATCAAACAAATATACGTTGCCCAGTAAAGCATTGCTTTATATTTTGCCCCAAAAATCATCATATTTCTGAACAGCTGCTTCCAAGTCTCTCAGCTCCGCTTCCCTGAACTTTCTGTCTGGTAGAAGATCACAAAGGACAGAGCAGACTCCAGCAACTGTTCATCTACTAGCTTGGATAAGGGAAGATAGGGGGAGGGAAGTAGCTTGATTTGCTGTGTCTGTGTGTTTGTGGAGACACACACGGCTTACTAGCACACACAATGGTGACTGCATAGCACTCTGCTTGAGAAAGGAGGAACTCTAAAACAGGATGTCTGGACCAGAGCTCAGGGGACCAGCTCATTCTGCAGGAAAGTAAAACGTTTCAATATCAAGGAGCAGCATTCGTTGTAAGTGATTTCATCAGCATTTTAAATCACGTAAAACCCTTTTGACTTTAAAATGGCCAGGTGTATTTTTATATGTACATCTTCCATGTCATCATATACTAAAGGTTCCCTATAGGTAATGCAAAGAAGAAGTGAGGAAGCCTAGGGTTCCATCAAGCTTAGTTGCTGCTTATGACCTGCCCACATCCTATTAGCTGATAAAGTACTTAGATGGGGCTTAACCTCCTTTGCCATAATTTGAGAGAGTCCGCTGTATTATCTGATACTTGGTGCATAGTAACGAGGGTGCCTGTTGTGAGGCATTATTGCCTAAGACATTTCACAAGTGCTGTAGCAAATGAGTCAGCAGCATAATACAACCCTGGAGATTTCTTATGACTTCATGCATTTTTACACACATCAGTGACCTTTTACAATAGCTACTGTATCTTGCTTGTCATGGTGCCTGGAACATATAAGCAATATGCTGCGGGGAATATTGGTGATTATGGCCGCTGTGGTGATTGATCACAGACATGGAAGTGAGCTGTAGGTGAAATCTCCAAGTGCACACAGAGTTTTTGCATTGCACTGAAGGTTCCTAGGGGATGGTATTTGGCATTGCTTGGATTCATGGGAATTGACAACTGCAAATATTGGAAATCGGTTTTAACAATGGGATAATATACCCAGTTCAGTTCCTGGTAAAGTCAAAAAACAATAACCTGCTACTGAATGGTACATGGATGTTTTTGTTCGATTCATTATTTGTTCAAACAGTTCACATTCAGCATCATTGTTCTATTGCGATTCAGTAACTGAAGATTCCTGATATTGTACAGAATGCAAACTCTTCTTGTCTGTCGGGTGCCAATAAATTGTATACCATGTTTGATTTCCATTTATGTACATTTTGGCTGCCCTTTGGAAATTATTTCTTAGTAATTAGGTGCATGATGGTTCAAAGAATCATGCTGGCAGGAAGCGGTGTACATGGGCCTTACTTTTGTCAGGTTACATATATTGCTGTTTGTGTATTTGCTAGAAAGATTTGTCAAGTGTTTTTCCTGGTGACCATTGTCTACTGAACTAAGTGATAGAAACTGAAAAGGTTTTCAGCTAGGGCTGCAACCAACTAATCGATTTATTCGATATAAGGAAAATAGTTGGCAACTATTCTCATTATCGATTAGTTGGTTGGATCCCCTAGCTCTCTCCTCAACGCTCGGAGGAGGGCACAGCAAGCAGTGGGCGGGTGCAACAGCCAGCTAACAATACAATTATTTAAAAAAATATAAAAGATGGGAAAAAGTCATTTTCGGCTTCGGCCTGACAAATTCTGCTGCGGGGGGTGCGTTACAGTGCCATTAACTTGAATGACAGCCCAAACACACTTCCCGTCCGCACTGTGATCGGCCGCACTGGAACGCACAGTACCACAATGCTGTGCATTTCAGTGCAGTGCGATTGCAAAAAAATTGTCCATGCAGTTTTATTCTGAAGTAAGTTTTTTGTAACACTCCATTTGTGTATTTTATATTAAATTAAAGGAGAACTATGAGGTAAGTGATTTTCACTCAACCTCATAGTTCGAGCCGACGTGTTACAATGAAACTGTCGCACGTCGTCTCAATAGATCGGGAAGTGAGCGAACACATACCGTAGCTCGCTCACTTCTCGATCATGTCCCTGCAGAGAACCATGACTGTCACTCACGGCTCCCTGCAGGGATTCTTCCCCGTCCGATCCTCCAGCACTGACTGGCGGAACGGACAGGGGAGGGGGCGGGTACAGTACAGCTGGGTCTGCCTCTAGATAGGCAGAGCCAGCTTTCAATCACGCAGGTTGGTGGATCTCAACAGTAATGCTGTAGCTCGCGGTATACTGAGCTTTTGGTCATGGGAGGACGCTAGTTTGTGTCCTCCCATGACCCTTAGGAGAACTATGGGGGGGAAAAAACATAGTTCTCCTTTTTTAAGGATGTTTTTTTTTTTTTTTTTCATTCGATTTATTCTTTCGATTTAATCGGCCAACTAATCGAGTATGAAAATAATCATTAGTTGCAGGCCTATTTTCAGCTGTCACTAGTACAGGAGGTGAGGGAAATCTGCAGTCCTGTACCTGTTCTAGTGACATCTGTCCAAGATTTCCTCCCAATTTGAGAGTTTTTTGAGATTGGAATTGGGCACTGCTCTTCTGTGTTATGTCTTGCACAGGAAGGCGATTGCTGACCTTTAGCACATGGAAGTCAGGGCTGATCCTCCTATCGTTTGTCTAGCATTGTGTTAATAGATAATCCTTGCTTTAAATGTCAATCTCTACAACAATACCCTCATGAAAATGGAAGCGAGGCTTGGTACCTGGCACACTTGCTGTGGCCAGTCAGCAGATTTTTGTTGGCTTGTATTTCATGTGTAAGATGACAATTCTTGCTGTTTTACAATAACCACTGAAGACCTTTGGATAGAAAATAACTTGACTGCATAAGTCTGTACTTGGTAGACGCACCTTTGGCATTAATTGCACATCTGAGCATTGCAGTGTTTGCTCATTCCTTTTCGTAAACCCACCTGCGCATGTTTGCAGAAACGCAGCAGAACTTGCTTGCGGTACCATTGATTTCTAACGGAACCATAAAGATGTGCGCGTAAGCAAAAAACAGTTGGGTTAATTAAAAGCAATTGGGACAGTTTTACCCTCCTTAGATCCTTCTTTTTTTTTTTTCATGTGCAAAACTCTCTTTTAACATGTGCGCCTGTTTTGACCAGAGCTTGCACTACTTTTCCAATTGCCCGTGTTTGGACCAGAGCTTGCACTACTTTTTCAAAAAGCACCTGTTTTGCACCTGTTTTCATGTGCTCTTGTTCTGCGGCTGCGTGAAACTGGAGCATTACCTAACAACAAAACAATTGCAACTTAAGAAGTCCCCATGACCACTTCTTCAAGAAGCGACAGTTAAGCTTTTTGCCTGGAGTTACGAGTCTTCTTTCCTGGAGTCTATTAAACCTCATTTATGAACAGCATTACATTAGCAACATTAATTTGGCGCAAAGTGCGTCAAATATATTCCCTTCAAACACTAGCAATTGCTATGATAAATTCCCCCAAATGTGTGTTGCGCAAACTGCTACATGAGCTTCTTTGCCGCATGTATATGAACCGATTGAAATCAATGGGGACACGCAGCAAACGATCCACAAAAGCGCACACGATTGTGACGCATGTTACTGCCACGCACAGGTGTGAATGTGGACTTCGATTGTTTGGGGATCTTGAGTCAAGACCAGCACAGCTGTGTAAGTGTTCATGAAGGGTTCTTTTAAAATATTGCTTCTGTGTTGTTGTTTAACCGGCTCTCATTCTTGTATACCCGTTATGGACAAGAACAATTGTGGTAATAACCTTATCAGTTCTTGAGATAACAAAGTAATACATACATTTTGGGGACAAACAAGGCTTTCATTTTCCAGTATTGTCTTGCAGTGATTATTTTATTGTTTATTAAATCTATAGACAAAAAGATATCTATTAAAATTTAGTTTTTTTTTCTATTTTGACCAGTATTTCTTTTTAAGGCCCCGTTCACACTGAGCGATATCGCTCTCCAATGCTTGGCAATGGGGCAAAGGGTCCTGCTGTCGCGTGTCGTGCGTCGCTACAGCATGACCCTTTTTGGAGCGGATTTTGCCGCGATTCAATGCTTTTCAATGCAAGCATTTGCGCGATATCGCGCAAAATGCAAATCGCTCAACAAACGCGCGATTTGCGAATGGCTACTTAGTGTGAATAGGAATTATACATTTTATTCTGTAATATATCACATTTAAAATGATGTGTTTGTACATAGCATGGCAAAGTTATTTGCAAATGGAATGGTGGGGTTTTCCCAATTTTGTGCATTTCTTTGTGCGACACTGAGGAAAAAATAGCAAACAGAAAAGTAAATATTTGTGGTAAAAAAATCAGTAGAAAAATATTTATGGGCAGGAAGGAGTGCATTGGGGCCATTTAGGCCTGGTTCACACATGGGCGTTTTACAGTGCATTCCTACGCTCTGTAAAACGCTCAACATGTGAAAACCAATGATTTGCCTATGGGTATGGTTCCCACCTAAAAAGTTTTTACAGTGCGTAGGAACGCGCTGCAAAACGCCCTACGCCCAAAGAAGTACAGGAGCTTCTTTGAGGCGTATTTGCCGCGCGTATCCATTGGAATACAGCCAGGTAGCCCTCGGAAACGCCTGGGTGTGAACCCAGCCTTAGTGTTCACTAAGTGTTAATAAGGGGCTAAATAGGATTATATTTTTACTTAAAAACAAATTTTTTCCTGCTTGTAAGGTTTTGTTAAAATCATATGCCAATCAAAGGTCATGTCTTTAATTTACATATGAATGACATGGTAACCACAGTTAAACAATACATTTGGGGGAATTTATAATGGCAATTGCGAGTGTTTGAACTCGCATATGGTCGTATGAGATTTATTTGCACCAGATTTATGTTGCTAGTGCAATGTTGTTCATAAATGAGATAAAATATGGAATACAGGCTTAATACAAATTAATATACTAAAAATTAGCTTGTAGTCCATCACAGGAGCGAGCTTGGAGCGGTGACTACTTTACAACACACACAGGGACTATAAGGAACAAATGTAGCCACTCTTCAAAAGTAGGAACAGTGTCAGCACCAATTCAGAGAAGATTTGAGGATCTACCGCTGAGTGACACATAAATAAGGTCCAGTTTTTGTTAATAGTTCAGGTAATTGAGTTACGATTAAATTCCTGAGTTTAGTGTCATTTTAAAGGAGAACAATGAGAAGTGAAAATCACTCATCCTCCGTTCGAGCCGACGTGAGGCAATGAAACTGTCACACGTCAGCTCAATAGATCGGGAAGTGAGCGAATGCATACAGTCGCTCGCTCACTTCTCGATCATCTCCCTGCAGAGAGTAGTGACTGTCAGTCATCACCCCCCGCAGGAATTCCCCCTCCCCGCTCCGATCCTCCAGCACTGACTGGTGGAATGGAGGGGCGGCGGGCACAGCTGGCTCTGCCTCTAGATAGGCAGAGCCCGCTGTCACTCATGCAGCTGGGTGGATATCAACAGTATTGTCTGTATCTGTACCGGCTGCGGCGGTCTCATTATACCGCGAGCTACAGAGCTTTGGGTCACGGGAGGAAGCTAATATATGTCCTCTTGTGACCCTTAAGAGAACTATGGGGAAAACACTTACCACATAGTTCTCTTTTTAAGGGGGAAAAGATCCTCCCTGGCACATGGGAGGTTCATGATAAAGAATGAAAGTAGTTTCTACAGAGATCTTCCTGTGAGGGAACTCTCTTTCCACTAATGCTAAGTAAATGGACCATACTCTGCAAGATGGACAATATAAAATCTGAATAATGGAAAAAACATAACACATCTGCAAGTATGCATGCACTATTTTATCTTTCTATTTCAAAGTCTTTGCATTTAAAACCTAGAGGTGAACCGAAATGAAAATTTCAAAACCGAAACGAAACCGGAATAAAAAGTCAGGCCAAAACCGAAAAATGTGTATTTTAACCTTCTTTTTTTTTTTAATAAACTTTTTACATTTATATTTTTATTTAATTTTGTATTAAATATTTTTGACTTTTAAGGGCTTTGGGAAAATTTTGGGGGTCTGACCCCTGATATTTACCTTTTTAGAATAGAAGAAGAGATTGAAGACAGAGTCCTCCAATCTCTTTTTCTGCAGCACCTGTTATAAATGAACAGGAATCCTCCTATACTGAGTGTTTCTGTTCATTCATAACATGAGAACAGAGCATGTTTACTATATCCACAATTTATGAATGAACAGGAGGGGATGTAGATCACTTCCCATTCATTCATAATTGAGGATATAGTCAACATGCCCTCAATTAGTTATAAACACTCGGCAAGGAGGCTGAGTGAGCGGTGCAGGGAGGAGAGCTCAGCCGCCTGTGACAGCGTTGGCTGTTTCCGCCCACACTGCTCTCCTCTGATCTGTGACAGGAGGCTGAGCGATGCGGGGAGGAGAGACACCGGCCGCTCACATCGCTCTCCTCCCACAGCACTCAGCCGCCCATGACCGTTTCTCTCCTCCCCGCTGGGACACAGAGCAGCGCCCAGTGGGGAGGAGAGAATAGGATGCACCGCTGTATCGGCCAGAATATGGCCCTTTCGGCATTATGCCAAAAGTGCCATTTTCAGACGATATGTTTCGGCAGCCGATATATTGGTGCATCCCTATTTAAAACCATTTTGTTTTACTGTATAACAAACTATTCCCTTGTCCATTAAGGGCAAATTAAAAGATCTGTTTTAGCTCCCCGCAGTGTATATTCACTTTTCCTAATTCCTGCTGCACCAGTTCAGCCACCAGGGGTTGGGAAAGCCTAGCACTGTCATATGATAGAAGTGCAGTGTTTAGATATATACAGCTATAGATTTATATAATATATTTGCAAGGTATTTCTCTTCACTCCCAGCAACTGAACAGGGAGCTGTGAGATTGAAGGAGGGGAGATCATATGCTGGCAGGGAGGGGGGGAGAGCAAAGGGAACCTTTTACTTTGTCTAATGGGCAAAGGAAAGGTTGACTTTAAAGCAGGGCGATCATAGAAAACACATTATTTTAGCTTAGGAGATCAGCAAACGTGCCTTTTAGCAGTCCTCACAGCTTCAGAAATGGACATAATTGTATAGCAGGTTATTTTTTTGTTCAGATTGCCGTTTTTTCCTTTATTAAAAGTCATTTTTCTTACTATCCCTTTCAATATATATTTTCAGCTGCTATCTGCGGTTTTGCTACGTACGTATTTTAACATTTGTATTTTTAATTTTTTCAGGTCTTAATGCAAAATGAATTTAATCAAAGAGAACAAGGACCTGGCCTGTTTTTACACCACAAAGCATTCCTGGAGGGGAAGGTAATTTTTGTTAATGTGTATCTAAACCCAAGAACAGCCTAACAGACTTTAGATGTGGTAGCTGCAATACTTTTCCAGGCTTCTCCGTTTTATTTTCATACTGTACTGTGTCTTGGAAGGACCATGTTATCTAGGGAGGATAGGATGTCTTTTTGGACTAGAGAACACCTCCCCTTCCTAAATCCGTAAAATGGGGGTATTCTGTAGTCCACAGTTAGTGGCCAGCTCACCTGTTTTTCATTTTCCAGGGCAATTTTGAGTCTGGTAACACTGTAGAAATAACAGTTCTTAATGCTGACACTTTGATAAATGAGACTCCTTGTGGTTCACAGATGAGTATTAATGAGCTCACAAGTCTGAGGAGACATAGGTGTGGTTACTCATGCTTGAAAATGACTTTCCCCATCATAAAGTAAAATTATCTGGGGAGAATGGTTTAAGATAAAGCTTCAAATTGTGTGTGGCAACAGGGTTATGTGTGATCTGTTTTATACCTGGCTTTGTCAGCCTTAGAGGCAAGGAAGTCTAGGTGCATAAAACGTAATTTTTCAATGTTCTATTTGTCTTGCAATTTAAAGCATAACTCCAAGCAAACAAATAAATAAACACCTGAAATGCTTATATGGTATTTATCTGCCTAAGGATTTGTATTTCTGTCCATCCAGTCATAATGTATACCCAGCACTGTCAGACAGAAAAGCCCAGTTAGTCCTGGTTCACACCTAGGCGTATTGCATATGCGCGTCTTTCGCCGCGATTCGCGGTAAAAGAAATAGCGCGACAAACGCGCATTTCCGAGGGCTACTTGGCTGTATCCCAATGGAAACGCGCAAAAAAAACGGCCCAAAGTAGTACATGTACCTTTTCAGGCGTGGGCCGTTTTGTAGCGCGTTAGGGACGGGCTAAAATACGCCAAGGTGTGAACCAGACCCATTGAAAACAATGGGATTTTCATGTTTGAGCGTTTTGTAGAGCGTTCGTCGAGCGTAAAACGCGCTACAAAACGTTCATGTGTGAACGAGGGCTTAGAAACCTTCATTTTCTTTACTCACGTCAGTAATCCAACTAGGTCACCTTCCTGTCCCTCGACTGTCACTGGACAGTGAAGTAATAGCTTCAGACTGATGATCTCATCACTCTCTTCTCTCCTCATTTTAGTATGTTCATTATGGTCACATGTACACTGCAGCAGACCTGATTGGCCCCTAGTAGTGCCCCTCCCACTCCCAGTCTGAATGTTGCTGAACATGTGATTACAAGAAAAGGAAACCAAGTCAAAATCAAGTGCCCGCACTAGTAAAGAAACTAAAAAGTAGAATAAAACTCTCCTTTTTGTTTGTTTGCATATATCTATTGCTAGCAAGAAGTAGATATATGCAAAAACATTTCAAAAAATTAAAAAGTTACCACTAAGGTAAAAACTTACCTGTGTCTCTGCCGTTCGATCCCATTTGTAAATCTGAAGCCTCTCGAGCAGCCATGCAGGATGATGGGGCTGGCACATGTGAAGTAGAGATCTTCGGCAGGGAGAAGAGGCGACACACAGTGGAGGTGAATGCACGCAGCCGAGAGCGTGCTTGTCGGACATACACCGTGGGACCAGGAGGAGACAGCAGTCTGCATTGGATCAGAGACCGGCACCAGCACTGTAGGGGTTGCTGAATACAAATGGAAGGAAGATGATTCAGATCAAGAGGCATCATTTAAGGTAAGTCCTTAAAGGAGATCTATAAGGTGAGTGATTTCCACTCATCCTCATAGTTAGAGCCGACCTGTGACAAAGAAGCTGTCGCAGGTCGGCTCTATTGATCGGGAAGTAAGCAGAAACATGCACTGATCTGCTCACTTCCCGATCATCTCCCTGCAGTGAGCGGTGACTTCTTCGATCTTCCAGCGCTGAGTGGAGGAATGAACTGGGGAGGGAGATGGCCCAGCTGGCTCTGCCTCTAGATAGGCAGAGCCAGCTGTCACTCACGCAGCTGGGCGGATCTCGACAGCAATGTTGGGATCCGTCCCAACTGCGGAGCTCACAGTATATCGCGGGCAATACTGAGCTTTGGGTCACAGGAGGACGCTAGTATATGTCCTCCCATTGACCCTAAAGAGAAAAACACTTACCCCATAGTTCTCTTTTATAGCATGGGGGAGGGGGGGGGACAACATATGTGACTTTAATGTCACTTTGTTAATAAATACGTAATTAAATGCGTTTTCGAAATTTTAAGAGCTATTTGGTATTACTTTCCATCACATTATTTGGCCTTGGCTACACCTTTGTAAAGACAAATATAAAATATATGTATTAATTTCTGTTTTTACTTCATTCTTTACAATTCCTTTCCTCCAATCTTTCTTTTTAGAGGTGCTGTATTCTGAAATTTACTTATACACTTCCAGTATAAAGGTTCTGGGGATTTATTATGAACCAGATGTCTCGGTCTTTAACTTAATTTCTATATTAATGAATGTTCAGTTAAGTGGTGTAAGAGACCAGTCACTGAAGTTAAAGCTTCCATAGGTCTAATGACTTTGTTCCTCCTGTGTGTGAAGAATGAGTTCTTGAAAGAGTATTCTGCTCCCAATATCTAACAGTGGAACACTCACCTTTTCTTCCATTTACCAGGCAGCAGTATGTGCCTTAACCCCTTCGTGACTGACGACGTACAGTGTACGTCGCCAGCATCGGGGCTGTTTAAACAGACTCCCGGCGACTTTTGCCGCCGGGACTCTGTTTAAACTTGTAGAGCCGACTGTCGGCTTTACAACAGAAGCGATCCTGGCGACTTACCTGTCGCCAGATCGCTTCTGCGTCCCGAAGAAGGGGCCCCCCCCCCCGCCGGACACCCCCGCCGTGCTTCCCGGGCTCCGTTGCCCCTCCTACGGGCCCGGGACCGGCGATCTTTGTGTCCGCGGGGAGCTGGGGAGGAGGTCGACGAACTTCCGTTCATCGATCCCCTCCCCGTTCTATGGGACCGGGAGCGATGCAGATTGCATCACTTCCGGTCCCTGGGCTGTCAGTTCTGGGCTCCTGCAGCCCAGCTATAAGCTATTGAAGTGCGATCTGCACTTCAATAGCTTATTTCCAGTGTAAAGGTGACACTGAGGGTCTTTTGGACCCCCAGCATCACCTTAAAGAGGACCTGTCACCACCATCTGCTATTACATGGGGGGGCTTGCAAGCCCCCCCATGTGATAGCAGTCAAAGTAAAGTAAAAAAAAAAAAAAAAACAGTTTTTAAAATTAAAATGAAATAAAATAAATCTAATAATAATAAAAAAAAATTTTAAAAGTACCCCGCCCCCGCGAGCACGCGCGTCGCCACGTAAACACGCGTCGGGTGCGCCTACGCATGAAAACGACGAACGCGCTACACATGTTGGGTATCGCCGCGCACGCCGGAGTGAGAGCAATAATTCTAGGGCCAGTATTTTGGGGTATCTCTAAATTGATGACCTGTGGGGGCTTTTAAAGTGTCTTTTATTGATTTTTTTGGGGTACTGCAGTTTTTCGCCGTTTCACGGTCGCACGCAATCTGTAAACTGGGCATGTTGGGTATCGTTTTACTCGTTGTAACCTCATCTTTTATATTTCATTAAAAAAATGGGTAATTTGTTGTGTTTTGGGGCATTTACAAAAATTTGTCACTAAATTTTGGGGTTTAATAAGGAGTTGCGCTAATATTGCGCAACATAAAAATGTTCAACTACCACCATTTTATTCTATAGGGTCTTGGCATTCAGAAAATATATAATGTTGGGGGGTTTTACGTCATTTTCAGGCCTAAAATGTGGAATATAACATGGGTGCAAAAATGGAAAAAAGGGCCTCAGTCATGAAGGGGTTAATATTATATAGTTCTTGGTTGCACCTCTGCCAATTTCTAACCCCACAGTATATTTTCAAAGGAAGGATTAGAAGTTTTTACTACTCTCTGTGCCCACACTGGCTGTTGGAGAGGTTTCCTCTCACCTTTTGGTCATGGCTGTATACACGTGACAAAGATTCTAACCCTTCCCTATTCTAAAAAATCTAAGGCTGCATTCCCATGAGGCACTTTTGTGTGTCCTGGGATTCCTGATACAAGAACCTATGGAATACAAGTACAGTGACGCCTCCTCACTTGTAGTCCATTGACACTTCTTCCCATCCATGTTACTGCATGTCTGTACCTCAGTATGAACATGGACGGGTGGAACAGTCGGCAGGGAGCCAGAGCATCTCACCTGCGATCTACTGATCACGGTTGTGATACTTTACTGGCTCTTCTGCACAAATAAATAAATGCAAGTTCTTTCTTTTATGAAGAAGTGTGCATTTATTTATTTTTGCAAACGGTGGCATATACCTTTTTAGAACTCTCGACCATTATTTCTTACACTTCGATCAAATAAAGATTTTTGACTGATTAGCCGGGTATTACAGGTTGTTCTGACAATATTCCTAGGTGTTGTAATCTGTTTTCTCTGCGATTTGTAGACCAGGCAGATAAATCGCTTTCTGTCACCTCTGACCTCCCCACCAATTTATTAGAGTAATCTTGGCACAAAATTCTTGATATTTTAAAATGTCAGGATGCAATGGACCATTAAGTACTTTTTTGATTGATGGCCTTAATTTGCATTCTGCTTGCCTGTTGCAAAAGATACGGAGTTCCAAGATCAATCCTACTTACATTTAAACAAATATGTTAAAAGCTTCTTCGTTAACCTCTCCCTCTCCCCCCTAAACTCCAGGTATTGTGCGGAATTTCACTAGACTAGCTTGGCCAAATGTCGGTATATGTTTGATATACTTGGTTAGTCCACACGGACCCTGTAAAACATTATAGAAGCCAGAGTTACTGCAGTGCTTTACAGCAATCTTCCAGATCCTGTTACTGCCACTGTGTTGAGCGATTTCTTTTCTGCTCTGCATTCAGAGAATGGCTTGTATTTTTTTTTATCAATGAATGCAGCTCATTCTCTAATTGGTTGGGGGACGGTGATGTCACAATCTGTCTCTCTTCCAATCAGAAAACACCTCGCATTCAAAATAAGCATACTAGGCATTCTGTAAAGGGCCGCTGTGCTGAGCGAGTGACACCCTGTGTTTTCAGTGCAGAAGGTAAGTCACTCAACACAGTGGCAGGAACAGGATCCGGAAGATCACTGTAAAGCTCTGGCTACTACACTGCTTTACAGGACCCCCGTGGACCGACCAAGTATAAAATATGTATACATACATTGAGCCAAACTTGATGCATAATACTTTATACTTGGAGCTCAGGGCTAACAGATCAAAAGGGAGCAAATGTAAGAGGTTCATTTTTGGGCTTTACATAATTTTAGGCTGGGTTCACACCTGTCTGCACTGGAGCATTGTGTTAAGGTAGCCTATTCATAGGCTACATGAAAAAAACATACCTGCAGTATTTTTTTTGATGCAGTGTACCACAACACTTGGTAGCGCGTTACCGTGTGTTGAAGAGCACAACGCAGGTGCATTGAGGAGATGTGTTCGAGTGACATTAAAATTAATGGAACTGCAATGCATAGTTGCAAGGGCAACCTAAGGGTTTTTGCATTTAGTCTTGGTACATGCTGGTGACCACCTGAGTATCCGCGCAAGGTTTGGCACTTTCCACCTGGTATCTTTGCAAGTGTGAACTGTGATCTCTGTTTCCACCTGTATTGTTAAAAGTGAAAAATAGTTAAAGGAGAACTATGAGGTAAGTGAAAATCACTCATCCTCATAGTTCGAGCCGGCGTGTGACAATGAAACTGGCACACGTCGGCTCAATAGATCGGGAAGTGAGCGAACACATACCGTCGTTCTCTCACTTCTCGATCATCTCCCTGCACAGAGCGGTGACTGTTAGTCACGGCTCCCCGGAAGGATTTCACCCTCCCCTCTCCAAACCTCCAGCGCTACTGGAGGAACGGACGGGGGAGAGGTCGGGCACAGCTGGCTCTGCCTCCAGATAGGCAGAGCCAGCCGTCATTCACGCACCTGGGTGGATCTCCACAGCATTATCGGGATTCGTCCTGGCTGCGGCGGTCTTAATATACCGCGAGCTGTAGCTTGAGATATACTGAGCTTTGGGTCACAGGAGGTTAGTATATGTCCTCCTGTGACCTTAAAGAGAACTATGGGGAAAAACACTCCATAGTTCTCTTTTAAGCTTGTCAATTGAATGTAAATTTGCTCAATAGGCACATTTGAAAATTCTAATCTACAAGGACATGTAATTATCAGTGGGATGAGGATCTTTTGTATAGCTTATGAAGAGAGCACAATATGGAGGGGGTTGAAGTCCCTTTTAAGATCTGTGTTGACAGAAATGACAGGGTTTCCTTTTCCAGATAGATCCATTAGTGCTGGTTGTTTATTCTATACATTATAGTCTAGGAGAAAACTGCTCTGCAAGATTTCTCTTTCTTTCAACCACTGATATGACGACTGGCATAATTAATAGTCTTTTCCTGTCATGTCTACAGTTTTATCGTGTATGTACCATGCAGACACTTCTAGACACATGTGATTTATATTGTGAATTGCCCACAACTATTAGAGTAGCTCTAATTTTCACTGGTTGCAGTGCATGTGTCCCTCTTTCCTGCACGTATTTGCAGGCGTTTACATCCTCCTATAAAAAAAAACAGAGAAACTAGATGTAGAAATATTAATAACTGAGCTTCCTTATTTTTAGCAGGATCTACTACTGTTTCTTTACAATGAAGTAGGATGTATTTCCCAACAGGACCAGTGTAATCTTTCAGCCATAGTACAGTTTTATTTTACCTACCCAAAAGGCATGTGAACCTAAAGAATCCATCAGCTTCTTTTTGATTAACTATTTGATCATTGAAATACTGTTTAAGAAGATAGCTTTGAGTCCTCACTTTTTCTTTCACAAAGATTTTATTGTATTTTTCTCATAACAAAAAAGTTAGATCACAGTAGTACAATGAAATGCAGCATACGTTTCGCTGTTTGCTGACATATAGGGATCGCGAGATCCGGAAGGAAGTCTCATAAACAAATAAAAGAAACATATTATGTCAATCGTATATATTGAATCGTGACATGGCTGTGTGGATGGTTGTGCACGAGCCAGGGGGTCCAGTCCCGGCGACCATCACCTAATGGGTGGATGCCCGCGGGTTTGGCCTTTGAGTTCCGTTAAGCCATCTTGGTTAGAATGAAGGCTAGAGGAAAGGAAGAGAAGAAGTTGGGAGACAGCTCTCCAGGAAAGATGGAAAGAAGAGGAGGGGTAGAGGTGTAGTGTTGGACGTCCCCGCAAGCCACGCCCCATGCAGCCCGCTCGGTCAGATGGCCGTCAAGCTCTCCCGTAACAAGCATGGGTGGGCATATTGTACCCAAGGATCCCAGATTTTCAGGAAGTTTTTCTGCGTGTCCAAGAGGATGCTAGACAATTTCTAGTTTATAAAGATGGAGTCTATCCTGCGTCGCACTTGAGTCCTCACTTTTTAAAGTAGACTGAGCTGAGTATCTGAGATGCAGGAGCACATGCGATGCCATACACAATCCCATACTGCATGGTATCGCATGTTGCAATGTTAGGTGCGGTGCCATTATTTCCTAAAGTCAACCCAACCCACCTAGCCATTGCATGTGCGTTGCATTGTAGCACATCACATGGTAACCTATTACCATGCGCTGTAGTGCAATTCGATAAAAAAAGGTGCATGTACTTTGACTGTGATTTAGCTGCAGTAGACAGCCCATTCAAATGAATGCAGATGAGCAGATGTGCAAACAGGAGCTACCTTTGCAAAAGTAGTGTGTATCATAAACCATTTCCATTCTTTTAAATAAAATGCAGTTTTACATTTTTTTTTTTTTTTTTTATTCCTGCTGCATCTCTTGCAGCTACTTCCTATATACATGTATTCACTTCATTAATGGCTGCATAGAATCTCTCAGGGCTCATCTCTTGATAGTGACAACAGTGCAACATGCCTGAGTAATGTGTGTTGAAGTAGCCACTTTCCCCTTTGGAAGCCCATGTGACAGTGTGACAAGCTTAGCACAATTGGGAGGCAGGGACACAAAGCATTATCATCCTATAACCGGAAGTGCCGGAATGTTGATGGCAGCATCACCAGGTATTTTTTATAATAAAAGCAACAAGGAAAATTTAAAATAGCCTTTAAAATTAAATTGGAACTTTAAACCTAATATGAGGCTTTAGTAATTGGGCTTATATATAAATTGTTAAAAACAACTAGTTTTAATTATTTTCTCCTGATCCCCCTCATTACTCCTGTCACTGCTGTGCCTATTGGTATTTTGTAAGGTTTCTCCAAGTTGGGGTGTTATCACATTACTGTATCTCAATTTGCTGATACATTAAATGCTGGTTCCTATAGAAAGGTGTCTAAACACACAGTGCATCGCAGTTTATTGCATGTGGGGCTGTGTAGCCACAGACTGGTCAGGGTGTCGCATGCTGAACTGTGTCCACCACCAAAAGTGCATGCAATGGGCACATGAGCATCAGAATTGGATCACTAAGCAATGGAAGAAGGTCATCTGGTCTGATAAATCCCATTTTTGATTTTTTTTTTTTTTTACTTTTATGTGGATGGCTGGGTGCTTGTGGATCACTTACCTGGGCAAGAGATGGCACCAGGATACCCTACGTGGATGTTATTTTGACACATACCGCCTACCTAAACATTGCTGCTGATCAAATACACCCATTCATGGAAACTGTTTTCCCTGATGTGATCTTTTAAATCAGGATAATAGGCCCTGCCACACTGCAAAAATGGTTCACAAATGGTTTTGGAACACAAGCTTGGCCTCCAAATTTGGCCTCCAATAAGCTTGAGGTGTGGGCTTGGCCTCCAAATTTTCCAAATCTCTATCCAATTGAGCATCTATGGGATGTGCTAGAAAAGCAGGTCTCATCCATGGAGGCCCCACCTCACAACTTCCAGGACTTAAAGGATCTGCTACTGACTGCTTGGTGCCAGATACCACAGCTTACCTTCAGAGGTCTAGTGGAGTCCATGCCTCAATGAGTCACCATGGCAAAAGGGGACTTACTCAATATTAGGCGTGTGTTCATTATGTTGGCTGATCGGTATACTCTTTGTTTACTTTGAAATAGATTGTGTACAGATTGGAACCTTTGTCACCTCTGCTGACCACTGTCAGAAGTGATAGGAAATACAAACCTTACCAATTGTCACCTAAATGGGAGGTGAGGAGAGATTTTTAGTGGATAGAACTGTTCAAGGTAAAGGTCACAGAGGCAGCCGAGCGGGTGTAAAAATAGGTGGGTTTTACCGTCCGCACAGAGTGTGACATGCTGGCTGCCTACGGCCTATACTCATGACCGTGATGATTTGCAGTGCAGCATTTTTATCTCTGCATGTTGGGTTGTAGGGTCCTGTCACAACTACAGGACAAGCACTTGGCACATGGTAAAGATGCTGTTTTTCAATGTATTCTCCCTCTCGGGATGAAAAAAACACACACACAAACGGTTTTCGGGATGCAGCAATATTGCCTCCTGCAGGTTGCCTCTCAGCCACCCAGTACAGCCTGCCTCCCATGTGAAAGGAATTTTCCCTCTTACTTGGGGAGGTTTTCTTGTTACTGTTGTGTTTTGAAGTGAAAGGAAATACACAGTGGTTTTATCTATTTCCTACTCTTCCTAAAGATATTTTAATTTTACCTCAGATACCCCTAAAATGTGTCTTTGTAACTAGCTGTTTTTTTTTTGTTGTTTTTTTTTACACAGCAAAAACTTTTTTGTACTGAAATAGGCTTTCTTTTTTTCTTTTTTAATATTCAATCTATATTTTCATATAATATGCTTTTTTTTTTTTTTGCTTTTTTTTTATCTAATCTCTTGAAATGTGCCAGTGAACCTCTGCTCGTATTTTTGTATTCCGGGATTTGCTCAAATTCTTCATCCGCTTTGCTTCACTGCAGAAGATAAGTCTCTAACAAAACCTTCTATTCTTTCCTGTTGTTTAAATGTGAGCTCAGCAGTATGCACTGTCAGCATTTCTGTTTTCCTGAAACATTTTTAGGGTATGATTTAGAAAGTACAGTCAAGTTGCACTGATACCTGTTGACATCTGAGGAAATAAACCTTTCAGTGTATTGTTTCAGCAGTTTGGAATTTTTTAGAAGAACATTTAATTAGGGAAATGGTATTTGATTATGGATATCATTTTGACTGTGCAGTGGCTTGATATCCATCGGGCTCAATTGTAATTCATATTCCGTAGTTTGCTGTGGAGGTCCGTCTATACTTTTGTTTTAACTGATTATAGACACAACATTCTATTGTGTTTTTAGAGCAGTGTTCAAATGTATTCTGTTATGTATAACTTATAGCATCAGATGATACCTGCTAATGTGTGTATTTTACTGCCAAATATTAGTAAATGTATTGCTAAAACCCTATAAATATGGAAATATTTTTACGCATGAATAGTCTTACAAAAAATAAAAATATATGGTGAAACTTCATAGGTGTATGGCGTTTACCTGTGACTGGTATGTTTGGTTGGTTAGGTCTATCTGAGAGGGAAAGTAGATTGAAATATTAGAAAATGCTGGAAAAAAAATAGAGCATAGATTAAAAAATTAATAGTTATAAACTGACCATCATTTACCTTCCAGAATGCAAGACGACTCTTTTAAAAGAAATGTAATGCACAACCCTACACCTCCTTCACATTCATTTGAAAGCTTTTTTTAGAGTCCCTTTAGGAAATCGTGAACACTGGGTTATACACACCTTAGATTTCTTTGCAAACCGCTTACCCAAACCTGTACGATCCCTATCAGTCCTCAGTCCAGTAGAGACACTGCTGTGGGCTACTACTGCTCCTCCTGCCCTTTTGTTTATATTCCACTGGGTACAGAAACGCAACCAACAGCTAATCAAAAACTAAAAATTCTATCTTTAACTTGCACTTTATCTATTTTCACAAAAATGGATGAAAAGAAATAAAACATCACCTGATTGTACCAGACTCTAGCTAAGATGCATGCACTAATGCACTAATCCCTAATGCTTCACCTTTATCAGAGAGGATTCAGCACTCCAGGTACCTTTTGCCCACATCTGGTGGCATTACCCAACCATGCAGTTCATTTGGATAAAAATCACTAAATTATCCAAGAACATAACTGGCTCATTTCTACTTTTGAGTCCGTGGACTTACTTATTCCATAGTATTTAGTTTTAGCAAGCCGATGGCATCAATTCATAACTAATTTTCTACTAAATTATAGCTTAAAGTTTAACTCCACTTCTGTGGAAATCTTACAATTGACCAAATGTGACTCATGGAGGAAAATACCCTTGTTTTAAAGGAAAGAAAATACAGCACAAATGTTCTACAATGCATAGGCTTGATTGATCAACTTTAAACAGACTACTTAATAATTTATTTATTTTATTTATTACAGGTATTTATATAGCATCGACAATTTACGCAGCGCTTTATATAGTTGCACATTCACATCCGTCCCTACCCTCGAGGAGCTCACAATCTAAGGTCCCTATGTCATATACATACAGGGCCAATTTAGACGGGAGCCAATTAACCTACCAGCATTTGGGAGGAAACCGGAGTACCCGGAGGAAACCCACACAAGCACAGGGAGGACATGCAAACTCCTTTTGCAGATAGTGATCTGGATTCAAACCAGGGACCCCCAGTGCTGTAAGGCAGAAGCGCTAACCACTAAGCCACTGTGCTCCTCCATTCCCCTGTTTTGCCTGTTAAGGAAATAGAGTTGAAATATAAATATGTCCAGGGCTTGAAAAATTTGACGGTGTCTCACCAGTCAGTCCAAAAATGTCACCAGTCAGCATAACCGGACTATAGCCTTGCAATATATGTTAAAAATTTTTGGGGACAGATAGAGGTTTCTTTTGTGACCCCACGGGGGGTTATTTTTTTTTTTTACTATATAATGAAAAAAGTACCATAAATATATAAAAAAAAGTTTCCCTATGTTATAAAACATTTATTGTTACCCATATTTTTGGTAAAACATAAAAGTCGGGGTCACGTCGGGTAAATAGACACCAAATATGTCAAGCCTTAAAACTGCGTCTGCAAAAAACGCCCATACGCGACGATTAAAATGCTTTTACTGCTCATCAGTTTAGTGTTATCAGTGATTAATGTCTCTAGAATTATTGCTCTCATTGCGACATTTGCGGCGATATGTAATGTGCGGCACAATAGGCGCAATCGTCGTTTTCGCACGTAGGCGCACCCGACGCATATCTACATGTGTATTTGGGGGGCGGGGACTTAAAAAAATGTTCTTTTTTAATTTTTTTTTTTTGCTTCTTTATTTTTATATTACTTTATTTTTTTTAACACACAACTTTATTGCTATTACATGGGGGCTAAGAAGCCCCCTATGGGATAGCCAATTTACATGACAGGTCCTCTTTATAGAGACATCAAGGGTCTCCAAGACCCTTAATGTCACCAAGGGACCCCAAGAGAATGTAAAAGAAGATGGACAGAGGGAGACCTACTGGGGAAAAAACGTGTGATCTGCTTGCAGCCTCCTTCTCACTGTATAGCAGCTCTGCCCACTATTTCCTGCTTCCTGGTCACATGTTTGCTGTGACATCACAGGGCAAATGCTGCTACCGAGATCAAAGGGAGTTTGTGTACTGAACTCCCTTTTGATCTCCTGTCACAGAGCCGTGCCGGTCCCGGCCGCATCGAGCACAGCGGATCTCGGGACCGGCAACGGCAGTGACAGATGCTGATACAAGTGATCGAGCGTCTATAGAGACGCTCGATCGCTTGACTGTGTTAAGCTCCCGGCCGCCCGTGTAATTACAACGGCCGGCCGGGAAGCTGCTCGTCGGGCTCCACTGTCTGCTCGTCACAGACGAGTGGACGAGTGGATTTTTCGAGCCCTGCATATGTCTATGAAGGTTCTAATTTATCCAGGTCGTGGTATATCTGTAAAAAATAAGTCAAGGCAACTGGACTTGCTGTATTTTTCTTGAAGATGTTTCACTGGTCATACAACCAGCTTTCTCAATTCAGAATGACTTTTACAAAAATTATCTGGGAATAAATATGGTGAATGTTGCTACAATCCACACAATCTGTTAAGCGCAACTAGGTGTTGATTGCATTTGCATAATTGGAGTCTAGGAGGTGTTATTACCATGCCCAGAGAGAGAGGTGTTTAAAACCGCATTGTATGTGGCAGTCAATAGATTACATCTAAAGTATTTACCAGCTTACACATATTGATACATTTGTTAGGATTTTTTTTCCAAAGTCAGTGATGATTCTATAGGCAATTATTTTATTTTAGGTTTCTTGAAGAAAAAAAAAACAGTTTCCTTGGACTGCACATTTGTATTGAATTCTTATTAAAGTTGTATGTGTGTTTTGGTAATATAATTACCATTTTCCTTCCCACAGGTATAAGAGAGTATTTTCAGTGGGAACACATGCCATTACAACGTACAACCCAACCACCCTCGAAGTTACAAATCAGGTATGTATTTTCATAATTTGCAGATGCCATTTGAACCTTTTATGAATGTTCATGTATATGTTCTTTTCTCGTTTTGCCATTTTTCTTGTTTTTTAATCATGAGTGAAGGCTGCACCTCAGCTGCCTATTTTATTGATCAATGAACTGAGAGATGGGATTCGTCCATACAGGGATAAAGTCAGTGGTGTAGGAACTGGGGCCACAGTCACTATAGTTGCAACTGAGACCCTTTTCTAGGATGGCCGCAACTTGTTTCTGTGTCAATAAAATCATTAAATTTATAACACAATCGAGTGTGCCAAGAAGAGGCCCTGTCGTAGGATCCTCCACAGCAGAGCTCCAGAGGAAAGCTGTTCAGCTTTCCTCTGGATTAACTTTTCCACTTGATTAACTTGTTTCCTTTTGGTTATATATCTCAAAGTATCAGCTGTCCGTGCTCCTTATGTACGTCGTCAGTCACGAAGGGGTTAATAATGCACTTACCAGACGTACCCAGAAGTTTTTGCTCCCAATCAATAAAGTGAACGTCTGTTCTGTGTGTAGTCAAGATTTACGGCTTCTCTCCTCTCCCCCCGTGAACACACAGAACGGACCTTCCCTTCTTTGATTGAGAGCAAAAACGTCTGGGTACGTCTGGTGAGGGCATTATTAAACAAATAAGGATCACGGACAGCTGACACTTTGAGATGTATAACCAAAAGGAAACAGGTTAATCAAGTGTAAAATGAGCGGACACTTGTAACAATAGCCAGCCTGCTATTGCAATTTAAAATATCCATTAGCAGGCTGGCTATTGTTCCCAGCCACTGTCTGCTGTATTTACATTCAGCTACCTCAGCAGCTGAATCCAGTGAAGTGGAAAGGTGACACTAGGGGTCTAAAAGGCTTGTGAGTCCCCCCATGTGATAGCAATAAGGTAAAAAATGAAATAGAAAAATTGAAAGTCCCCCAAGCCGGTTGCACCTTCATAGAAAAACGATGATTGCGCTACACATGTCGGGTATCGCTGCATATTTTATTTTAAATTATTTTTTTTAATCGAAGTTAATTATCGGCTAACTAATCGATTATGAAAATAATCGTTAGCTGCAGCCCTAGACCCAGATTCAGAATTTGCACAGGAGCCCTCAGGCCCCATTCACACCAGGGCGGAAGCGTTTCAGCGTGATTTTTGAAAGGGCGTTTTTGGACATAAAAATGCCCCAAAACACGCTGATCAGCGCGTTTTCCATTGCAATCTATATGGAAAACGCGCTGATTAGCGTGAAAAAAAGTAGTTCAGGGAGCATTTTGGGCAGCAGGTGGTTCGGATCTTGCAAAGCCTTGCGATAGCATGAACAGTCCCCATAGGTATGTATGGCATCGTTCATGCTGGCGATTCAGCGCGTACAAATCTGCTTGACCGAGCTGCCCTGGCATTAACAGGGCCTTACATCTGCAACTTGGAAAATAACCCATTTACCTACTCTGAAGCTTAATCTAAGGTGAACAGTGTTAAAATGTATAATAATTTATCAAAAGTCAGTCCACCCAAAACTGATAGATTGGCCATTTGGTTCAGTTTGCTTGGCTAAAACTCTGGAGGTTAGCAGTGATGAGATGTCGCTGCCAGTGTTCATGGATATGGCCCCACCTGTCCTAATCTGGTCATGCACAATCTAAATTACAACTGATTCAGCAGGAAATTCAAGCTCCCGGTGACCCTGTTGGCACCACTCCAACAAATGTCAGTTTTCAATTGACTTTTTTGTTGAAGGGGCCGAGAGCAGCAGCTGCTGAATACAATAACTAGCAGCGGGGATTCCCCCATCCCATGTTGTTTTAACGTGAATAGCGGAATCTAAAGATTTCTCTATTTCAGCCCATTGGGCAGAACGAGTAAAATCTTTGTGTAGGGCTAGCTTTAGTCCTGTGCAATGTTGGATTATGTCAAAGCTTGGCATTCTGATGGGATAAGAGAATCTTATTTTTACCTGTCAGGCTCCGTTTCCAACTTAGATTAAGCTTATCAGATTTCCTATTTACAACAGAAGGGGTGGAGGATGGGAGGGACTTTTAAAAGTTGACCCCAGCATCTTTATGTCAGAGCCTTCATGCAAGGAGAACATTGAGCAGCACAGAAGTTCTTTCTCTACATCTCATGAGACTAGCAGTCAGAGACAGCGGTTAGATCTCACACTGCAGCTATAGAGCTGTAAGCACAGGGGTGCCTAGGCACACTCGCATACCAGGAAGTGTACTGCTATTTTTCAGGGTAACTTCAAGGTAAAAGCCAAATTACTCAGGGTACTGCTTAGCCACAATTGACATTTTACATTTTTTTTTCAACATAGCCAATCTTTACTTTTTAGGTTTAAAGCAGACCTTTACCCATATCTTTAAAATAACAACAAATACACCTTTTTAGAAATGTTTTATTAATGGCAATCTACAAACAGAGATCTAGATAATGGCAGGCTTTTTATTCTTTGCATTCCTTATTTCTCTTTTCTTCCCCGGTCTTCTGACAGTGGCCATGTTTACTAAGGGCAGATTACTAGCTCTCCTATTACTTCCTGGATTTCTGGCACATGTGACTAGGACATGTAACCATGCACATCATCTCAGGGTAGAAAAATGCCTTTCCCTGAGATTTCATCAGACTACAGATGAGATTTCCCAGCAATGCTCTGCTGATGACAAGGCAATCCCAGTGTGCATAGCGTTAATCTGAAGTCATTTTGCCCTTTCAAAGCAGGAAGTGAATGTCTGCTAGTGTAAGTATTTCAAAATCACAGCATTTTACACCTGACATGTCTATGTTGTTATTAAGCATCATACATAGAGGGATGCATTAATAGAATTTATTTTGGGTGTGAAGGTCTGCTTTAAGATCCACTCAAGCTAAGCTCGCAATCAGAGAGAAATTAAGAAAGCGACCCCTTCATGGTACAACTCAGAGGGTACTCTTAAATAACCACAGTTTGAAAATATGCGCACTGTTATTCTGGATAGCTTTGTGTCAGAACTATTTTGAATATGTTGCTGCATTTTCTTTTCGTGTCACAGTGGCCTTATGGAGACATTTGCGGTATCAGCCCTGTGGGCAAAGGGCAAGGATCAGAATTTGCTCTTACATTTCGAAAGGGCAGTGGGAAGAAATCTGAAACATTAAAATTTTCTACAGACCACAGAACAGAACTTCTTACTGAAGCCCTGGTAAGATATTTGCTGAATGAGCATATTTTCCTTCATTGAAAGCAACTGATTTGCATACACATTTGTGACTGTTCATTGGAGTTCATTGGAGCGTGTGCAGTATATCTCTATCATATCTCTGTTAACTGTATTAGAGAACTTTATAAAACATGTAATTTATTTTTCTTTTTTGTGTTGTAGAGATTTAGAACAGACTTCTCTGAAGGGAAGATTACTGGAAGGGCAAGTATAACAAGTAACATCTATATATTTACAACCCACTGTTGCTGATTCTGACTTTAGAGATAGAGTTGTTTAAAGCTGATATGCAGCAAATAGTGTTATTTCTTTTTTTGGGCCTGTAGGCAGCTATGTTGTTGTCCATTTTTTTATTACAAGTCTGCCATGTATCCTCTTTAGTCAATTGAGCCCATAGAAAGATGAGACCTGACTAATGGATGCGGTTATCTCATTTGTTCTTTGTTCAGATTCCCATACTGACAGTCATGGCTTTCTGCAGGGAGTGAGTGAGCGACGGTATGTGTTCGCTCACTTCCCGATCTATTCAGCTGACGTGTGACAGTTTCATTGTCACACGTCGGCTCGAACTATGAGGATGGGTGCTTTTCACTCACCTCATTGTTCTCCTTTTAAAATGACACCAATCAGGAGTTAAATCGTAACTCCATTACCTGAACTATTAACAAAAACTGGATCTTATTTGTGTGTCACTCAGCTGTAGATCCTCAAATCATCTCTAAATTGGTGCTGACACTGTTCCTACTTCTGGAGAGTGGCTACATTTGTTCCTCATGGTCCCTGTGTGTGTGTGTTTTAAAGTAGTCACCGAGCGATGGTATGTGTTCGCTCACTTCCCAATCTATTGAGCCGACGTGTGACAGTTTTATTGTGACACGTCGGTTTGAAGTTTAGGTAGGTAGAAAGGGTTCAAACTTTTTGTCAGGTTTTTGTTTTCTGTATTCTTATTAGAAATATTCAGCCTTTGTTTGTCCTCGTGACCACTGTCACTGAGACTGAAAATGTGAAGAGTTTTTTTTCCTCTCGCTGTACCGTAGATGTAGTTTAATACCAGCTTTTGGTTGTGTTACTTTTTAAAAACTGATGTATTGCTAACATAAATGTAAGATCGCTTTCTAATCTGGTCTTTTCAGAGGTATAATTGTTATAAACATCACTGGAGTGATACAAGAAAATTAGTCACTCTGGAAGTCACTCCTGGGGGAATAGACCAGATTGATCCAGTAACAAATCGTGTCCTCTGTTCCTATGACTATCGGAATATAGAAGGCTTTGCAGAGGTCACAGACTACCAAGGAGGATTCTGTATTTTGTATGGAGGCTTTAGTCGTCTGGTGAGTTTTTGAGAAATGTTTTTTGGCTTTTGTTTAAATTTCAATTTTTTTCTAATGCAAAAAAAAAAAAAATCTTTTCAATGTGAGATCCACTCCATGTTTCCAAAGTCAACCTGCTCATTGTATTTGTAATTATACACAATTTATCAAGTCCGGACTTCTTCTTTTTCTAGATCACTGTTTTATAGCTGTGCCTATGTTAGGCAGTTTCCATTTTCCTGCTGATGACAGGGAATGTATTTTTGAATTATTAATACCTACAGCTGTCATCTGCTGGGATGTACGTTTTCCTTGCAATATAAAAAACCTTCATACAGTTAGAGCATTGGTCAAATGGTTTCTGGAAAATGGGCTTAAGGATTGACATTTGGTCAAAAACAGATAATCATTGCCTGAAGAACTTATTCTCTCCTTCAGCAGAGACCATGTGATCAATAACCTGTCATTGGTCATATGTCTGGCCTCCGGAGTGGCCATTTTTTAAGTCCATTTTGCCTATAATTATGCTTAGTTCAGGAATTTATACATAATATTGTTATGCAAATCTGCTATATACAGACAGTTGATTATTCTAATTACTAACGGTGCACCGAAATTACATTTTCAAAAACAAAACCGAAAATAAAAAAGTCAAACCGAAAAAAAAAAAAGAATTCTAACCTTTTTAAATCTTTTAATATTTTATTTTTATTTTTTATTAAATATTTTTTCTTCTTTACTGTTGGGGGCTTCAGGGAAATATTAGGGGTCTAAACAGATCCCTGGTATTTCCCTTTTGAAATAGAATAGGAGATTGAGGACACAGAGTCCTCAATCTCTTTTTCTGCAGCCCCTGTTATAAAGTATAGGAAGCTTCTTTACTTAGTGTTCCTGTTCATTCATAACTTGTGGTGATAGTATGTTTACCATGTCCACAATCATGAATGAACAGGAATGATGTAGATCACATCCCATACCTTGATAATTGGGGACACCGTAAACATACTATGTCCTCAATTATTTACAGACAGCGATCACTGAGTGCTTGTACCGCTCTCCATCCTGACTCACTGTCACAGGAGGCTCAGCGAGCGCTGCGGGGAGGAGAGCTCATCTATGGCAGCTGACTTCTCCCCCACCCTGCTGGCCCGTTCTCGTGAGTGGGGTGGTGCGGGAGTAGAGCTCAGCCTCCTGTGACAGCACTGACATCTGTCTCCGCCTCCATCGCTCTCCTAATCTGTCACAGGAGGCTAAGCCGTGCAGGAGGAGAGACGCCGCTCGCTCACATGGCTTTCCTCCCCTGGAGTGCTTGGCCTCCTCTGACGGTTTCTCTTCTCCCCGCTGGACGCTGTACTGTATCGGAGGGGACACAGAGCAGCGCCCAGTGCGGAGGAGAGAAGCCAGGGATGCACAGCAATTTCATCCGAAAGTCGGGACTTTAGGCATTTTGCCAACAGTGCCATTTTTGGTCGATATGTTTCAGCGGCCGGCATTCCGGTGCATTCTTAGTTGATTACTAATAATTTGTATTTTATATAAATCTCTACTTTCCCACCTGTTATTGCATACTTATTCGGCAGCCTAGAGTAAAAGCAAAAAAGATCCACAACCATGGCCTGCTTCCATGCACCCCTTTTTAGCCCCAGCTGCTTGTGGTTTTCTTACTCTCCCTTCTGTTTCCCCCCCCCTCTTGTCCCCCCCCATCCATGATGCAGTCATGCATGCTGCACTTTTTTCCCAGGTGTCCTTGCTGCTTTTTTCTGATTTGGTTCCTTGAACACTCTGTCATGCGTTCTGCATAAAAAAAAGCTTGCCAGCTGTTCCCCTGTCTGCCCATCTACTATCCCTTTCCTTCTCAATCTCCTGTTATAATCTACCTTCCCTTCCCCTTCTCCTCATGCCTTCATAACACATGCTTCTGCTGTCCTGTGTCTTTTACAGTTAGATCCTGATGCATTCTCTGTCCCCTTTCATCATTATCGGCTCCTGCCACCCCCTCCATCTGCATCTATTGTCCCCCAGAGGCTACCACCCTTAATTCTTCCTGCTTCCCTTTCCACTCACTGTTAACATTAGATATTAAAGAATTCTGCACCGACTGCCTTATTTACTCCATTCATGAATTGGCATAGATCCTTTTGGTTAGCATTTAAAGTAACTATCTTTTTATATTTTTTCAGCATTTATTTGCAACAGAACAAAGAGATGAAATCATTAAAAGTGCCATAGAACATGCTGGAAACTACATAGGAATTTCCTTGAGGATAAGGAAAGAGCCGTTAGAATTTGAACAATTTTTGAGTCTTCGACTTGGCAAATATAGCAATGATGAATCTATCACCTCATTAGCAGAATTCATTGTTCAAAAAATCACTCCAAGACATACGGTAAGAGCACACAATGTATGTCAATCAGTTCCTAATAACAATATTTTGTTTGCCTGCATAACCTTGCAAACTTTAGTGTATATGTATTTTTTTTTTTCAACCCTCGCTTTCCTAATAAAAAAAACGTATTTAATGCATAATTTGCATTTGTGGGTCATGACGGTCTGGTGAAGTGCTATCAACGTGCAGCTACAAGCACGTACATCTGCACAGACAGATAACCTCTTTATTTACATATTTCAGAGACATTTCTTTGTCTGAAGAGCAAAGATATATATATTTTTTTTTTTTTTTCATAGAAGAGGGCCAGGCTATCGTGGGAGTCTAAGACGAAACCTGATATATTGGTGCACTTTAGTTCAGCATGCAGTGTGCCAAGTAATAGTGTGCCAGCACATGGCTAAAATTGCTTTAAATACTCACTGCTTTATACCCGAACAGACTAATGTGATAAGTGTAAAGGTTTTCTTTAATAAAATTTAGGGCTGCAAAAACTAATCGATAATTAGAATCATTTTCAACGATTCTCATTAACGATTTCGTTGATTCCGATTTGTTGATTCCGATTTGTTGATTCAGCTCAGCCATCGCTCAAACGACCCACCCACCCGCCACTCTGCTTCACCGTTCTCCTCCCCGCTGGTGCCGGCTGCTGCAGCGGTCTGTGTCCCTTTCAATCCCAATCGGCAGAGGCAGCAGGGACACAGACCGCTGCAGCCGGCACCAGCGGGGACGAGAGACCGGCTGTGTCTCTGCATTCCCCTGCTCGTCTGCTGCTGCCCCCCACTGGTGCCCCAGTTCCTCAGCTTCTCCCCCAAGTCCGCACTGCTCCCCTGTAACCCTCTTCTGGTGGTAGAAAGACGGCGTCAAGTACCTATCCAGTGGCTGGGAGCAATAGCCAGCCTGCTATGCGCTGTTTTAAATTGCAGTAGCCAATAGCAAGATGGCTATTGGCTACTTTCTCCTTCAGTTCCCTCTGTTGATTGACAGCAGGCACTGGACAGGTGCAATAGCCAGCCTGTTATTGGCTATTGCAATTTAAAATAGCCAATAGCAGGCTGGCTATTGCTCCCAGCCACTGCATGTCTCATTCCCTAGCTAAAGCTATTAAAGTGGAAAGGTGACACTAGGGGTCAATAAAATTAAAACTACCAGAAAAAAAAATTAAAAAATGTTGGTCCCCCCCCCTCAAGCCTATCGTCGTGTGCACACTAACTCTAAACTGATGACCTGGTATATGTATGTGTGTATGTATTTCTTTGTCAAGTTTGGTGTGTTATTTTACATAAACGTTTGGTTATTTTATTATAGAGGTTGGAGTTTTACAATTCTGTTTTTTTTTAAGTACATGAAACTAATTAAATGTCTGATATACATACAATTATAAAAATAAAGTAAAAAAAGATCGAGAAAGTTTCGGCCTGAAAACTTCTGCTGGATGTGCGTTGCATTCATTTCCCTGGCACCCCAAACTTGCCGCCCGCCCACAGTGTGATCGCCCGCACTGGAACGTGCGGTACCGAAATGCTGTGTATTCCAGTGCAGTGCGATGTACATGCAATGTTATTCTGAAGTAAACTTTGTTTTTAACACACTCAATTTATGTATTTTTTTTTTAAACTAAAAGATGGTATTTAATTTTTTTTTTTTCCCGTCTGGTTAATCGAATATGAAAATAATCATTGGTTGCAGCCCTAATAAAATTCCTGTCTTGGTATATAGATATGCAAAATGAGCAGATATGATACTGTTAAGGTGCCCCTAGGACTGAAGCACTGCAAGGTTTTAAAAATGTTTAAGTATGGTTCACTGAATGTATGTAAATGTGAAAAAAAATTATAAACTGGGATCTGTTTTTACTGGCCAGCCTTATTTAAGTGTCCTAAATGGATTACAAAATAAATATTGCCTGCACTTTTTCAATTTTGGATAAAAGCAGTGGGCAGTAGGCCCTACTGCTTAAAAACCGTTTTGCTTTTGATACTTAGTCCTATATTTGGGAACAAAGATTTCCGGTTTTCAGCTCGACTGGGATGATATGAGGGCGGTGTGAGTCCTGAACATGGCTTGTGGATCAGCTGCTCAGAGACAAAGGGCATCTATACTTGAACTCAGTATTGTAAAGGGCCATCTAATAACAGATTTGAAACTCCTGGTGCAATAGCCAGGTCTGGACCTTACTCTTTCCTACGTTTTTCATATGGCCCTATGGTACCAATCATGGAACAAGTCTCCCTTAAAAAGTAATTACAGATGGTAGTAAAGCTTTACTCCATACAAAACTTTTGTTTGTTTTCATTTTTAATAAAATGGGGAAGGGCCAAGACCTCAGTTTTTTAGATTATTTTTTTTTGTATTGCTCCATGGTGTGCTGGGGTGTTACTGGGACAGGGAGAATATTCTCTGCGGGCACATCATTTTAAAATCTAACATATGTTCTAACAATTCCATGCTCTATCCAACATAAGAAATTGGCTGTGGTTTGACAGTGTCTATATAGCTAAAGCATTTTTCCAGGAAATCTTAGGGGTATAAGTATATAGCTGTGAATGCAACATTCAGCAAACATTTGCTGCAGGGGTATCTTTCTGGCTCATGTATATAGTAAAGGAAGAATGTGGCCACACTCCATTCCATGCTGAATCAGTTTATTGAAAATCCATCAGTGGTACTGAGTCCTGCCCGAGGTCTGCCCCTCAGACTTGTTTCACTCAATCCTGGACTTAGTCATAGAGATCCTCTGACTAAGCCCAGGATTGGGTGAAACATGTCAGAGGGAGCGGACCTCTGGCAGGACTCAGTGCCTGTTCACACGACGTCCGTTTTGTGTGCTGACCTGATCCGTACGCTCCTGCACTCAAAATGTATCCCTATGTGTTTTATGGGCTACAGTTCTCACGTGCGCGGTCCGTTCAGCTTACGACAGAAAAATACTGCATGTCACATTTTGTATGGTCAGGAAACGCAAACGCGTCAAAAACGCACTGCACTGCTGCTAACATACTAACAGCCCCACTCCAGCAATGCAACGCATCAAAAAAGCGGCCAAAACGCACTGCATCAGTAGCACCACGTCTGTAGATCCGGACCTGATCAGGACCTGAAACTCATGTGAACAGGCCCTCAAGGTCACTGATGGATATTCAATAAACAGATTCAGTGTGGAATGCAGTGCAGACAAATTCTTCCTTTGGTATATACCTGTTTGGTTGGAGCGAGGACTCCCTCTTGCCGGCAAGCACCCAGCTGTCTTTCCGATGCTAAAGTCGTGGGTGAGTTGGTGCTTTATTCCTATGCCTTGGTAGTTAATATGTTTACATCAGTTATAGATTCACTTGAAGTGAATGTTTGCTGTGTCACTTCTTTATAAATGTACCCTGCAGTGTCTTTTGAGTTCTGATTACTCGGTTGTTGCACATTTGATTTTTTTTAATTTCTGCATTCTATTTTAGGAGCCTGTAAAAAGATTATTAGCACTTACTGAAACTTGTCTAGTGGAACGGGACCCCGCAACCTACAATATTGTAACACTGAAACCACTAGGAGAGGTGAGTGCCAGCTATGATTGCTGCTCTGGCCCTCTGCATATTAGCAAGTGTAGCAGATTAGCTTTTGTTCCCTCAAGCGAAAGATAATAATAATATGCATGGGGTGGAACTGAGAAGTCTGCTGGGAATTAATCTTCCAAAACTAGAGGGCTGGCGTTTTGAACATCAGAGTCTGGGATGATGTCAAACTACTCAACAGACAATTGTTTCCCAATATTACTTCCACATACTGTGTTGGAACTAAATGCTTTGTAACATTGTGACAATGTTTTACAAACTGACTATATGTCAGAAGAGATGTAATTCTGTAGAAACCACTTTATAAAGATATGTGAGTGGCAAAGAAAGTATTTCTGTGCAGCTTCCTCAACTGAACATATCAGTTTGAAAGTATTACTAAGTTGGGATCTTGTTGGGATCTCAAAAACATGCATTGGGATCTAAAACTGTGTATGGCCAATTTTGGGTTACTTAGCCTACAAAAGACATGCCACCATGGGTGAACTTGGGATGGGTTTCATTTCTTGCCAGTTTATTGAACCTGCCTGGTGCTCCATCTGGTGTTTCTAATCTAGCTAGGGGGTGGGTCATGACAGAAATGTCATTACATACCTCCTTATGGATTCTTTTTAGAATTTGTATATACCTTCAGACATTTTAATTTGGGAAAGGGTTAGACCTTTTAATCAGAATTTATTGCCGTCATTACTACAAGGACAAAAAAGTAAGAGGAAACAATCATATTACAGTTATCACCAGGATAGAAAGGTAACTCTTGCAATAGTGATACCTATTCCAGTTCCAGCTGCTAAAAATGGCATATCTCCTCACTTTGAATAGATTTGCTGGCAGTTCCTGTGTGTCACCAGCACAGCAAGAATGGGAAAAACTCTCCAGAGGTGACTCAGGCAGCTATTTAAAGCGTATAAAAAGTCCAATGAGTGCGCCAAACAAGACAGTATGAGAGTCCAAAAACTTGGAGTAATGTGATTATTAAAAGTTTTTGGACCCTCGTATTGTCTTGTTTGGCGCACTCATATGTGTATCTTCAGTTCTGGGTTCCTTTATCCGAGGAATATCCGATTTGTGTTAAGAGCAGTCTGACTAGCGCCATTGTGCTTTTATCATGCTCTGGCCGATCTTCTAAATATTTGAGTCCAGCGCCTTGCCTCTACTTGTTTTAGCTATTAAAGCGTGACTCTTTCACTTTACACAGACCAAAGCCATGAACATGACTACCGATTTTACTAAAAATCTTACTTTCTCGTGTGTCTTCAGTGCTATTGTGTACAACATCCAATTGTTTCTGTTAAAGGAGTACTATGAGGTCAGTGATTTTCACTCAACCTCATAGTTCGAGCCGACGTGTGACAATGAAACTGTCACACGTCGGCTCAATAGATCGGGAAGTGAGCGAACACATACCGTCACTCGCTCACTTCTCGATCATGTCCTCATGGTTCCCTGCAGGGATTCCCCCCATCCCCGCTCAGATCCTCCAGCGCTGACTGGCGGAACGGGCGGGGTAGGGGGCGGGTACAATGTCTGTCAATCACGCAGCTGGGTGGATCTCGACAGTAATGTCGGGATTTGTCCCGGCTGTGGCGGTCTCCATATACTGAGCTTTAGGTCATGGGAGGATGCTAGTTTGTGTCCTCCCATGACCCTTAGGAGAACTATGGGGGAAAAAACTTACCCCATAGTTCTCCTTTAACCATGCCTTTGCCAGCTTGTTATGTTATTGTTCCCAGTCACTCTTGCAGCATCGAGGTCTGTCCCTGCTGTGGGATGAGCTGGAAAAATATCTCACCTCAAGGATCAATTTGCATTTTCAAAAATATTTTTCCATACCTAGCTGTTCATCAGATATAAGACTAAATGCATAATATCCTTGTTACAAAGACCTATTTATTATTGTTTTGTTTTTTTCCTTAGATTTTTGCACTTGTTTATGACCCTCAAAATCCTCAACTGTTTACCATTGAATTCATTAAAGGACAAATTCGTAAATATTCTTCAACTGAAAGGTAATTACTAATGTTTTACCTGGCATGGCAGATTGTTTGCTTGGATTTCTGCAGTAAGTATTTGTTTCATTAAAAATGTCATGTTTTCTACCAGAGATTCCTTATTGGCGAGCCTTTTAGATGGAGTCAGAGCTTCCGGAAATAGGGATGTGTGTGTCAAAATGACCCCGACTCAAAGGGGGCAACGATGGGGTCTTCTGAGTGTGCCTGTGGATGAGGAAGTAGAAAGTCTACATTTGAAGTTCCTTACAACTCCTCCAAGTAAGTTATAACAATGAACATGTAGTAATATTGTCTACACGTGTGTGGATTTTGTTGGTGACCTCTTGAGTGTGTCACAATTCATGTTCTATTCTAATGGATTGGTCAAGAAACATGGTAAGTTTGATCCACCAAAGGAGTAGAGGCTGTTCACTATACAGAGAAAATGTTAGTAAATGGGGTGAACTTGTGTTCACTTTCAATACCCAGACATGTGTAAGGAAAATAAAAACAGGACTTATGTTGCATATAATTGGTTGATCACAACCTCACCTTATTTACTAGGCTTAACATTCACTTTGCTTTGTGAAAAATCTCTACTTTAATAAATGAATCTTATTGCATGATCTTTTTCCTTGCTTTTGTTACTAGTGAATCATAAGGCTACTCTTTAATTGATAAGTGAACTTTCAAATAAAGTGCACTTATCCATTTGAGCTCCCCCCGGTGACTACTGCCTTGTAAAGGGGTGGGCAAAGAGGAAAATGCACTTTGTTTGACCCTTTAAGTTCATCCAGTGCATATAATTGTGTCAGAGACTGATTAAATCAAACATAATGCATCTTTTTATCGGCTTGTATTTTAAACAATAAAAACTCCTTTTTTTTTTGCATTTTTGTTACAGATGGAGTGTTTGCAGATTCTGTCTTTAGATTCAACTCTAATATTTCTTATAGTGGCGTTCTTCATGCTGTAACACAAGATGTAGGTATATACCTAGCACACATATTCTATATCTTTCATTCAATCTCTGCATTTAAATGATTTGTTTGCATATTTATTTTGTGCCCTACTCAAATTGAGACATGTCAAGCTAACCTCCATTACATGGTGGAAATTAATAGCATGACTCTTACAATGAGTTCTGCTATGACCTGAACTTTCCTAACTGGAACAAGGAACTATAGTGCGTATACTTATAACTATTTCGTAACCATTTTTTTGTATTCGCATATTGCATCATGCACATTTTAAGCCCATTTTTCCTTTTAAAATAACAAAATGTTTTGTGAGCATTTCTAAGGTAAAGCTTTTAGTTTTGGATAGAGTGGTGAGGGGTTAGAACCTTTGTCTGGTATCTATTGTTGCCTGTGTCCTCACTGGGGAAGTCCACCCCTCAATTTTTCTTGTAATCATTTTACCCAGGACTAAAAATCCCAAATTTTTAGTTGTCTGGAAACAGCAATAAGAGAAAATATTCCAGTGGGGATACTTCTTCTTTCTGTGACAATTTTCTAAGAGAGGAATTTCAGTGACAGGAAACTTCATTAATGGGACAGGGGTTTTTATCTAATTACTTCCCTTTCCAAAATTGTAAAACAAAAAAGTTATTGGCTTTAGATGCACTTAAGTGAAAATGTGAAAAGGCTCACCTTCACAAGGTATAGACCAGTTTTAGCACTGTGTTCTCTTGGATTTTTGTAAAAAGGCCAAAGGAAAAAAATGCAACTCAAAAATAACATTTGTAATGCTGCCAAAGATCTCCGCAAACATTTAGGGTTTATAAAACAGTTCATGTAGAAGTGTAATTTGCACAAAAAGGTTATGTTGTCAAATTACAAACTAAAGAAGAACTCTAGCACAACATAACCCTGGTACAATTGCTATATGTGTGGTAAAGGTGTTAAAGGATAAAAATATGTAGAATCTGTGTGTGACGTTCCACAGCCTCAGCATAGTACAAAAGGTTCAGTTCACAAATGCATAATGTGATTCGCGGCGATATGTAACATGTGTAGCGCAATTGTCGTTTTCGTGCGCTGGTGCACCGGACGCGTATTTACGTTTTATATCTGCATAAACGTGGGGGGAGGGGGGAGTTAAACATAATTTTTTTTATTTATATATTTTTTTTGGCACTTATTGTTATTGCTATTATATAGGGGGATAACAATCCCCCTATATAATAGCAAAGGCACACTGACAGGTCCTCTTTATGGAGACATTAGGGGTTTCTAGGAACCCTAATGTCACCTGTGGACCCCAAAAGAAGCTGATGAAGCAGAGATCTGCTTCATCAGCTTCTTTTCTCTGGCTATAGCAGCCAGATGACTGACAGGTGATCGTCTATATGTGAAAAACCCGGTAACGGATTGGTGCATTGGTCGGGTCTTTTCTGCCCGTGCGCGCCCGCGAGCAGAAAAAAAATGCCGCCTGGAGACGGCAACCCACCAATGCTGCAGTGCCGTCCGTCGTTTTTTTTACAACGGGCGGACGGCAAGTGGTTAATTACCACGCTTCACTGTTTTTTTTATGATCTATGTTAAAGTCCTGTCGGATTTCACACAAGTTGTACTTTCTCAGAATTCTTGAGATCATGAAAAATATGGCTTCCAACAGTTAAATGTCTATTTATTTTGAAAAATCATTGTTGTGTGTGTAAGAATAGATGGTTTTTAAGAGACAACAATCTGAGTGAATTGAGTCGTAGTTTGGACACAGGGTAAAAGAAACTGGCTATGTGCCTTATATAAATTGTACAGGCTGCTTGATGTAGTTGAAAGAGTGAGGACACATACATTTTTTAAGACCATGTTGAGAATTCTTCATTATATCCTATTTCAAGGAAATAAAATAAAAAGTGTTTACTAATTATATTATTTGGGGTCCCAGTTAGAAAGCTGTGGTGTAACCTTACTGCAGCCATGCCATTAAAAAAAGAAACCAAAAAAACCCCAAAACAAATGCTACATTTATAAAGCAATTTGAAATGCTTTACAGATGTGCATTGCACTCTGCCTGTAAATAATGAGAATAGGAAAGATGCCAGGAGAACTGACTCATGTAACTTAGTCATTTGACTAGCCTCTCCTTCTCCAAAAAAAGTTCTTTATGCTGCATTAAGTGCAGCTGAAGATGAGCGCCGTCATTCTCAGTAACACAAGCCATCAACTATTTTATTATTAATTTATTTAGTACTCTAGTCTCTCTCCCCAGATTATTAAGTGGGTGGGTCTTGGCCCTGTTGTCTGTCCTACAGTGTATAAATTAGAGATGCCCAGAGCTGTCAGATGACAGAGCTGCAGATGTTATTAGAGGAGGAAATACTGGCTGGCAAGAGGGGTGCACAAGGAAGAGATGTGCGGGGCTGTAAGATGGAAGAGCTGCAGATATTGTAAGAGGAGGAGATACGGGCTGGCAAGCAGGCTCTGTTTGAGATTTACCAGAATCTCACCCAGGTGGCTGACTTTTGCAAGAGCAACCACATCCAGTTGGCAGCTGCCTGAATCATGTCTGGCTAATGGCTAGCAGGAGGGGAATGGCACACACAATATCCAGGTCAATTAGAATGAAAAGAGGCGATGGCTACAGTGCTGTAGCTTGTCCATATGCACACCCATAAATTGGGCTTTAGCCTGGTGGTGAAGCTGACAGCCAGCATGATTTTCAGTTTGTGGTTATACTTATGAAAAAGTAAGTGGTGGGTGCCAGTTGTATTGACCGGTGTGAATTTCTTTAGTGTTCGTTATGGGGAATGCATGTCATGAATGCAATCCCAAATTAAACTTGCCCCTTATATGAAATAAAAAAACAAGTCAAATTTCTCTGGCTGGCTATACAGTGCATGATATGTGCAAGCCACACAATTGATTTACGCATTTACTTGTGATTGCAGTGCAAGAGTAAGGAAGTAACTAGCTGTAAAGGAAACATTTTCACAGTGCTTGTGCCAAATGTAATTGCAGTAAGTGAGGAGCTGGTCCTGGAGCCAATCTGTACAGTAGAGAACCAGCAGACCTCTGATATGTCTATAAAATACGATCATCTGTGAGCATATAACAATAAAAAATGTCATTTTATTGTACCTGAAGCACTATTACATAGTGTTATATTTTGTACTTTTTTCACAATTAAACATTAATATAAAGGATGTGCTCACTGAATCTATTTTAACAGGGTCTCTTTTCTGAGAACAAAGAGAAGTTGATAAATAATGCCATAACATCCTTACTCTCCCAAGAAGGAGACTTAGCAGCTTCGAATGCAGAACTGGAGAGCCAATTTCAGGCAGTCAGGCGATTAGTGGCTTCAAAAGCTGGATTCCTGGCCTTTACTCAGCTACCAAAGTAAGTAGATAATCAGCTTGTCATGATAAAAATCTGTCTTCTGCTGCCGTGCCTTTTGCCAGAGGCCTCACTTAATGGAGTAGGATGTTTTAATATTTTATATGTTGGTCTTCAGAGCTTTAGACACCTTAATGTACAAATCCTGGCTATGTTTGTGTGTTATTTTTTTCTGTGACGCGCCAGCATACAGAAAAACGTAATGAGCACTGCTGACATAAATAATGTATATATAGATATCCTAATTTGAGTTTTCAAGGTTATTTCTGATCAGTACAAAGTGTACTTCGTTCAGTAGATTAACATCTATGTAAAGGCAAAGCTTTCTTTTAGTTTTGGATCGAGTGGACAAGTGTTAAGTCCTCTGTCAAGTTTGTGGTGTTGTATGTATGTGACTTTTTGACCATTGTCACCAAGACAAAGTGAGGGGAAATCCAACATTTTTAGAGTTGTCACCAGAGCAAGAGTTGAGGGTAAATCATTCAATGGGGGCACATGTTCCTATGACAAATAGAGGAAGATGTGCAGTGCTGGATGTCAAATAGTGGGGCAGTGGCCTTCAGATCTTGCTAAGTATAGATCTGCAGAGGGCGAGGGTGGGATCATTTAGGTCAGGGGAGAGGGGCAAAAAGTGTCTGAACGTGCACTTATTCTTTAAAATCATGTGGAATAATTTGTACAATATAACTGATACACATACGTTCAAGAAAGATATCTGTTAATGCCTTATAATTGTACAAACTGTGATGCCATTACATAACTACATTACTGAGTGATGTTTAACAGTAGTGGTGGAGACTTCCCTATATTTAGCCCTCTGTCTATACCACTTTCAACCCCATTTGTAACCTGTTGTTAATTGTGTTAAATGGCAGACATTTCCTGTTAAGTCTACAGAACAGGAAGTGAAGCGTAATTTCCCCCAGCGGGACACAGACAGTGAAAAAAACAAAGTAACTGGGTGTTTACCCATTCCATACTCCATTGAAATCTAAAAATAAGGTTTTGACTTTAGATGTACTCTTAAGACTGCAGCAATTTACCCTTCTTGTTCTACATATGAACACACTGTAATACAAATAAGATTTATAAAGGATGATTTCAAATGAAGATGCACCCCAAAATAGGTGATCTGGTTCCAGCACTTTTAAACAGTCTGTTGCCAGCTTTTGGGAAATGTTGAGCAGTAAAACGTCATTAACCCCTTCGTGACGGGAGACGTACACTGTACGTCCCGCCACAAAGGGACCAAATGACTTGTCACGTACACTGTACGTGACGAGTTATTTGCTGCACTAGAAGGCTGGTAACCGCTGAGAATCAACGGTTACCATTCAGTAATGGATGTCTAACTATCTAGGCATCCATTAATGAAAGGGTTAACCTTTTTCAGACACCCGATACCTTAATATCGGGTGTCTGAGAGTCACAGCAGAGGGACACACATGCCGGCTTTTTCCGCATTCTGACAGCTCGTATAGATCGAGAGAGATATCTCTGTCAAGCTATACTGGCTTTTTTTTTTTTTTTATCTTTGACTTTCAGAAATAGACCCATAATGTATCTATTCTTCAAAGTAGAATGTTTCAGTTTTCTGAAACATTCAGTGACAGCTGAATCCTGAACTGCTGCAGGATCAGTGTCACTAACTTATCAGCTGTTCTGAAGTTTGAAGCAGCCTGATAATAACCAAAAATGTATTAATTTATCAAGCAGTAATAGTGAGATTAATTCACAATGACTGCTTGATGTAATTAAATAAATAAAATAACATTTTTAAGTTTAAAAAAAAAGTGAAAAGTGTAAAAAAAAAAGTGTAAAAAAATAAGGGACAAATAAATGAATGTATGTATTGCATTTTTTTTTAGCTGTGCTGGTTTTGTTAAAAAAATACTACAAATTTTTTTTTAACGTTTTTTTCCTCTTTTGTTTATATTTTATTTGTCCTAAGTGAGGCTTTAGACACACATATGTGATATAAATATATAGCCCTATTTGTCCTCTAAAAAACAATATATAATATGTGTGGGTGCACTTTGTAAGAAAGTATAATACTGACGTTAAAGAATCGCACAGCAAAAATGTCAAAAGTGTGTCAGTCATTTACGAACAGAAACCAAAAACAAGCTGTCATGAAGGGGTTAAAGTGATGTCAGGACAGGAGCAGTAAAATGTAGTTGAAGTGAGGTCAGGACAGAAATGATAGAGCCGTCATTGCTGACTTGCTTTTAAGTGCACAATCTGGGATCTTCGTTTTCCTTAGCGAGTCTCTCACCTAGAAAAACATTTACATTTTACAGTTCAAGCCATAAGTTTCTTTGGTCTTTCCTATTCCACTGCTGGCTCATTTTCGAGCATATGACCAGTCTAATGATTGTAGACAAAGTCCTGCAGTATTGTTATAGTTTAGTGAGTAGGTGACTAAGTAGTTTTATTGACTGACCTTTTTACAAAGAAGTTAGCAATAGCAGCCCATCTTTTTTTTTTTTTTTTGTCTGTACATGGTCCCTTGAAGCTGTAACTCTGCAATTTTGATAAAAATGACTTCCTCTGCACATTTTAAAAATCAGTTTTTACTGCAATACACACCTTCAAACCATCACTGTGCCTCGCAATAGGTACTTTCACCCTGCTGTTATCGCCGTTGTTTTGGTTTGAATGACAGCCAGCACAATACAACCCATGTACCATGAACCCAGACTGCTGTGGACACACCCTCTGTGGATTTGTCATCATGCAGCCTGAGCTCACAGCAGGTTAGTTGAAAACAGCAGAAAGGACTGCCCTATTAAAGAAGAGGAGGAAGGCCCTACCATGTTACTGGACAGGCCGGAAGACTGCAAGAAAGAAAAAGTATAAAAACTTGTTTAAAAAAATACTGTCGGCGGGGGGAAAGCAGAAGATGAGGTGGGGGCACAAAACATCAGTGTTGGGCTTTAAAAAAATGTATTCAAGTACTCCTCTTCATATGCCCTGAGCACAATCATTTTAAATGTTTTCAATTTTGATATGCTGAAGACTAGCAAGGAACTGCAGGTTATTGGTGCCCCAGAACATCTATGACATTCATTCACTTGTGTAAGACCTGAAGGTGTATGTATATGTACAACTATCTATCTATCTATCTATCTAGATATTATACTGTGTATACACACGCACACGCATTGTATATACACACACACGCATGCATTGTGTATATACACACACACACATATAAATAAATATATATATATATATATATTACATATATATTCGTGTGTGTGTATTCATGTGTAATATATATATTTCTCTTGACAACGTGAAAACAAATATTTTAATTTTTTTTCTTTTTTAAATTCCTGATGATTATAAATGGAAGAAAAAAAAAAGTATGAATTTCTTTAATGGGGGGATCTTCCAACCCTTGACAGTATGCAGAACTTTTTTAATGTTAGCCAATTTTGCTGCGCCATTGCCAGAAACAGCCCACTTACAATACACCAAACAGCACCTAGCAAAGCCTCAAATCTTTTGGAACAAAATCATGTGGAGTGATATGACCAAAATTGAACATTATGGTTAAAGTCATGAACAAAATATTTTGCTAAAGCCTATGAAGAGAAGCATACAATCCCTGCATTGAAGCAAGGAGGAGGATCTCTGCGGTTTTGGGGTTCGTGAGCTACAGTGGCACAGGGTATTCAACCAAAATTGATTACAAGATGTATTCAGCATATTATTGTAAAATATTGGAGGAAAATTTACATTGCATGGGGTGCTCTTTTGACTTTCCAACATGACAGTGATCTCAAACATAAGGTCAAGTTGACCCTTTGATGGCTACAGCAGAAAAAAATGAAGTTTGTGAAGTGGCTACCACAATATCCTGACCCTAACATCACTGATGCCTCTTAGAGGAGACATATGGTTCATGTTAGATAACTAAAGAATTTAGGGGACCAAGGGGCTTTTTTCCAAGAAGAATGAGCAGCTTAACCACATAAGAAAATAAAGCCCCTAATAACAACTATCACAAATGAGTGCAAGTCATTGATGCATGATTTTTCATGTCTGTGCTATTCTGTGGTGACTGCTAGTTCAATTTGAATCACAATTAAAATGGAAGAAACAGGTTTGTGTTCTTCCAGGAGTATGTAAATGTATTAGCACAAGTGTACAGCTTATGTTAGGGATCATATAAAAACTGTAAAGTGTCTGCAAGCAGGAATGTATGTTGCTAAACAGAAGCTGCTTTCATCCGTGACAAGAAAATATTATTTATTGCTGTTGTATGGTCTTCAACTGGCAGGCGAATTTCCTATCTAGATGGTTGTTTCTTCTGATAAGTAGGTTCAAAATGTTTAATCCCTTTGACTTTTTTGATGTCACTATGATTTTTAATAATGTTTTGGCTTTATTGCATTAGATCTGTGTAATATTATTGTATTTCATTAAAATACAGGTTTCGGGAGCGCCTTGGAGTAAAAGTAGTGAAGGCATTGAAGAGGAACAATGATGGTGTTACCCATGCTGCTATTGACATGCTCTGTGCACTTATGTGTGTAAGTTTCGCCCATCCTTTGTCTCCTCTCATATATCTTACAGATTGGTAGAATACACTGGGGGATGGTAAGTAAAGCAGAAGCAGGAATATGCAGAGCGGTTTCCTATATAGGCCTATAGGATTCCTTAACCATTGCTGCCCTGAGAGTCTTCAGATTACAGTTTCTCTTCTCTTGTGCTCTAGTTTTCATAGAGCACACATTGGATCTTTTTAACACATATTTATGCTGTAAACAGAGCTTGGAACTCCTATTCAATAATACATTGACCCTTTTTGTCTCCTACATGATAATGGCTCAAACAGGGTCCTTTTAGGGTGATACAGACGCTGGTGCTCAATCAAATGACCAAGGATGGTGACTCTTTTCTCCCTTTTGCATATGATGTATCCTGCATGATAAATTCAGACCACATCCTGAATTTGTCATCATGATGCTGGAGTTGTAAGCATAGTTTCCCAGTCATTTACAATTAAGTGACGATATTATTTACCCCATTGCATAAACATTTGGTAGCTTGCTATGAATTGTACATGTACCTGTTATTATATGCTGGATCAGTCTATTCAACCAAGAGTGTAATGTTTTATGTGCAACTGACAATGCAGTCTTCAATTGTGTTGTGCTGGTAATTGCTTTGTGGGGTTAGAATTTGGCTTTGCCTAAATCATCTCAGATCTGCCAAGTTCGTCCGCAAAGGCCTTCCTTCCATGTAAAGAGCATTTTAATGAGGTGTCTTGTGTTGTGCTGCATTCATTGTACACCTTGGAGATTGCTTTCTTCAGAGGGCTTTATACTACTCTTTTTGGGCTTTGTACTTTTCAGACTTGCCCTACTGGCGCAATTAATCATTCTCCTTTCAGGATCTCATTATGTCATGTTGTAAAGTCAAGCTTGCCCTTCACCAAGCATGTAAACATATTGGCTCTTTTCATAATCTGCTCCATCAGCTGTTTCAAACAAACTCCCTCTTTCCCCAAAATGAGCCTAAATAGCACAATTAAGGACATTTAAATTTCAACTTTTTGTTAAGACAGCATCTAAGCACTTATGTCCAACTCTAACCACTTCCCCTTGCTACTGTATATGCAGACCACAGTGACACATGATTGTCATAAGAGAGGTTGAGGTGTCTTTACCATGAAGGCTATAAATGACAGTGTGGCTTTACCTTCACCTGCTTATAAGCTGAATAATTCATATTTCGGACCAGTTTCTGTGAACATTGGCAAAAGGACATGCAAAGCAAACGTTTAAAATGTAGAAGTAGTTAAATTTTGCAGACACTTCTGTTGCAGCATCCAGGTTTCTATTTTACTGTCCGCTGAGTGTATTTTTGTTCAATTCATATGGAGGTTTTGGCACTTGTTAGAAACTTGTGATCTGTAGACCACATTCTACGGTATCATGTGGAACTTGTTTTTCTCTTTAATAATCTTATTTAACCAGTTTATTGTTCTACAGATGCCTGTGTGAAAAATGTGCCATATCATTCTTATTAGGTGCTACATTTGTGCATTTGTCTAGCTGCCAGCGGGTTTGCCTGAAGTATCTCTACTTTGCAGATGTTTTATCACTTTTATAGATGTTCTGTATATGTTCTGACTTGGGTTTCTTGATTCCCTCCTCCTGCAGCCCATGCATGATGACTATGACCTAAGGCAAGAGCAGCTGAACAAAGCATCCCTTCTCTCTTCCAAAAAGTTTCTGGAAAACTTGCTAGAAAAATTTAACTCTTATGTGGTAAGCAGATCTATAGAATGCTTCACTTTTTTAAGTTAAATTGGGCTATATTTACATTTCTATAGAAAAATAAGACCTAGTATAATTAAAATGACGATAGTTATTTTGGGTTATGGTAGACACTTGAAAACTCAACCACCCAATGATTTCTTAGATGTCTTGGTGAGATTGCTCTACTGGGTTGTCACATTTGACTTCAGCCATTACATGAAATTTCCACTCTCCCTGCTGGACATTTTTTATATTATGGAAAATAGTTGTAAGAGTTGATAGTACCACTAGGTAGGTTAGAACACTCAAAACCTAAAACAGAGCAAGCTGCAATTAGAGAGATTGCACAAGTATGATCTATACCTCTGCACCTTAACTGAAGTATCGCATGTGGGAGCATGCTGTTTTAACTTAACGTTCTGTTCCTGTTCTGGTGACTGAAAAACTGTGGATTTCATTTTACTTTGCCACATGATAAACAGGGGAATTTCCCCAGCAGGTACACAAATAGCAATAAGACCCCATTCACACTAAGGCAGTTGCAGATCAGTGCGGTTTCCGCGCTGATTTTAAAAGGGCTGTTTTGGGAGTTTTTAATTGTGTTTCAGCATTGAAATGCAATTAAAAACACCCAAAATCGCGCTGAATAGCGCGGTTCCATTAAAAGCTATATGGAAACTGCACTGATACACGCGGCTACAGGGAGCAATTCAGGCGGGGACGGTTCAGATCTCGTGGATCCGTGTGGTCGCATGAACAGTCCCCATAGCAATGTATTGAATCGTTCATGTCGGCAGGTGCGCGCGGCCGAACTGCCCCAGTGTGAACAGGGCCTTAAAAAGACTGTGAAGACCGAACGATTCGTTCCACTAAGTAGAACTAGAAAAAAGTATTGGCTGGAGTTCTTCCTGAAGTAAAATACTTTGAGCAAGGCTGATATGCTTACCATAAACTGCATCACTGTATTGATTAATATGTCAGCTATGACCTGCATAAATGATTAATCAGTTTCTGCCTGGACTTTGTTAATGTTTTGTATTATCTAAAGCTAGCTCGAATGTCTTTTTTCTTTCTCTGCTCAAAGTAGTCAAGCTTGCTGAACTGTCAGTACAATATAAATTAAGAATTGTGTATATATTTTATTTCAAAACTAAAACATTTGAGCATTCTTTTTTTTTTTGTGGCTGGAAATATGCTTTATGTAGGCTGGGACACTGTAATATAAACACATTTTTAGTAGAGTAGGTAAAGAGTTAGAGCCTCTGCCAGGTTACTATTGCTTACTGTGCTTTCATGGGGAGATTTTCATGTACTTCCTGTGTATTTCCTGTAGCACGCAGTTGAAGAAACTCTCCCCAACTGGCACACAAACTGCAAAAACATCACAGAGGTTCTAACCTTTTAAGATTCATAGAGCTTGGAGATTTATTACAATGGTTGAGGCCATTTTCTTTGTCCTTCTTTTTTTTTTTTTTGTAGTAATATATATTTGCACTTAAAATAACTATATCACCTTACATAATACGTAGACCATTCACTTCAATCTCTGTACTTGGAGGAGCCTATTTAATGGTACTTGGGTCCAAAGAACATGCCTATGTTTTATAGAATTTTACTATGGGTGAAACTTGCAAACATTTTGCTATCACTGTGTGCTGGTGACTGGTATGTTGAAGATCTGATGAACTAGAACCAGTATATAAAATACACTTCATACTATTGGTTGTTTAGGCACAATCATGCACAGTGATTTCTTGTTAAGATTTGTAGTTCTGCCACCTGGATTGTGACGTTGGTTTTTGTTTTGCTCTCTGTTTTGGTATATAGAGTTATGGGACTGGTGCTCTGGTTATCAGCTCGCTCCTGGATTTCCTTACCTTTGCTCTGTGTGCCCCATACAGCGAGACAACAGAAGGGCAGCAGTTTGACATGTTGCTAGAGATGGTTGCATCAAATGGTAGAACACTCTTCAAACTTTTTCAGGTATTTCTTCATTTTCTTATTGTTCTCTTTGCTGGTATTGTTCAAATATTTTTTGATACAGTGGAGTAACCAGCATTGACTTTGCAGGATTAGAATTATTAAGGCCTGGTTCACACCTGGGACACAAAAACCCATGCAAGTCCATGGCAACAGTTCACACCGAAGCTTTGCGTCGCAGTGCGATGTCGCCTGTCGCACAAAAAGATGCTGGAAGCTATATTATCAGGTGGCTGTTGTGTGGTTTTGGTCCCTTAGACATATCTATGCATTGAGAACCACGCGGTTTTCGTGTGGTTTTTCAAAGCAAAATCGCGCAAAAACAGCTGCAATCGCCTAAATGTGAACCAGGCCTGATGGGAAAATTATGGTGCAGATATGAAATGCTTATGCTTCATGATAATGGGCCATTTGTGTTTTGAATTATGTTTTGTAGGTGGCCACCAAAGATTCAAATTCATTTGAATTAGAAGTAAATTTTACTAGTACAGCAAAGCATACAAGTTCCAGCTTTTGCATAACCTATATCCTACTGCTTACCATTACATACGAATAGTTTATTCTGATTAGTTGGTTGTCTCTTATGTAATTGATCATGTAATCAAGACTGCACTTCACAGTTTGTGAACGTGGTTCATTATCCTCATGACCTGAGGCAGGCTTGAATCTGATTTGTGGGTGTAGGTCAGAGGAGATGGAGCCCAGATGGTTGGTGGGGAAGTCTGATGTTGAGTGTAATCACTCGGATATGGCTGCTTTTGAACATGGAGAGGCCTACGGGCATAATGCAGGTGATATGAAAAAAAATGGAGCTCCATACCTAAAACTTAGAGATCAAAAGTTTTGAAATTTATTTCATCTTAAAGAACAAGATAAAGCTTTTCTGGAGTTCTATAGAACCCTCTTCATTAGGGTTCTAAAATACTGTGTGCGAGGAATGTTATTTAGACTCTGTTAAATAGAAAATTATGTTCATGTTCTCCAAAAAGGCTTCAGCAACTGGTTTGTACCACCTACATCCCATCGGAGACTGACATACATATTGACACTTTTTAATATGAGGCTTCCTGTGTGGGGGAGACAATAAGGAGAGCGCAGCAAGTGTGTTAGGGAATGGTTCTCCTGGATCAGAAGCAGTCTTACGCTTTTTTTACATTTAGATAGAGCATAGAATGGTAGGAAACTCGCACTCTCAGCATTTTAGAACCCTGATGAAGATCCTGTAGAACTACTGAAAATGCGTTTTGTTCCTTATGATGAAATTTATTTGGTTGTTGGTTTGGAGCTCCAGTTTGTTTTTGTTTTTTTATTAATATCTTCTTTATTCTATCCATAGTGCTCACTTGTGTGATTAAATTCCAAATCAGACTTCCCCCACCTATCCGGGATCCAACACCTCTGACCTATACCCACTAATCAGATTCAAGCCTGGCTCAGCGTTATTATAGATAATGTAGTTTTGTTTATGGTGAAAATTAATCTTTTAATCTCTAATGCAATTTTATTTTCTTGTAGCACCCCTCAATGGCAATTATAAAAGGCGCTGGTTTAGTAATGAAGGCTATAATAGAAGTAGGTATTTTAATGGTAAAAGAGAAATGAAACACAATTTCAGTTTGATATGTTTGACGTTATAATGTAAATATTCAGTTTGTTTTGCATTACTACTGACTTTCATGTGCCTCCAAGGGCCATGTCAGATGGGTTATTCTGCTGCTAACGTCACCTCATCAGTGGCAAAATCACCCAGATGAGGGATCTAGCTCTGCTAATGGAGTGTCTCCCTCATCGGTCTGGAACACAACAGAATGTCACTCGCTACAAGGGAGCCACATCTGACATGGCCCCAATACAAACAGGTTGGCTTTTACATTTTTAGCATCTCGTTCATAAGCTACAAGTATCATATTGAAAAGGACCGTAATTAAAATGAACCTACTTTTTTTAAAAAATAGAAAGAGAGGGGGAGGGAGAATTTTATTGTTTTAAATATACATTTGTAATAATGTATAGTATATTTATATCATGCTAAACATTACATAAACTATTACAAAGTGGTAATTGCTGGAAAAACAAACCAGATTTTAAAGGTCTAGATTAATGGCAAGACTAGGCTTTAGTCAATTCTTTATTTTAAACTTTAGACAACATATACTGAGAGTGGATTTGGTATGTGTGTGCAGTTACTTCAATATTCCTCTTTTCCAAGGAAGCAGACAAAGAAATTGCAACAAAGATGCAAGAGCTTGCACTCAGTGAAGGTGCCTTACCTCGTCATTTGCACTCTTCCATGTTTACAATAAGTATTGATCAGAGAATGCTTACAAACAGGTGAGTAGAACAGAAAAATTAGGTTGTGTCTCTAACCTCCCCTTCTCTACGTTTGTGAGTGCAGAGAGTCATTGTATGTTGAATTTCCTTTTCAAGTCGAACTTGATATAGAGCATTTTATTCTTTGCATTCAGTGTTCTTAGCATTCCCTACCACAAGTAGACAATGACAAGTACCAGTAAAAGCACGCCTTTCTTACATATTTTTCCTTTTAGGAAAAAAATACTACAAAATATGTTCCCTTGTCTTAAAGCAGTTCTCCAGTTAAAAAAAAAAAAAATCTCTTCTACAAATCCAACTGTCTATTGGCAGGTCCCGTGACATCCTGGGGTCTTCATGTAACTTTCTTCAGTACTCAAGGGAGTGGCACAGATGTAATGACATCAGCATTGCTCTTTGCAGTATTGTACTGTGAGCCCAGGCTGATGTAGTGATAGTGCCAGATACATTTTACTTTATAAACTCATGAAATGTACTCTCTGAAAATATGCCATAGTATCACCTTAAATTTGTTAGCTGAAGCAGACGGGTTGGTGTAAACAGCAGGCATGCTCTAAATTGCTGGTGTTGGATCTGCATATTCCTTTCATAACATAATAAATGCCTTGTGTCTCTCACTCCCCAGCCCTCAGGTTTGCTGGCATACCTGGACAGTAAGGAACCAGTACCAGAAAAGGATGTTGACCGAATGCACATCAGGGATAACTTAAAAATTGCAACTGTAAGTTTTTTTTTGTTACATAGTTAATTTTTCTTCATCAATAAAATTGAGGAGGGTTATATCCTGTCATAGTAAGATTGTCTTTGTCTCCAATCCCAGTGACAACTGTTCCCTTTTCTCGTTTTGGTGTCACAGGGCCAAATGGGCAATGGACAGTAATAAAAATTGTTTTCTCTTCCTGTCTATCCAAAATTCATAAAAAAACAAAGTGTTGGCTTATATTGGGCTTTGATAAAAAATATGAACTTGCTGTATTGCAGGCATAGAAAATGACAGTTTTTACAGGATATCTGTTAATTGTTATGGGTTATCTTTTTGTATTCAGCCACTTTCATGTTATAATAGTCCTAAAGCCGATTTGTAATGTTCCCTTGTATTATGCGCTAAACAACATTTTGGGAGTAGCTGTTTATTTATATACACATGTATTTTTTGTATATGTCTATCTTTAGGACCAATATGGCAAATGCAGCAAAGTCCCTGAGTGGCAAAGACTTGCCGGAAAAGCTGCCAAGGAAGTTGAAAAATTCACCAAGGACAAAGTTGATTTGGTGTTGTTGCACTGGAGGGATAGGATGGGAATAGCACAAAAAGAGGTATACTCTGTCCTAATTGTAAAAGTTTTTGCTAAAATAACATTTTTAAATCCATTTGCTGATGGGCTCCATTTACATTACTGTGTTGAGAATACATGTACTTTTCTATTTTCCTTTTTTCAACAAAAAAAATATTGACTCAAATGGCACTTTATAGATCCCTGTTGTAGAGCCAATAAAGGAACCAGTCACTGCCACTGCACATTTGATCTTTCTAGGGTTAACGCACATAAAGTGGGGTAGTACTGGAGCATGGTCTTAGGAATGTATAGTTACCCAGGTACAGCAGCAATATTCTTAGGTCCGTAAGAGTCTTATCCCGAACTTTAATGGGAAGGTACCAGTATTTGAAATATACACAATGGGAAAGTGTTATTAGGAGTAGAATGACAACTGTATATCAAATTCCATATATATGGTTCCGCTCACCTTAGGGCTTGACTGTTATACACCTATGTGTAGCCCAGCAAACAAGCGTTGACGTTCAGTTGATTTGTACCATGCTTTACAGCTCCAATATGACTGATAAATGTCCAGTAATTGTAACCTTTAGGGATGAAAAATTGTACAGAAATGTTGCCGCTTATCCCATATTTTATAGCTGATGTGTCACATTTTAGAGGGTACTGGCTGCAATACAGTTCCTAACTCAGGTTACTAACCTAAACTGTTACACACAGCTGTTGCCCACACTAAAGTAAAAATATAAAATATCAGGTTTGGTAAGTCTGAATATTTCTCTGGATGGTAGTAAGTAAAAATGCTATCAGCATGCATTGGAGATAGAATACTGTATATTTCGTATTCAAACTTACAAGGAATTAAGAAATGGTGATAATCCTCAAATATTGTTTTTACTGGGTGTTTTTTGTTGTTGTTTTTTTTTTTACTTCCTTTTAAACTAATCTTTCTTTTCTCTTTTCCTTTCTACATCAGGACAGAAATCTGGTGAGTATATTCTCTCTCTCTCTCTCTCTCTCTCTCTCTCTCTCTCTCTCTCTCTCTCTCTCTCTTTCTCTCTCTTTCTCTCTTTCAATATTTTGTTAATCCAGTATTACATTAAATAGTATTGCAGCGCCCTGTTTTCATTTGAGGTTTCTCTCATCTGTTTCCTGAAAATGGTCAGTGCAGTCAGCTGACCCACCACCATCCACTTTACATTTTCTGGCAGCTCCCATCCCTTGTTTGTGGTATGCAAACTGCACCACCACTTCAGTCATCAGTAATAAGGGAGAAATTACAATTTAGTCCACAGTCGGCTCTCTTTCTGCCTCCATTCTCTTGGTCCATGACTAGTTCCTCTCCTGCATTCTTTCCCATGGAACATGCTTCACATCCATTCTTTCTGTCCCCACACCTCAGGATGAATCCGTTCTTTCTCCCTCCTCTCGCCATCTGTCCTCAGTCTGCTCTAACCTACCTTCTCAGCCATAATCATGTTCCTTTTTAGCTCTCTTGATTGACCCAACTCTCTCTCAAGCTCTCTCCTCCATATTTAGTTACAATTCGGCTTCTTCTCTTTCCCCTTACGGTGAGCAGTCAGCTCCCACTGTACCTATTCTCTAATATTCTTCGATTTACTCATATGATACTGCCAGCAAGAGTTAAATCATCTGCCAAAGGTTGGTACTGTTAGTGTCTTGATAAATGCTTCATCACCTTGACCTAATAGCCATACAGCTAAATAACAATATGGCAATATACAGTACATGTGACATCCAGGGTAACAAGTAATACGGTAGTGTTGTGAAAGCTGCACCAAGATCATGTTAGCACTACATATTTGTGTTTTTATATTCAGAATTTAGCCCAAAAGCCTGTTATCCTTCGGAAAAGGCGTCAGAGAATTAAAATCGAAGCTAACTGGGAACTTTTCTACTACAGGTAAATTGTGCTGCATCCCAAGTGCTAAATGTTTCGGATAAAATTGATTCTCAAATCACGTGATTTTAAACAATGTATTTTTCATAGATAGATGATAATCCAATACAATCAGAATTTGGAAATCAGCTTTTGAAATTGAACTCCACTAAGCACCTCTAAGCTGACTAATGTAGCTTAACCTAGAAAAAGAAATCCTCTTTTTGGGCATAAACCTTAC
>NW_017306487.1:394338-407150 GCF_000935625.1 Nanorana parkeri
GGTATAAAATTGCTCCACTGCATGGCACATACATCGGTGACCATTGCAGGCTTACACACCGCATACAGCTTCATACACAGCTTACACATGGTTTACACAGCATTTTGTGGATGTCATAATGAGCAGGAGCAAGCTTTTTATGTACAGAATACCTAATGAGTTAGATCAGCATTCTCCATCATTTTCTGTAGACATTACACTAGGGATGCACTGATACCATTTTTTTTCTGTATCGAGTACCAATATTTTAATTTTTTTTGGTACTTGCCGAATACCGATAATGGAAGTCCGATTAAGGAAGCCAGTTGGCATGTAATGACTTGCCGCCCGGCTTCCTGATTAGCCATAAAGCCAGATCCAGGTGACAAGGAAGCATGGAGCTGGCTTTCTGGCCAATCAGGAAATGACTCGCCGCCCGGCTTCCTGATTGGCCGTGAAGGCAGCTCCATGTTCCCTGGTAAAGAGGGAGCATGAAGTAGGCTTCCTGATACCGGAAGTTCCGGTATCAGGGAAAGCATCGGGAGGAATTTTGGCGAGTACGAGTACTCGCCCAAATACTCAGTATCAGCACCGATACTAATATCTGTATTGGTTCATCCCTACATTACACTACAGAGGATAAAAAGTGCATTGATAAGTAGGAGTTCTTTTGCATAGTGTTGTGGTTGTTGGATATGTAAATTTGACATTGGTATTGAGATCACAAATTTACTTCTTAGATTTCATCAGGATCATGCAAGGTCAAATTTGATCTGGAATTATAAAACAAGAGAAGAGTTAAGAGACTCACTGGAGGCTGAAATGCGAGCATTTAATGTGGACAGGGAGCTTGGAAGCGCAACAGTAATCTCTTGGAACCACCATGAGTTTGAGGTATGTGACCCACTTGCTGAACAGCTTTTTGAGATAGTCGGGTGGGGAGGCGCATGTATTTTTAAAAAAAGCAAGTAATCATGTACTTGTCTTATGTTGAGTTTAATCAAAAATGATAATGTATCCTAGCAGGCACAATGATTTAAAAAATGATGAACCACATGCTAAAGTAGCTATTATAAATGAAACATCTTTTGGAGCTACAACCCTTTCTGTGAAATAATGACTCAATCTTATGCTTGTGGCAGAAAGCTCGGAAATCTTTGAAAGTGGTACTGTGGTGGTGGAGTGTGGTATTCGCCATAGTCCCAGCAAAGTGGGACTTTGAAAGTGTTACTTGATGTTGTACTCGCCCTCATCTGTACGGTCGTTGCACCCCCTTTCACAGCAGTTTCGCAGCTCTCTTTGCCATTAATCATTTCGCTTCCAACTTTAATGTAAAAACACATCCCCTACATCCCTTTTAGATATGCCTTCACCAAGTCAACCAATCAGCAGACTGCAAAGCTAAAGTCTGCAGCACTCAGCAGGGAGAAGCAGGCACATCCAGAAGTGTTCTTTCATATAATTTTTTTTTTTAAAGATTAAAAGCAGAACTCTGATGTTTATAGGAGCCTGTACTGTATGCATCTAATACATTTCCCTGTTCCTCTGATCAACATACAATTAAACATTTTCAATAACATTTTGTAAGATATCATATACAAAACCGATAACACATTCTTTAAGCTCCACTCCAGCCCATATCTTAAAGTTTTGGATTGACTTGAGAAGAGTTAATACTTTGGTTTTAGATAAGACAAAGAGAGCGCCTCCATCGTGTAAAAGCGTTTTAATGAAACAATATAAATGCAGCTAAAACCATACTCGCAAACGAGTGAATTTAACAGGCATGAGAAAGATGGACTGATCGGAAACCACAGTTGATATATGTAGACCACAGCCGACGGGCTGTATGTCCTTTCTGGTTTATGCGTTTCAGAGGCCATGCCTCCTTCTTCAGAACCAAATGCTGTTGTTTTATTGCTGTTTGTGATCTCCCTATCAGCAAATGTTCTTTTTTTTTTCTGTGCCCTGAGCCAAACATGTGCACAGACCTGGTATGCCCAGATGAAGTAGCTTCCATGTGCAAAAAAACAGCCCCACTTTACATCTACTTTGAAGAAAAGTCTCCCTAATCCTCAAGCAATTCCATCCTCAGAAATAGACTGCAGTATAGATGCAAAATACATCACTAAGTTTACCTATTTATGTCAGTAATGCATTTTTGTTCCAAACCATGTAGGCCTTTTGTCTTCTGGAGGACTGAACTAAGCTTCTGTCATTGTGCTGGGAAAATGTATGTGTGTTGTGTGCTTTGTGTTCTTTGTGTAAAATTGTGTATGTGTGGTGAAGATATTGCATTGCTGATTTGCACAAATTGACACATCTTTTGTCATTGTCTTATATTGATCTTGTGTACAATCACTTTGTCCTTTCCTCAAGGTAAAATATGAGTGCCTCTCGGAGGAGATAAAAATAGGAGATTACTATCTACGACTGCTTTTGGAAGAAGATGAGAATGAGGAAAACAGTGTTATAAAGCAATCGTAAGTACCCTCATGTTTGATACATCTGGTAGTAGTATAATCTGATTCCAGACATGTCCTTATAAAGTTTTTTGCATGTTTTGCTCCAGGTATGAATTTTTCAATGAGCTCTACCACCGTTTTCTCCTCACTCCTAAAGTGAACATGAAATGTTTATGTTTACAAGCCCTGGCCATTGTTTATGGCAGATGCCATGATGAAATAGGGCCCTTCCCGGACACCAAGTACATCATTGGAATGCTTGAGAGGGTAATTTGTCTTTTTTACAATAATGTAAACAGCATTCACTTTTTAGACATGTTTTCTTGGAATCCTTCTCCCCCTGCTCCTGTACTTGGCTCAAAGCCAGTCTTATAGAACTGGACAGAACTTGTAATAATATTACAGGTTGCCTTATTGTGGAACAAGAAACTTCAGATGCATTGTGTGCATTTTGAACCTTCCCAACCCACCCACCCCTGCTTTATTTTACTTTTTTCTTCTCTTCCTTTTGTCCTTGTACACCCCCCTTTTCTTCCTTCCCCAATCAAGATTTATACCGCCATCCCAACCGCCAACACTTATAAATTACACTGCAAACTGTGTTCCAGAACACAAAGTTGGTTTGTAATTGCTCAGTTACATAAACGATGACGCATCATCTTGTTCAAACATTTTCTCCAACATATCAGTGATACAGAATTCTTGTTGAAAAGCACTGTAGATCTGATTTTATAATATGTACATTACTCTACCTATCCACAATCTGGAATACTATTGTTAAAAACTAAAAAAACTGTTGAAATATTTAGGAACATATGCTGTCAGGTATAACGTGTAGGTACCTAGAGCTACCTACAGCAGCCTCCAACTGCCCTTCATTAGGCTCAATTACCGGTCCATTCTGCTGGCCAAAGCTTTATCCTAGAACTGTAGATTTGTATAGTGAGTTTTGTTTGTTTTTAAGGCTAGAGTAAATCACTTGATATTTTAGAAAATTCTCTTTTAAATGGCATTTTCTTCACTCATATATATATTTTTTTTATTTTAGTGCACCGATAGGGTAGAAAGGGACAGGCTCATTTTATTTTTAAACAAGCTGATTCTTAATAAGGTAAGTTATCAATGTTATGTCATTTGTTAAGTATTAAAAAACAAACAAAAAAAAACGCCTGTCAACTTCCTCAATGTAATAATACAGTAAACTCCCTGTTATCCGGCATCCACGGGGATTGGTAGATTCCAGATAATTGTAGTTTCTGGTTGCTTGAGAGTTACTAATGAAAATAGGTCTAACTAATGCCATACCCCATATTATACTATGCCATAACATTAACTCTGTATTGACTTCATAGTAATATATTGAAAGGCAGTAATCAAAAGTAAATAGACACACTTAAGACAAAAAAGCACACAATCGTTTCCAGGATGAGACATGCCGCAGAACAATGAGTACACTGGATTTTTTCTTTCTGGTTAGATGAGAGTTCTGGTCAGTTGAATACCGGATACCAGAGAGTTTACTGTATTTGACTTTAGTTCAACGGTCTGCAGTCTTCATTGGCCAAATGCAGTGCTCTTTTGAAATCAGTTTGAGACATGTCTGAGATTTTTTAGAATTCATTGATTGGTGCAGTTAACCTTCTGACCTTTTTATTTGATCAGCTTTAGGCTGCTTTTACATTCTCATAGACTTGTATGGGGAGTGAAGCAGTCCTGAAGCAAATAAAAGACGATTGAACCTTTACCAAAACTATTATAGACTAGTGATAAATCAGTTTTTTGGCGACCGAAGAAAATGTCAAGTAGTTTCAGTCTCTCAAAGGAATTTGTTGGTAAGGTCCCACATTTTTTTGTTGAATTATTGTATTTTATAAAATGCAAGAGGAGGTGGAACACACAAAGGTGGTCTGTAACATGCGGACAAGGACAGATACAAAAATGATGGACAGATACAAAAATGATGGCTTGGAGATCTCACTGTTAGAATATCCAAGTTATACAAGAAGCCAGAGAATGCCCCAGTCACCAGACTTCGCCCATAGTAATCTGCAAATGTACTTCTTAATCATATGCAATAATTACCATATGGAAAAAAGGTCAAATACAAAACCAGTGATCAAAGAAAAAAAATGCCTTCTACATACAAGTAATTTCGATCTGTGACTGGGTTATCGCAGGCCAGTGGAAATTATGTACTGACTGCTATCCACAGGCTTGGGTTTTTGGAATAACAGATCACACTAATGCTACAGATGTTGCTACTATTAGAAAATAGTATGCAAGATGAAAACTTTCCCTGATCTTTTGTTTTACTTCTAGAAAAATGTGAAAGATGTGTTGGACTCCAATGGAGTCAGGATCCTGGTTGATCTCCTCACCTTGGCACATCTTCACACCAGCAGAGCCACAGTTCCTCTTCAGGTAAGCAGACTAACTATAATGTTCTAAATATTTTTCTGTAGCCCTTACCTTGTTTACACTAAAATGTATTCTCGTGTTTATGGGGGTTCATGTAGATAATGACTTTTAATGACAATAAACAAGTACTCGGGATCTCAGAAAGCCACATCAGCAAAGGTCTGTGGACAAGCAGACCAAAAATATTGTGTTTTTTTTTTGTCTGCTGACCTGTGGTAACATTAAGTATGCCCTGTGGTCGTGTGCTTTCATCATAGAGAGTCACTGCAGATTCCATTGACAGCTGTCAAAGTCACTGCAGGAGAGCAGGGCTTAAAGATTTTGGCTCTATACACCAGCAGCCAATCATACTCACCATTAGAGGCTCTGTGGAAAACCTGGCATTTCTTAGATTGTGCGCCTCTAGTGCGTCCTCGATAACGCACAGACTTAGTCCCCAAGTTTCTTTCCTATGAGCAGCATCACTTCAGCCTGACTGACCCGCTCCGCAAGACCTGAAGCCCACGTGCCCCATTCCCCAGATCATGACAACTGTGTACATATAAAGTAGCGAGTCTGAGGAAAATCTTTTACATTTTGTTTAAAAAGGGGACTTAATCTTGAAAAGGTTAAGCACCACTGGCTTAGACTAGCCTAAATCTGAAAATGAAAACACTAAGAGCCATATTTCTAAGGCAGTGAATGTGACATTCACCAAACATTCACAGCACATATAGCTTTCTGGTATTTGTGTTCTAAATTAGTAATTAATTCCCCTGCAGTGAATGGCTAATGTTAATCACTAACAATAAAATGGCATTTTATTTTTTTCAGAGCAACGTTATTGAAGCAGCTCCTGATATGAAGAGAGAGAGCGAGAAGGAATGGTATTTTGGCAATGCAGATAAGGAAAGAAGTGGCCCTTACAGTTTTGTTGAGGTAAGTTAGAATGATCGTTCTTGGATAATAACTTTGTGATGACTTAAAAAATTGAGGGAATAAAGCTGTCGCATTTCAGCATTCAGGGGTGATGGAAGCCAGATGAAGGGAAAGGAATAGCTGTCTATCACCATCCTCGGGAAACAATCTGCATGGTTGTAAATTATCGTTGTTGTTTTATATAGCGCCAAAAATGTACGCAACGCTTCACATAGTTGCCTATTTATGCCAGTCCCTGCCTATCGAGGAACAATCTAAGGTCCCTGTCTCCCATGCACACCGGGGTAATTTTAGACAGGAGCCAATTAACCTACCAGCAATGTGGGAGGAAACCAGGGTACTCGGAGGAAACCCACACAAGCACAGGCAGAACTTGCAAACGCCTTACAGATAGTGTCCTGACCGGGATTTGAACATGTGAACATTTAATGGGTTGCCCCTTGTAGTTCCTTTTTATAATACCATTAATTTGTGCAGCAAGAATAATGCAGCCTTATTTTTGATAGATGCAAGAATTCTGGAACAACGGAGTACTAAACGCAAAAACGCGCTGCTGGGCCCAGGGAATGGATGGTTGGAGACCTCTGCAAGTCATCCCCCAGCTGAAATGGTGTTTGCTGGCAAGCGGTCAAGCTGCCCTAAATGAAACTGATTTGGCCACTTTGATTTTAAATATGCTTATCACTATGTGTTCATACTTTCCCAGCCGGTAAGCTGCTGCAGTTAATGCCCTATTGTGCAGAATGTTTAATTTTGTTCTGTGTAAAGTTTGCATTACCATTTAACAAAGAAAAATCCTTAGGCCCCATTCACACTGAGCGATTTATCGCGCGGTATCGCGGATAATTACCGCGAGATATCGCTCTCCAATGCATGGCAATGGGGCTCTGTCCGTCTCGGTCGTGCGTCGCTACCGCAGGACCCTTTTTGGAGCGGATTTTGCCGCGATTCTAGTTTGCGACAAAAGCGCGATTTGCAAATCGCTCAGTGTGAATGGGGCCTTAATAGGCATTTTAAAGCTGTTGGGTTTCAAGGCTGTTTTGATTACTTATATGAAGCTAATATGCTTTGCATGCTGAGCATTAGGAACCCAATGATGTTGACCAATCCTATGTGCACACAAAAGCGACATAAAGGACAAAGCGCAGTACAAAGCTGAAGCTGTGCTAAACACTCGTATTCAGTACACCTTTCCCTATCACACGCCTGACAAATAATGAAATCTCTCCATAGGAAAGAGATTTAATTGATGTATAGCCCTAACCTCAATGCTTGAGTCAATTCAGAATTCCTGATCTGTGTACTTGTTTCCAGGTCCACGACTGGGATTTTTTTAAATTTCATGGGTTTATATTTGTGTTTCAGTGATCAAGACAATGCCATTATTAGACCTTTACCGAAGGTGAAAAGACTGCTGACTGACAATACCTGCCTTCCTCACATCACACAGGTCAGTAATATTTCAGCTTTGGATCGTACCATGAGAACAGCCTTCACCAGCTCACTTGCTGTTTTGGGCTGTGATAAATCGCTATCCTACATTGTCAATGTCGGTTACTTTTTTTTTTGTTTTCTGGGGATGGATGTGTGGAATCTTCTGCCTCAGCTGAATTGAATTTTCTTTTTATTTCGCTTATAGCTTTTGCTGACATTTGACCCCATCCTGGTGGAGAAGGTTTCCATTTTGCTCTATCACATCATGCAAGACAATCCCCAACTGCCTCGTTTCTATCTCACCGGAGTGTTCTTCTTCATAATGATGTACACTGGCTCCAATGTGCTTCCAATAGCCAGGTAAGCAGCATCCATCTAGGCCAAACCACAGGTAAAGCACTGTTTATTTACTGTATATAACTTTTTATCTGTATGGCTTGGTAGAGTGAACATGTAAGGATACACCACTGCAAAACATTGCAACTGAAGAATGATGGTTATTTGTTTGCACGTGCCATTCCAGCAGCGCAGAAATATTCAACATAACTATCTAACTTTACATTGTATAGTAAGCTCGCTTGTGTTAGGACACAATTGAAATTGTAAAACAATAAAATTGTATTATTTTAAACCACATTGATTAGAAGAAAAACTATTCCACCTAGAGAGTATGTTGACGACTAGATTTGATTAATGATCTCATTTGTATTTATACAGATGTAATTATTTTAGGTTGCCAACTGACAATCACTTTTGTATTTGGTCTTTTTAATATTCATTAATATTGTGCCACTTTTATAGGAAAATATTTTATCATCTTGTTTTTAGAGAGCCAGTCTACCCTAAAGTTATATTTTGGATACAAATGAAGTCCAGTGGTCTGTGCTGTTGTTACTGTTATAATGTATGTAGTGCAATTGTAGTCCCTAATGCCTTTTAATAGCAAGCTAATTTCTAAACATGTATACTGTATATCATATATCATAGTAAGGACACTGGAATTATGGAAGAGTTTCACCTTTTTTCTTCCTACAATAGTATTACTACATGGTCCCACCATTTCTGTTAACTTTTTAATCATTTAAAGTGTATATTCAGCCTTTTTTTGCATTTTCTATTTATCTCATGTCACAATTTGCTTTTCAACCAAATAATAGTAGGAATTTTGAAGAAATCTATACCTGTCCACAGTCTCCAGATGTGTTATAAACAGATGATAGCTAGGCTTAAACATGTTCATTTTGAGTAGTTTACTAACTGTTGTTCCTTGTATATGTATTTTTAGATTTCCACAAATTAGTGTATTTTGCTAAAATATTTAGAAAATTGCACTCTAATGCATGCCGATATGTAATTAATTATTTATTCATTCCTTTTTTTATGAAGGTTTCTGAAGTACACTCACACAAAGCAAGCCTTCAGATCAGAAGAGGTAGGTATTATTTATGGAAACAGAGTTGGGAAATTTGTACTAAAAGGACATTATTTAAACTCCCCCGCGAGCACAGTTTTCCCACCCGCTACTAAATTTGTTGAATAAAAGTGTGGACATCTCTATGTATGTTATACCATGATCATGTTGAAATCAAAAGATTGTTGAGAACAGTCTCGTCCGTAGAACACGGGAAGCTTCCTTGTGCTGTTGCTCTTTCATTGTCCAATCACAAGCTGGGGCAGGTCTTAGACCAAGCTGTATTACTTACCTGCAATGTAGCCTGGAGAGAGGTCCAGCGAGTGCAGGGCCTTACTGTGCTGTTTGGTGGGGGTGCCAGGCTCAAACACTATTACAGAGAATTGTAAATCATTTAGCAGGTAGGACATTGCAAACATATGTAGGTCAATTGTGTATTCAGCTTTGTGTTTGAAGTGCAGCTTTAGGTTAAGCAGTTGAATTTGGAGAGGGACCTCCAAGTACTTCTGGCTACTTCTTTCTAACTCTGTTGACCTTGTGCACTGCCTGTTTGTTCAAATACAGTGGTAACCTTCATAACTCATTGGTAATGCTGCAAATCAGACTTCATCTGAAGGTATTGCTGTGGGTAAAATATGAAATCATTGGTCCCTCTCAAACCACGAAGTTTCAGGAGGCCAACAGACCAAGCTATCGCCATATGATACCTAAAGCGGTCAGATTTTTTTAAGGTTTATAGCTAAAGATGGGCTCTTAGTAGGGATGCACTGATACTAGTAACTCGTGATCGCCCAAATGCTCCGATACTTCCGATACTGGAACTTCAGTGACGATGGAGACGGCTTCCTTTCCAGTCAGAAAGCCGGGCGGTGGGTTATGATCCGCCTCCTGGCTTTGTGATTTGCTAGAAAGCCAGCTTCACTTGTTGCTAGGCAGCCTGGTTTCTTATAGAGTCAGGAAGCTTCATAGCCAATCAGAGAGGTGGGTCATGACATACTGCACGGCTTCCTGATTGGCAAGGAAGCTGACTTCACTTGTTGCTAGGCAGCCTGGCTTCCTGACCGATCAGGAAGCTGGAAGGCACCTTATGACCCTCCGCCTGGCTTCCTGATTGGTCAGGAAGCCAGGCAGCCTCGGCAGCTGGAGCCAGTGTTTTTTCGATAGAACACTGGCTTCTCAGGCAATCAGGAAGCCAGGCGATGGGTCATGGTCCGCCGCCCGTCTTCCTGATAATTCGGGGTAACGGTACTCTGTCGGCGAGTACCAAAAAAAAAAAAAATAGCGGTACTCGATATAGAAAAAACTTTATTAGTGCATCCCTAGCTCTTAGTAAAGCATACTTTTTGTAATTCAAATTTTTTCCACTACTAAAATTATTATTTTTCTTACAGAGCAAGGGGCCTGATATATTTCAGCGGAGTATACTTGGCCACATTCTTCCTGAAGCTATGGTGTGCTATCTGGAAAATTACGAGTCTGATAAATTTTCCGAAATATTTCTTGGAGAATTTGATACTCCGGAGGCTATATGGAGCAGTGAGATGAGGTCTGCACCATTTTCAGTAACGTTTAGTACTTGTTTTCATGTTTTAGGGACTTTACTTAGCCATGTTTATTATATGTACATTTTTAACTGAAAACTCTAACTTTAACGTCAGTTTAGGTACTCCATGGTTCACTTATTTATGTTTTTACCTGTTGACTATTTTCAGACGTCTCATGATTGAGAAAATTGCTGCCCATTTAGCTGACTTCAGCCCTCGCCTTCAGAGTAACACAAGAGCACTTTATCAGTATTGCCCCATTCCAGTGATCAACTACCCTCAACTGGAGAATGAATTGTTCTGCAACATATACTACCTGAAACATTTCTGTGACACGCTCAGGTTTCCTAACTGGCCCATCAAAGATCCTGTAAGTCATGTCTACCTAATCCGTTTTTGTTTTCTGTTCTTATCTGTCTTGTATTGTTCTTTTAGTACTAAAAATGGCACTAATGGCAAGAATGTTGTTTGGATTTCTCCAAAGGTGCAACTGCTAAAAGACACCTTGGATTCATGGAAAAAAGAAGTAGAGAAAAAACCTCCAACCATGTCAATAGAAGATGCTTATGAAGTTCTCGGTCTTCCAAAAGGACAAGGACAGTAAGTTACAAATGCTGGATATGTTTTATTATGAAACATGATTTTAAGGACTGTTATCTCTGCACATCTATAAACTCCAGTTCTTCCACCATATAAGACACTGAAGGTGTTAGGGGGTTGCAGGTAAATGTTTCACAAGCTATTTTGACACACAGATCTTGGTTTAAGATACAGTTGCCCTTTCACTCAGTTGCATTTGCTGCTTTTGAGCTGCTTCACTTTGCTTTTAGGCCTCATTCACACACAGCGCAAGCAAAATTGTATATTGCGTCTATGCGCGTATATGCATGCACTATATGCAATCCCAGAATGCATCACTCGTAATGGAATTTTTAATGTGCTGTACGCGCGAAATACATGCGTACATGCGCGTAAATACGCAGAAATACGCTGCCCGGACGCATCTCTGTTCCATTCTGTTTTTGCGCATATATACGCTACGCAAATATACGGCTCTATACGCGGCTGTGTGTATGGAGCCATTTATTTGCATAGGTTGCATATGGTACAATACGCGTGCATACGTGCGGCAGTGTGAATGAGGCCTTACACTTACATTGCTTTGTATTTTTAAACAATTCAGCTCAGATGCAAACAAAAACCCATCTGCATGAGGCCTTTATGATGAGAAAACGGCATTCCCAATAACAACTTTGCATTACTGTTTGAGATGCAACCCTTTCTGGATGTTGTACTTCTCAGGCAAAACCAACTACAATACTGCATCCATTGAGTAAGTAAAATTAGATAGTGACCCTGGTACTAATTTAAAACATCTGTGATGCTGGCCTCCAAGCAAAACTCTTTATTTTGTCTTGGATAGAGCAGGGAAGGGTTAGGTCTCGTTCACACCTAGGCGTATTTCATATGCGCGTCTGTCGCACGTTTTTTTACAGCGATTCGCAGTAAAAAAGTTGTGCGACCGGCGCGCGTTTCCGAAGGCTACTTGGCTGTATCCCAATGGAAACGCGCAACAAAACGGCCCAAAGTAGTACATGTAGCTTTTCAGGCGTGGGCCGTTTTGTAGCGCGTTAGGGACGGGTGGAAATACGCCAAGGTGGGAACGAGACCATTGAATACAATGGGATTTATATTTTTTAGCGTTTTTGTAGAGCGTTCGTCGAGCGTAGAACGCGCTACAAAACGTTCAGGTGTGAACGAGGGCTTAGGGTCTCTACTAGGTTTTTTTTATGTTACACATTTCACATGCAGTGCTTAAAACAAACGTGTCATATGTGCTAAATCACATCTTATACATATCTCAAAATCCAATAATGCCTAATCTTCAATTAACAAATATTTATACAGTGAATACATATAGCAAACTGTGTAAACTCTTGAAATATTAGAAGTGAATTCAATAAATGTGTCCAATTCTCCACAGGACCTTGCTCATTATCTGCAAGCACCACCAGTTAACATTTATTATTATATTTAAATACTACTTTCAATGTCAGCTGGCACCACTCTTGATAAAGTCAATACTGACGAAACGTGTCGAGTTGAGTCCAATGACCGATTTTGGATGTGGATTGCTTTCTGCAATGCTTGCTTGTATGTAGTTGGATGTAAGTGCAATTTAGATTTATATGTTGATTTTTAATAAACATTTTTACCCATCGAGCATCCCTCTGTGTTTCGTATGCTGGAGCTTTCAAGTGGCATATAAGCTGGAAGACGCACAGAGAAGAATTTACAGGGTGGTGTGAAATCTTTTTTGATGACATTAGGCTATGGAATTCCTTTAACCTGTGCGTTTAGGCGGTACCTGCGGAATCTGTGACCAAATCTGCGGGAGGAAACTAGCTCTGGGAAATATATGCGCTAATGACCTTAGTATAACATACAAGGTCACACTCAATCTGGTGTGTGCGGATTAAGGTGTGGGGTACACGCCGTGTATATTAACTGGTGGTGATTGAAAATATTGGGCAAGGTCCTGTGGAGAATTGGACATGTTTATTTTATTAACTTCTAATATTCAAGACCTTACACATTTTGCTATATGTATGCACTGAATAAATATTTATTTATTGAAGGTTA
>NW_017306487.1:407203-420786 GCF_000935625.1 Nanorana parkeri
CAGCTGTTAAAACATATGTTTTTTTTATTGCTCTCCTGTATTCCTATGGGGAGATTTACCTTGACATCCCTCAAATCTTTTCAACCGTGATAGACAAAAACACATTTTTAGTAGAGTGACAAAGGGCTAGAACTCCCGACAATGCTTTTATTGTTGCTCGTGCCTTCCTGTCCCAGTGACAACTACACACACTTCTTAATGGACTCACAGACAAAAACCAGGCAGAAATCTTACATCTGCTCTCCAAATTTAATGAAAAATTGGCTGTAATTAGGCTTTAATTATTCTTGGAAAAACAAGAAGCAGATTTGAGCAGACATTGACAGAGCTGCCTGACCAGAAAAAAATCTGAACAATGTCTCGCCCAGATTACTATCTGCAAGGAGTTTGCATGTTTTTCCTGTGCTTGCGTGGGGTACTCCGGTTTCCTCCCACAGTCCAGAGACATGCTGGTAAGTTATTTGACCTCTCTGTAAATTGGCCCTGTATGTATGCATGTGAGATAGGGACCTTAGATTGTAAGTTCCTTGAGGGCAGGGACTGATGTGAATGTGCAACTATGTAAAGCGCTGTGTAAATTGTCCGCTATAAATACCTGTAATGAAATGTTCTATTCTTTCAGGATGTCCAAGAATCTGCTCTTAAATGTCCTGTGCTTTCAGGATGTCCGAGTATCTGCTCTTAAAGTGTATTTCCACTTCTGCAGTTGTATTTAAGAAAACCCCACAGTATCTTTGTAATGTGTTCCCATTCACACAGCATACCAAAAAATAATAATTTTTTTAAATCTTACCTTTTTAGATATTTTATTACAGCAGTCAAGATAGCTGAATCCAGATATTTTCTGAGCACCTTCACAGTGACCTGTCCTTTATAGAAAGACTTCTGGCAGAAATGTGTGGAATAGATTTCTCTCATCAACATGCAACGCAGAAGCCCGGATTTTAATCCTTTAACCCTTTGTTAGGACATAGCGTTCAAATATACTTTACAAATTACAATGAAATAAGCCTGTACAGAGTAGCTTAACACAAACCCCTCACAGCCCCTCCTAACATTACAAAGAAGGAGAAGCAAGTAGACATTTTAACCCTTAGAAAACCAAGTAGAAACCCCAACCAAAGTAAAAGCAGTTAAAACTGTGAAAAGGATTTTTAAAATATTTTTAAGCTTATGCTATGTGAATAGGAGGTGATAGGGGATATCCCAATCTGGCTGTGAAAGTGGAAATACACTTTTAGTTAGATGTACAATAAATTACCTAATTCGAGGTTGCAGTAAAGCATACATTTGTAAAATTCTTAGCGCTGTGTGAGATGTACTTCCATTTGGAAATCCCAAGTGGAAATACACTTTAACCGCTTGCCGTCCGCCCATTGTAAAAACACCGGAGGACGCTTCCCGGCGTGTGGACGTACATGTACGCGATTTCTTTTTCTGCTCACGCGTGCCCCGTAGCAGAATCCCACTGTGTATGTTAACAGCCTGTACTGGCTGTTACATGCAAGCGTTCGCCGGCCAATCGCTTGTATTACAACATACAGCGCCCCCTCCGCTGCCGGTTATCCCGTGCTCCGCTGTCCCCCTTATGGGCCCTGGACCTGCACGGTGGCTGCTTGTACTGTAGACTGAGGAGAGATCAGCTTTCTTCTACTTGCTGATCTCTCCTCTGATCTCTAAAGGCGGAAGTGATGTATAGTACATCACTTCCGCCTTTAGCTGTCACTTCTCTGGCTGCTATAACCAGAGAAGAAGCTGGTGAATCAGATCTTCATCAGCTTCTTTGGGAGTCCAAAGGTGACTTTAGGGGTCTTAGAGACCTCTGATGTCTCCATAAAGAGGGCCTGTCATTGTATATTATCACATGGGGTCTTGTTATCCCCATATGTGATGGCAGTAAAGTTATATATAAAAAATAAAATAAAAACCAAAAATAAAAAATGCCCCCATTAAATTAACTGCACGCACATATATAAATGTAAATATGTGTCGGGTGCACCTATGTGCGAAAGCAATGATTACGCCACGTGTTACATATGTGAGCAATAATTCTAGGGCCATCAATCACTATTTACCCTAAACTAATGAGCAGTAAAAGCTTTTAAAACGTCGCCTATGGCCAATTTTAGGTATGGTCGCTTCTTTGTGATTTTCGCAGGAGCGCGCAGTTTTAAAGATTGACATGTTTAGTGTTTACCCAACGTGACCCCAATTTTTATATTTTACCAAAACATTGGGTACTCAAGTACCCAATTCTTCAAGTGTTTTATAGCATAACATAGGAAAACAGTTTTTTCTCTCCCGTTCATTGAAGGACACAGGGAACAGATCGGAGATCATGTACTGTAGGGTAATATCGCCACCTGCAGGAGAAGGACGCTAGGCACAAAACTAAAGACCAATTACAGCCTGCGGCGGCCCCTGCCGGTGGCCAAACCCCCCACCAGCTGACAAGTCTCCAGTTTTTTGCCAAGTGTATGCTATTAAGGGGCGTGAGCCTCCTTTTTCTGTTACGGCCCATTCTACTAGGGTTGTTGGGGCATCTTGGGCTTTTCGTCATGGTGCCTCCGTTTCTCATGTCTGTAAGGCCGCGACTTGGTCTTCTGTTCACACCTTTGCCAAGTTCTATAAGGTAGATGTTTTGGCATTTGCGGATGCTGGTTTGGGGCGCAAAGTGTTGCAGGCGGCCGTTTGAGGGGATTTTTTTGTTCAGTTGGGTTTGTTGTTTCTGTTGGCCCACCCCTCTCCGATCTGTTCCCTGTGTCCTTCAATGAACGGGAGAGAAAATAGGATTTTGGTACTCACCGTAAAATTATTTTCTCTCCGTTCATTGAAGGACACAGGGCCCGCCCCTCTGTGTGGGTGTGTACTCCTTTTTACTGCTTGTTACTAACTGGAGACTTGTCAGCAGGTGGGGGGTTTGGCCACAGGCAGGGGCCGCCTCAGGCTGTAATTGGTCTTTAGTTTTGTGTCTAGCGTCCTTCTCCTGCAGGTGGCGATATTACCCTACAGTTTTAGGAACTTTTTTCATTATATAGTAAAAAATTAAAACCCCAGTGGTTATATACCTCCAGAAGAAAGCTCTCTCTGTCCCCAAAAAATGGTATAAAACTAATTTCAGTACAACATTGCATGAGGGAATGAATGTCAGTCAAAGTACTGCAGCGCTGAATACTGAAAAATGGCCTGGACAGGAAGGGGCTTTAACACCCCGGTCAGCAAGTGGTTGAAGCAGACATATACTTATAATTTAAAGTGTATCTTTCTAACAGGGATCATTAATTAATAAAGTTGAAAGCATGGATTACATTGATGGCATCATCAGGGTGTGGGGTTTAGGAATAGCTTGCACCTCCACTAATATAGAAGCCACCTTTGTGCCACGAAACGCTTTGGAATGGGCCTATGCAAAGAAACCACTTTCTGTTGCTTACTGCACGTACCATATTATTCAAAGCTGACCTGTTTTGCACCATTAAAGGAAAAGCTGTCTGTGGCTATGTTCCCTCTAAATGTAATAGACTGTTTTTGAACTGGTAAATTTAACCTTTTTCTTTTTTTTTTAGATTACCGGTATTTGAATGAATAAGGTCCTGCCTTTTGGTTTTGGCATACATTTGACATTGGCAGAATCAACACTTAATCTTTCACTTTGTTCTCTTATCAAGTATTCCAAAGATTAGGAACTTCAGTTGGTGTCTTATGAGGATAATTACAGATCAGTGTGTGAATATAGATATTACACATTAAAGAAAGCATAACAAATGTATTTATTACAACATCAGTAACAAAAAGATCTTCAAATGATTAACTCCGTTACAAAAACTAGAGGCCAACACCTAAAATTGTTGGAAAACAAATTCCAGCACAAGGGGTGAAGGGGGGTTCTTCACGGTAAGAGCGGTTAGGGTCTGGAACTCACTGTCATCGGCAGTGATTTCAGCCAGGAGTGTGGAATTGTTCAAGAAACTCTTGGATGATTTCATGAGGGACCGTAATATACAGGGGTACAAGTACTCCTAAGAAAGAGATGATGCGCGGACCTATATGGGTTGGACTTGATGGATTTATGTCTTTATTCAACCCCAAATACTATGTAACTATGTAAATGGCTAAGCTACTTAGTATTTTCTTTGATAAACGATGGACAATTGTAAAAGAATTAAATACATGTTAATACATTGTTACTTTTTTTTTAAATTCTAGGCAAGATGAGAGCAAAATAAGGAAAGCATACTTTAGACTTGCACAGAAATATCATCCAGACAAGAATCCTGAAGGAAGGGTTTGTATTCATTTTGACAACTTGCATCTGTTATAAAACATATATACTGTTAACCTATATTTACCACTTTAGCTCTTGCACCTGTATCTCCCTTACGGTCCATGGCAATTTTTATATTACATTAATTGTTCCCCCCCCCCCCCCCCCCACCTAATATTGAGTAGGTCCCTCTTTTGCCACCAAAACAGCCCTGACCCGTCGAGGCATGGACTCCATTGGACCTCTGAAGGTATACTGTGGTATCTGGCACCAAGCCATCAGTTACAGATCCTTTAAATCCTGTAAGTTATGAGGTGGTACCTCCACAAATGCTGAATTGGATTGAGATCTGCAGAATTTGGAAGCCAAGTCAACACCTGAAACTGGTTGTGTTCCTCAAACCATTCTTGAACCATTTTTGTAGTGTGGCAGGGCGCATTATCCTGCTTAAAAAGGCCACTGCCATCAGGGAGAACCATTTTCATGAAAGGGTGTACTTGCTCAGCAACAATGTTTAGGTAGGTGGTATGATTCAAAGCAAAAACACATGAATGGCAGGACCCAGCAGAACATTGCCCAAAGCACCACAGTACTTCTGCTGGCTTGCCTTCTTCCCATAGTGCATCCTGGTGCCATCTCTTCCCCAGGTAAGCAACACACATACACCCAGCCATCCACAAGCTGTAAAAGAAAACATGATTGTAGGCGCTCTTGGCAGTGGACACGGGTCGGCATTGGCACTCTGACCGGTCTGTGGCTACGCAGCCCCATACGCAACAAATTGCTAAGCACTTTGTGTTCACGACATGACATTTCACAAATAAACCTATCAACAAAATATTGATATTGGCAACTTCCTTTGGGTGTGCCAGTAAACCACTGTGATTACTTTGAGTTTTTGCATGGGCGTCATCCGTGCGATCACCTTGAGCACCACTGCTACTATGGAGTTCTGAGACCGTAAGGAGTGCAGGTGGCCTTCGGGAGCACTGTGTGTTCAGACACCTTTCTATCAGAACCAGTATTAACTTTTTCAGCAATTTGAGCTACAGTAGCTCTTCTATTGGATCGGACTACATGGGCCAGCCTTGACAGCCCATGTGCATCAGTGAGCCTTGGCTGCCCATGACCATGTCGCCAGTTTACATGTTTTCCTTCCTTGGACTTATTTTTTGGTAGGTCCTGACCACTGCCAACTGGAAATATCGCACAGGAACTGCAACTGTCGTCTAGCCATGACAATTGTGCCCTTGTCCAGGTCCCTTTTAAATGCTTACACTTGCCCGTTTTTTCTGCTTCCAACACATTAACTTCAGGGACAAAATGTTCAATTGAAGCCTAATATATCCAACCCACTTCCATGTACCACTGTAACGAGATAATGAATGTTATTCACTTCACTTCTCAGTTATGTCTAATCTGTGTATTTTCTCAATAATACAATAAGAAATATAGTTTTTTTTTTCCAGCACAAAAAAGGTTTTCTTTTGGCAATATTCACTTAAAAATTATTTTCTTTTCAAATTAAAGACAAAAATAAGTCAAATTTAAAAGTACGCTTTTTGTTCTGGTTTGACCAGTGTTTAACAACAGCAGTACAAAGCGCACATTTTATTCTGTGATCTGTTCCATTATTAAGTACATTAAAACAAAGTTTATTTTGTAAAGAATGGTGACGTTGTTTACAAATTAAATGAACGGTTTTTTTGTATTTATAATTTTTTGTATTTAATGGAACACTACAAAGACAAACAAAATGAAGTTTAGATGCCATTGGTTAAAATAGCTGATATAGTTAACTTTAGTTTAAAAAACTTTTGCATATATGTGTGTGAAGAGATGATGTAAGAAGACCTGGGCGTATGAGGTATTCCCGAGGTAGTTGCATAACGTTTATATGGTGTCTACCTCATATGCCCAAGCTCCACAAGTGGTTAAAGATAGCTTCACCATTTAACAATATTAAATTCCCAGATTGTATACACTTTTAAGGCAACCAAATACATGAGGTGACAGTTGCAATGGATGATGACCTCACTTGTAGATCCATCAAGCTGGTTGGAGATCTTGCCATGATTGCTATGTTTTTTTTTAGAGAACATTTTTTTAAATTAACATTAAAATGAATACAAAGGTTGAAAAACAGGTAAATTTAAGGGGTGTGTGTGTGTATATGTGCGTGTTGGGGGTAAATATCGGAGCATTTGGGCACAAATACTTGGTATAGTCAATGTGTGTGTGTGTGTATATGTGTATGTATGTGTGTGTGTGTGTAATTATATATATATATATATATATACATTTTATCTGGTTGCTTGAGAATTACTATGAACTCTTAATTAACTATTTAATTTTTTTCTACAGGACATGTTTGAAAAAGTTAACAAAGCTTATGAGTTCCTGTGTACGAAGTCAGCCAAAATTGTGGATGGACCAGACCCAGAAAATATAATTTTAATTCTTAAAACTCAGAGCATCCTTTTCAACAGGCACAAGGAAGGTAAAACTCCAACTAAATGTTTTTTAAAATAGAGGCCTAAAATGGATGGAACGTGTGTATAAATCTGTAGACTCTAGCTCATGTAAGCAGGTAACCGTGTTTTAATTTTTGCAAGTAAATACAAAATATAAAATCTCCAAAGTCAAGCTCAGCAAAGATTGCAGTGTTGTGCTTGGCAACTAATTGATGTTTTAAATTGGAATGCATATTAAGCAAATAAATGTTTCTTTGGACAACTGCACACATTCCAACAACAAACCTTTGCTCATCTGCTCAGATTACACCCTGTTGGCTCATCAATGTATGTAAAACAACAATACTGGATAAACAGGTTTGCATACTCCTAAAGATTTTATTTTTTTTGTGTGTGCATGGGGAGGTTCCTTTGTCTTCAATTGTTTATGGGGCTTCAGTGCTGTCTGTGTAGCTGACCTGGAACAAGTATAGAAATAAGGAAGTCTGACACTTCTCAAACTCCTTTTAAACCCCTTCATGACCAATGACATACAGTGTACATAACTGGCATTGGGCCCGTTTAAACAGACTCCCGACTCTGTTTACACTTGTAAAGCCGACCGTCGGCTTTACAGTAGAAGCGATTCTGGCGGCTCAGCTGCCGCCACATCGCTTCTGCAGGTCGGTGAACGCCCCCCCCCCCCGACACCCCCGCCATGTTTCCGGGGCTCTGCTGCCCCTCCTATGGGCCCCGGACTGGCTTGTCTGGTGGGGGGGAGCTGGGGAAAAGATTAATGAACCACCGTTCACCGATCTCCACCCCGTACTATGGGACCGGGAGCGATGCAGATTACATCACTTCCGGTCCCATAGCCGTCAGTGCTGGGCCCCTGAAGCCCAGCTATAAGCTATTGAAGTGCGATCTGCACTTCAATAGCTTATTTCAAGTGTAAAGGTGATACTGGGGGTCTTTTGGACCCCCAGTATCACCAAAAAGAGTACCTGTCACCAGCAATATGCTACCACATGGGGGGCTTTTAAATTATAGCAATTAAAGGAGAACTATGAGGTGAGTGCTTTTCACCTCATAGTTCTAGCCGACCTGTGACAATGAGACTGTCACAGGTCGGCTCAGTAGATCGGGAGGTGAGCGAACGCATAATGGCGGTCACTCACCTCTCGATCCTGTCATGGCTCTCTGCCGTGACAGGGGAAGCGCTTACTGACGGGGAGGGGGCGGGTACAGCTGGCTCAGCCTCTAGGTAGGCAGAGCCAGCTGTCAGTCACGCAGGTGGGCGGATCCAGACATAATTGTCGGGATCCACTTCAGCTGCGGCGTCTTAGTATACCGCGACGGACGCACACAATTTTTTACCAGGGCGTGTTGGGTATCTACTCGTTGTAACCTCATCTTTTATATTTTATTTCAAAAATTGGTATTTTATTGTGTTTTGGAGCATTTTTGTGCATTTTTCACTAAATGTTGGGGTTTGATAAGGAGTTGCGCTAATATTGTGCAACATAAAAATTTCCAACTGCTATAATTTTTACCTCTGTCATTCACCTGTCATTTTACCCTGTCATTTGAAGACATATCCAGGTACTTAAAAGTAGTTAAAACTCAGTTTATACATGTTAATAGAAATTAAGGATGCCTAAGGATTAAGCATCCCTTACCTAGATAAAACCACAAATCCACAAATCCACCATAAATCCATTTGGGTGTACTTAAGATGATGTGAAAAATCTCCTTGTATTTTACTAGTATTTGTAGCTTCTCCAGGCCTTTTTTTGTTTTATGTACAGTAGAAAATTGTGAACGTTACACAATTTGTAAAAACTAATTAAAATCTAACATTTTTTAGACCTTCAGCCTTACAAATACGCTGGCTATCCCATGCTCATCAGAACCATCACCATGGAGACCTCCGATGTCCAACTCTTCTCTAAGCTATCTCTGTTACCTGCTGCCACTGAGTTGGCATTTCACACAGTCAACTGTTCAGCCCTTAATGCAGAAGAACTCAGGAGGGAAAATGGCATAGAGGTACATCATTATTATACAGCTGTAAAATGAAATCATTAAAACACAAGCGTGTACCTCTCATCTAGGAGCTTTGAAATTATTTTTAACGTTTTTTTTTGTAAAGTGCAGGTTGTTTTTAGAATTTTACATTAGTTACTGCAGAAATATTGATCTTTAAGAAACTGACCAATAAAAAATAGACCTGTGCTGAAAATAGCAACTAATTAGATTAATGACTTCACTTTCCAGAGTAGGTTAAAGGATGAGAGATGAAGCTTGTTTGACAGCTGTCTGTCATTTCTCATAAAACATTCTCTGACTTCTAACAACTGTGTTACATGACTCTGATTGATGCAATGCTGAAATGATTGCTTATAAGAATCTTAAAACCTGCTTCTAAACACAAACTGAATGTGCCCCTTGCTTTTAGGTACTACAAGAAGCGTTCTCTCGCTGCGTTTCAGTGTTGACTGGATCAAGTAAACCACATGACATGCCTGTACAGGTAACGGAGAACTGATACTAAACCTCTACATTGTAGTGTTATAATTTCACATAGATGTGTCAGTGTCGGCCTACCGTAGGCGTTCTCTCATAAATAGCCTGTAGTGTGTGTATATAATATATATGTTATTAGGGATGCCCCATACTGTTATCGGTGCCGATACCGAGTATTTGGACGAGTACTCGCACTCGACCAAATGCTCCGATACTTAGTTCCGGTACCGGAACTTTTGGTCAGGGGGGATTCCTTCTGACCGGCAGTGCCTCGAGGGAACATTGAGCTGGCTTTCCGTGAGACGGGTCGTGACCCGCCTCCCAGCTTCATGATTGGCTAGAAGGCCGGCTTCACTTGTTGCTAGACAACCTAGCTTCTTGATTGCTCAGGAAGCCGGGTGGCACATCATGACCCGCCGCACGGCTTCTTGGGAACGTGAAGCCAGTGTTCTTCCCAAGCAATCAGGGCCATAAGCCAGGCCCACGATATCCCGGGATACAGCTATCTGTATTCTATATCAGCGAGTACCGGGAGAAAAATATTGGCACTCGATACCAAAAAAACGGTGCATCCCAAATATAAATTTCGAAAAATAAAATTGTATGTATGTATGTATGTGTGTGTGTGTATGTATGTATGTATGTATGTATGTATGTATATATATTGGAAAGAGCAAATGGCTAAGTACGGACATGATAGTTTTATTATGTACAATAGACTGCCAATATTCGTTGCTTTTTATATTAACCCTAATTTCATAATGTTTAAAAATAATGGTCATATTATCTTCACTTCAACAACAATATTTCAAATATTTTTATTCCAGCACCTTCAGCCATAATGAGCTCCATAATATGTATCAAAATATTTTGTAAATTGTTAATATATTAGGCAAGTTGCACTTCTGTTTTTTTTTTTTTTTTTTTTAATTTTTAATTACTTTTTTTTTTTTTTTTTTTTTTTTTTACATTGTAATTAATTCTTTATTTTCAGGTGTGTGGACATATATGCAAGTGTTACAGTGTTGCTGCTCAATTTGAAGAATGCAGAGAGAAGATTATAGAGTTGCAAAATATCATTAAAGACCTCTGCAGAGTTTTATACTATGGCAAGGTGAGACCGTACTTCTTTATCCTATTAAATATGCTGTGGATACTTAATAAGCTTTACTGTCACATGTTTCTTCCCTGTTCCTGAACAGACTATAAAATAGTAATGGATATTGCTTTTACGCTTCTTTTTTTTTTTTAACTGTATCATTGTTAAAGTGGTCATAGGTATTAATCAGAAGTAATGATCTGACATTCCAAATAGTTTTTTTATTTTATTTTAACCGTCCCAAACATGCAGCATATATCTGACCCTTGTTGTAATGCCCATTTATACATTAAAGAATTGGGCAGCAAAGTTTTAGTGCTTTCATTTTTTTGCTACGGTTTATACTATGGTGTTTTTAATACTGTGGTCCATTTTCTACTTTATCCCAACCTTTGCAATATCTGCTTTCTATTAAAAGTAAGCGCGTCTGCCATGTTTCTACGCTCCTGCAACACTAGTTTTAATTGAACTGGCTCAATTTCCCCAGTGGGCTACTTGAATATATCCACTTCTTTGCGATAACAAGACTGTCCATGGTTTCACGCTGTGAAGGAGTCCACATCCATTAAGGCTTCTAAAATACAGACCTGAGCTCACAGAAGCAGAAACTTCTAGTCTGTCAAAGACGCCATTAGTTTTCTTCACTAGAAGTAGCATAGTCTGTAACAAGGCAATCTTGCACAATTCCTGAGACTTAGTAAATGCTACACACTGTGAAGATGAGTTTATTTGGAATTTATGTTCCTCACAGGGCTAGTGGAGGATAAAGAAACATTTGTAAAATCTTGTGTTTCTGTGTTCTGCAGTGCATGCGAGTAGGTGAGTATGCTCAAGGGTTTTCCTAGTGAATATGCAGGAGAAACATCAGAGAGAGGAAATTACCAGAAGGGACCTTTTTATATGCTTTATGATGATGTTGCACATTACAGTCAGATTGTGTTCTATACAGTCTTTTTAATGCACCCAAACTATGTAATGTCCACCTTTTTTAAAAGAAAAAAAAAATCCGGTCCTTGTACTATAGAGTTTTTGGCCGATCTAAAGAACATAGTGCAGTCAGTTTGTAATATATTTTGTCATCTTCTATTCAGCATTTTAGTTTTGGATAGAGTAGGAAAGGGTTAAAAGAATCAGCTTAATTATTGCGCTCTCTGCCCTGCCTGGGGATATTTACCTTTACTTCCTGAGACACAACAGGAAATAAAAGGAAATCTCCCCAAAATGAAAATGGAAAATTCCCATGTTAGACAGTTGTCCCCAGAACATTTGTCCCTGTTGTAAGATGTCTCATTACCCGACGCTGTCATGACAACTTTTAAAATTAAGCATTTTCCCCTTACTTTCTGTCTCAGTGACAATGGTCAACAGGACAAAGAAAGGGGTTAATCTCCACAGCGTGGACACAGCAATAGAAATTTGGCAAATGGTTTAACCTTTTCCAACTCTGAAAATAATGTTTTGCCTTTTATATACACTTTACATTAGTATCCAAACAATAATGAATGCATAGTTACTGTATATCTTTGATAATTGTTGCTTTAATTTTGCCATTTTTATAGAATCTTTTGCTGCTGCTGCTGCTGAAATACAACATATAGCTTTTTCAAAAGCAAATTTACAAGTAACATTAACATCAATTAACTATCATGCCTTTTATTTACCAGCAAAATGTATTTGATTTTGTTCCCAGAGGGTCCAAAGATTGGCAGCACAGGCATTGGAATGCGTGAGTTCCTTTGCTGTGGATTTCTTTCTCCAGACACACTTGTTCCATGCAGGGATTTTGTGGCATTTACTTATTTATCCTTTCAACTACGACTTTACCTTGGAGGAGAGTGGAATTCAGAAGAACGAGGACACTAATCAACAGGTACTGGTATATTAAGGTATTTTCTATAATGTGGCCTGTTTAGAGACTGATTTACATTGTTGGGTTTTAAAAATGAAATGTGTGAAAAGCTTATGTATTTAACAAAGTGCCGTCTGCACCCCACGGGGTCAGACTAAAATGTCTTATTGTATTTTTCTTATTCATAAAATTCAAATAAAGACTATTTGCTGGAAAAAAAAAAAAATGAAATGTGTGACTTTCTGTTGGCCTCTAATTTGTGCATTATTCTTTTGGGTATGACAGGAAGTTGCCAATAGCCTTGCCAAGCTCAGTCTTCTTGCAGTTAGCCGATTAGGTGGCTATTTACCAGGAGAACTAACAACACCAGAAAACCCTACAATACGAAAAAGCTTAGCTGGGATGCTCACCCCTTACATTTCTCGGAAGCTGTCTGAGTCTACTCCTGCAGAGGTACTATATAGTACATGTCTGGAAGCGGCTGTTATATGTCTTATGTTATAAATGCCTGTTATAGATTACCTTTTCCATCATTTTTCAAATCAGTATAGCACAAATTACCCTGCTTTAACTGTCTTGCTCTGTTTTAGTATTTGTTTATATTTTCTGTATTTTACAGTATATCTCCGAATTAGCCAAATGCTAAGCTTGGTTGGTGTGCTTTTTCCCTGAAAAAGGATAGACAATTCCTTTGCATTCTGCCTTGGCTGCCTGAGCCATAAGTTCAGAGTCTGTCTAAGCTTAGAACTTTATTTGTATTTTGCAAATATGTATTTAACTGGAGGGATTGATATTTAGTGCATTGCTTTGATTGAGACAATCGAATGACCTTGTAAAGTGTGGAAATATATTTCTTTTTGTTTTCAGATTCTCAAAATGCTGAACAGTAACACGGAAAGTCCCTACCTGATATGGAACAATGGTACAAGAGCAGAGCTGCTGGAATTCCTTGCAGCTGAACAAGAAAGCATGACAAGAAGGGTAATGGTTTTATATATATATAAAGTGTGTTTAAATATATATATCTATAGATATATCTATAAGTGTATAAAGTGTGTGTGTGTATATATAAACACGCTTATCTCAAAACACACTTTCCCAGATGTTACTAATGGTGGCCATGCAAATGGTAAAAACTTTCAGGAACGCCTTGTCTATATCGCAGGGTTATATGTAAGGAATAGATATTTTAAGAATGTCCTCATATTAATGGATAATTAATATGAGGACATCCTGCTTTAACCAGTTGACATCCGCGGTGTTAAACCCCCTTCCCATCCAGGCCATTTTTCAGTATTCAGCGCTGCGGTACTTTGACTGACATTTATTCCGTCATGCAGCGCTGTACTGAAATGAATTTTATACCCTTTTTTGAGGACAGATAGAGCTTTC
>NW_017306487.1:420863-447490 GCF_000935625.1 Nanorana parkeri
CGGCGGGCTATGGACCCGCTGATCGCCTATATGTGAAACACCCGGTACCGGGTGTTCGCATTGGACGGGTCTTTTCTGCCCGTGCGTGCCCGCTAGGGGGCGCGCGCGAGCAGAAAAAAAATGCCGTCTGGCGACGGCAACCCGCGAATGCGACAGTGCCGTCCGTCCGTTTTTCTACTACGGGCGGACGGCAACTGGTTAAAATAGGAAACTGAATAAAGCCCTTCAAGAGGGAGGGACCTCTACATTGTACTATGTTAGAATTGGTTTGGAGATTTGTGCTCTTTGCAAAGGCCATTTCCTTACAGTGATAGTGGCTGTATATTTAAACACGGTTTGTTTTGTTCATGGCCTGTTTTATTTCATGAATTTGGCCCTACTAGTTACAGTTCCAGGACCATAACTATTCATTACCTTTAATTCTTTCACGTTTAGTACATCATTCAGTCGGTCTGACATTGTCTGTCAAGGTTATTCACATTAATATTACCATCTTATTTATATTATATATTTTATTTGTTGCTAAGTGTGTATTTGGCTTTCTTTAGGGGGAATGTGATAGAAGCTATGGAGCAGAATTTGTTTTCAGTGATCATGCTAAAGAGCTCATTGTCGGGGAGATTTTTGTACGGGTATACAACGAACAGCCCACATTTCAACTGGAGGTGAGTGTTTTCAGAGCAGAAGTATCTGTCAACTTGAGATGTTCAGTAAAGAATATCTAGTATCAATATGTTTACTGAGGGCACAATATTTAGCTGTACAAAGACAAAGCATTGTAAAATGTAACGTATATTGAAATATTTCAGCTACACAATATTCTGAGTAATGCCAAAAAGCTGCACATTTTTAGCCTGAACACTTAAATCCTTTCCAGTTTGTTAAAAATCGAGTGAATAACAACATATCAGTGGTGTATTTTGGTTTGGGGCTGCCCTAGGCAAGCCGAAACTCAGGCGCCCCCTCCCCCCCACTAAATTTTCCCCCCCCCACTAAATTTGCCCCACCCCTTACTGTTTTAAGACTTTTTGTTTAACCTGTCAGTAACCCGTCTCGGACCCGCCTCCTCCTCACCGTCCCGGACCCGTCCCCTTCTACTGACGTCCCTTGCTGCGGCTGCCTCCTTCTCACCATCCCCCGCTGCCTCCAACTCACGTCCCTTGCTGCCACTTGTTCAGTGTCCCCCGCTGCCTCCGGCTCACCATCGGCTCGCTGCATCCTCCTGGCCGACTCCTCCTGGTCTCCGATTGCCCTGTTACTTCATGAGGCTGCCGGGCTGCGGCATTTTCGCCGCTCCTCTGGGGAGTGCCGCCCAAGGCAAACGCCTTGTTTGCCTCGCGGCAAATATAAAAAGTTAACTGAATCCTTGCGGGGATCCATAGATAAGGAGTAATGGAAGGGCTGACGGCTTACTTTTTCTGGAGAAAGTGCTTCTCCAAGTGGCCGCTAATGCTGGGCACATCATCAAAAACCTACGCATTTGGTCTCATGAAGAGAAGGAGTCAACGATCAGATTGGTTGGTCCTTCCCTACTGCTGATACAATGTGAGACGGTGACTCAGCTTTTGGTCACATGGCTAGTGCTGGAGTTCACCTAAGGCAACATTTTGTCAAGGAAAGGTAAATTTTCTGGTCTGTTTATTTCTTTATTCATTGCAGCAAGTCTGCTGGATTATATCGGATCGCAGGCACAGTACCTTCATACACTGATGGCTATGACCCAGACAGGCAAAGTGGAGTCTGATCAACATGTCGACAGACTGCAGAGGGTTGAAATGGCTCTGGAAGCACTGAGGAATGTCATCAAACACAATCCTGGTAGGGGCACTATTTTCTTTTGATTTACAGAATGGAAGCAGTAACTATGTCCTGAACTATATTGCTGAGATTGCAGTGCAGTCTGAAGTCTTAATTTATAACTGTAGACTTCTGTGTATATACTGCATGTTCTTTTATGACAGTCTGGGTTTTTTTTTCAGTCATAAAGGAATAACCAAACTAAGTCTCATAACAGCTTATTGTGCAATGTGGCAGCTTTACAAAAGGGAAATGGCTTTGTTTTTCTAAAATAAAAATGCAAGTTTGGTCGTTTTGTTGAACATAGTGAACTTGAAATGACCTCAAACGTTCTACGCTGACAATGCGACCACATAGCAGGCACATTTTATTGGCCACATATCTCAAACTAGTCCAAATTCTGCGGACACTATGATACTGACATATTGACCAAGCTTCTGGTCAAGAGCATGGACGGGCCCTCCCACCTCATGTAAAGCGCTACTGGCCAATGATATTGCCCATCATAGTGATGGGTTAGTACCGTAGCAGGGGGCAGGTCCAGGATCTTAAAATGTAGGGTCTACCCACTATTTCAATACCAGTACATTGCCAGAATTTAGGGCTACCCCGGAGCCTCATAACTAAGCAGATGCCTCGTAAGCTGCCTGTATTTGGTAGCAGTGTCATTTTTAAAATGTTTGTCACCTCAGGTTTGATTACCTTTTGTACTATTTTAGGAGATTAGTAATAGAGAATTTAATCATCTGAAAATGGAGGTGGGATAAAATGGGCTTGTTTTACTATTGTATATGTGTTTATAATTGTGCACCGATGTAGCATAAATTAGCCAAATCTATTCTTATAATATCGCAAAAAACGACCACACCAAAAATTGGCCATAGGCGACGCTTTAAAAGCTTTTACTGCTCATCAGTTTAGTGTTAACAGTGATTAATGGCCCTAAAATTATTGCTCGCACTCCGACGTTCACGGTGATATGTAAAGCTCTCAGCCGGCCGAGAAGCTACTCATCCGGCTCCGCCGTCCTCTCATCACAGACCCCGCGTATACCATATAGGAATAAAACTGTATACTCGTATATATCCTTAAAGGAGGCTATAGAAACCTTTTAAAAGCATCAGTGCACTATATCCATGTGGGTATTGTACTGTGCATGTGCAAATCTTTGTGTGCATGCCCAGAAGTTTGAGCAGCAGTCGGCATACGAAATTCCATATATTGGTGCTTGGAATGCAATACTGTCCTCTGACTTTGTGTCAGCATAGCACACAGGGTTGTTTTTTAGTTTGGTGCATGCGCAATTCATTGATTACCAATCTGGTCACATTTAATTTATGAAATGTTAAGTCTTAAAAAAAACATTCTATGTGTGTTCATTCTTTGGTGCCTCATACAGGAACAGAGAGCATCAGAATAATTTAGATGTTAAAACATGCACAGCAAATTATGACTGCACCATATGCATTGAACATCAGTGTACATTTGCCTAGATAGTTTAATGGATCACTCTTGCATATGGGAATGAATATTCATGAATATTGGCTGAGATATGCAGGCATGCTGTCCACTTGTACCCCTTGTGCTTTATTTTTTTTATTTAATCAACCTTAATGTATTTTCCAGGATCAGAAACTGAATGTATCGGCCATTTTAAGTTGATATTTTCTTTACTGCGAGTCCATGGAGCTGGGAAGGTTCAGCAGCTTGCACTGGAGGTAACCGGGTGTCATTTAAAGTTAACCTGTTGTGAAATCCTAATATACCGAATATATTCCTGGATTCAGCTAGACCTAAAAGAAACCTGTAATAAACAGCAGAGAAGTGAGACAGGAGTCTGCACATACAGTATCTGCTACCCGAAGTGCCAAAAAAATTCCATTGGTTCAAATCTTTTTTTTGTTTTCCCCAACTGTTTGTAGAAGTTAAGAGCCCCAGCAGGATATTTTGTGGGGCAGCTGTAGTTGCCTCCTATGCACCTGTGGTATAGGTTTTATTAGGGTAGGTCTATGAAAGGTTCACATAGAAAGATAGCTGAACCTTCGTCAAATATCAGGCTTTAACGCCTATATGAACCCTAGAGCAAGTGGAATATATTGCAGCTTACCTGTCTTTAGATTGGTGGCTGCATTCATTAGTGTTTTTTTTCTTAAAGGAGAACTATGGGGTTAAGGCTTTTCCCCATAGTTCTCAGGGTAACGGGAGGACACAAACTAGCGTCCTCCCGTCACCCTAAGCTCAGTATACCGCGAGCTACGGCTCGCGGTATACTAAGACGCCGCAGCTGAAGCGGATCCCGACAATTATGCCTGGATCCGGCCAGCTGCGTGAGTGACAGCTGGCTCTGCCTATCTAGAGGCAGAGCCAGCTGTACCCGCCCCCTCCCCCGTCCGATCCGCCAGTCAGCGCTGGCGGATCGGCGAGGGGGGAATCCAGCCCCTCCCCTGTCACGGCATGGGCTGTGACAGGATCGAGAGGTGAGCGAATGCCGGTATGTTTTCGCTCACCTCCCAATCTACTGAGCCGACCTGTGACAGTCTCATTGTCACAGGTCGGCTAGAACTATGAGGTGAGTGAAAAGCACTCACCTCATAGTTCTCCTTTTTTAAGACTTTTTTTTTAATTCTCATCTGGTGATCCGGTCTGTAACAAACTTCCCATCCTAGGGTGACACTACTCAGTTTACTGTTTGTGTAGAAGCAGCCTTGTCACCCTAGGGTGATCTCCCCTAATCTCAGGCAATGTTATCTGCCCTGATTAAGTTCTCTCCTGTGAACTAGAGAACACCATTCCCTTTATGGAGATGAGAAGCGGTGGGGACTTCTTACTTCTGTAACATAAGGAAGGAGGTATTCTGTAGTTCACACAGGAGAACTTGTATTTTTAGTGCAGCAGAGGCACACTGCACAGGAAGTTGGGAGAGCAATGGATTTCTGTCAGGAATACTAGGTGTTTTTCTGTACTTATTGGATATTTTCCTTATTTGTCTCTGTACAAATGCTGCCTATATTGAGGGATTTACTGCAGATGTTGTTTGTTTTTGTTTTGCCCTGTCGTACTTGATAACGGTCTTGGGACTGCATAACGATTCTCTGTAAATGCTAGTTGCCTTTCTATTATTCTTACTCACTGACTTTGATACTTACTCAGTCCGGACCTAAAACAAGAATGCATATTCTTCTGAATTAAATTCAGATGTTTTTTTCTGTAGTCTTGTTCCAGGACAGTGGTTGAAAGTACTAAAGCGAAGAGGAGCAGCATGTCAGCCAGCCAACTAGTATTTTCAGAAGGCAGCTTTCATATTTCTTTCATGACAGGTTTCATGTAATCACAGAGCCAGTACTAGCAGTAAAAAAATATGTAAGCATGCCCTAAGGTTTTATTACGCCGGCTGCATATGGTTTTTACGTATATATACTTTTTTTTTTTCTTTGCTTTCCATTGAGCTATTTCATAAGTTCCTATAAGCTCTATGAATGAACTATCAGCATACATAAAAATCTTATTCAAGTCTTTTTTTTTTTTGTGACAGGTGGTCAACATAGTCACCAGTAATCAGGAATGTGTAAATAACATTGCAGAAGCTATGGTACTGTCCAGTCTGTTATCACTTTTGCATTCTTTACCAACAAGTAAGTACTGCTGTGACATCTATAGCATTTAGAAGACTGGTAGACTTCAAACTAAAGAGAATTATTTATAGACGTGCTCCTTTGCGAATTTCTAAAGTGCATTTATTTGGAAAATCTACCAGGTCAGAAAATATTCTCTAAAGGTGCCCATACACCTGCCGACTATCATACGATAATCGTGGGAAATCCCACTATTATACGATAATCGGCAGGTGTATGAAAGACGTGCGACCGTTTCTACTGTACGGTCGCACGTCTTTTGTCTTACGAGCAGGCTTGTGGCCTGATTGTAAGACAAATGACGCACGGGCCGGTGTGCGCAAGCGCACACTGCCCGTTCAGCATTGCAGTCATCGCAAGTACGATCTGCCTGTCCAAGATGGGCAGATCGTACGTTTTTTTAATTACCTTGCAACCATCGCACAACGAAAGTCTTGTGATGGTTGTAAGGTGTATGGGCACCTTAACACTGACCAGCATGTGTCTTTCAGTGAGGCGATGGTGCCTACCATTGCCACACTTTAACCACACATTTGCTGAATACGTTTCATTTTGCCAGTCTGAAATTGAAAAGCGTTGTATTTTACAATGCAGTGTTTTTATTTGGGGACCCACTGTTAATTGAGTTAATCCTGTGTTAATTTAAATATTTCCTTTTATTGTTTTACTTTTTAAAAAAGTACGCTAGAGACCCAGAGTAGGGCAAGTTAGACATCACTGGTTACATTATTAACATAGAACATTTATTTTAATGTTTGTGAAGATTTATATTTTTTCAGGTCATGGTATATCTCGTAGTAATTAGTCATATTCAGTTGGACTTGTTCTGTAATAGTAAGGATTTTTTGCAGCTTATCCAAGCCACTTCTTCAGCGCTGATGCTTGTCAGGAACATAAAAGACTATTTATAATCGCACAGGTAACTCAGCCACATTTATTCAATCACCACGGAATATGTCAAGGCAGATGTTGATTGACCAGGAACAGGATGGTAGGCATAAAAATATGTGGAACTTTGGCTTGGATAAGCTGAGGAACATTTTCAACATTACAGAACAAGTCCAATTGAATATGACTAATTACTACTCAATATAGCATGACATGGAAAAATCAAAAGTCAAGTTAAATATGACTACCACTAGATATGTTAATTTTAATATGTTGAATATGATTTCCTAGCTTTGGATGGGGAATCCTATATTAAGAAATGACTCAAGTCAATGCTAAAGGGGACATGTTTTTTTTTTTTTCATGTTTTAATACAAAACAAACAAGTAAATACACTATATTGCCAAAAGTATTGGGACGCCTGCCTTTACACGCACATGAACTTTAATGGCATCCCAGTCTTAGGCCGTAGGGTTCAATATTGAGTTGGCCCACCCTTTGCAGCTATAAAAGCTACAACTCTTCTGGGAAGGCGTCCACAAGGATTAGGAGTTTCTCTATGGCATTGTTTGACCATTCTTCCAGAAGCGCATTTGTGAGGTCAGGTACTGATGTTGGACGTGGAAGGCATGGCTCGCAGACTGCGCTCTAATTCATCCCAAAGGTGTTCTATGGGGTTGAGCTCAGGACTCTGTGCATGCCAATCCAGTTGCTCCACCCCAAACTCGCTCATCCATGTCTTTATGGGCCTTGCTTTGTGCAGTCATGCTGGAACAGGAAGGGGCCATCCCCAAACTGTTCCCACAAAGTTGGGACCATGAAATTGTCCAATTCAGCATGCGCTGGCCCCGCTCTGTCATTTTACATGGCCTACCACTTTGTGGCTGAGTTGCTATTGTTCCCAGTTGCTTCCACTTTGTTATAATAACACTAACAATTGACCGTGGAATATTTAGTAGCACGGAAATTTCACGGATGGACTTATTGCACAGGTGGCAACCTATCACGGTACCACGCTTGAATTCACTGAGCTCCTGACAGCGACCCATTCTTTCACAAATGTTTGTAGAAGCGTCTGCATGCCTAGGTGCTTGATTTGATATACCTGTGGCCATGGAGGTGATTGGAACACCTGAATCCAATGATTTGGAGGGTTGTCCCAATACTTTTGGCAATATAGTGTATCTTAGCCATCCATGTGATGATTTTATGTAAAAACACAGGATCAGCTTTTTGGACAGTGTCACCCATTTACTGGAATATTTAAAAGCAAAAAGCCCTACTGCAGCTTCAACATTTTACTAGGTAAATCTCACACAGCACATTCACAATGTAATAAATATACTATATATCAGTTCCTATCTTTAAAAACTGTGTACCTTGATTGAAAAGGGACAACTAGTGGTAGACTAGGACAGAGCAATTGTGACTATATTGATGTTTACGTAGGATGTTTGAGTGACTTGTTTTTATTTTTTAGGTCGACAGCTTGTCCTTGCAACTCTGTATGCCTTAACGTCCAGCACAAAAATCATAAAAGAGGCTATGGCCAAAGGTATGTGGTGCGATACTTTCTGCATAGCTGTCAATAGTCCATAGTGTCCAGGTTTTGAAGATGTGTTCCTGAAATGTAACTAATTTCGAAAGCATACCATAAAATCCTTTTTTTTTTTTTTTTTTCCACACTATAACGCATGTCAATCGATCAATGTTTTATTTGCTATTTTGATTAACTACTTACTGAATTTGATTAGGTATTAAAAAAAAGTGATATTGTGATCTTTGCTTTAAGGCTCATGCAAACAGACATAATGAAATTCTGCTAAAATCTGCTGAAATAATGCTACTGCCTATGTATCAGAATTCTTCAGCGCTGTGTCCCTCAATGGATAATAGAGAAAATAGGATCTTGTTCTTACCGTAAAACCCTTTTCTCGAAGTCGATTGCGGGACCCGGGTATTCCGCATAAACATCATGTACATACGTGGATATGTGTATATGCAAATTACTGACCTTAGATGCAGATTTATTTTTTCTAATTTTACAGATCTGAATGCAGCGCTAGTTTACTGATCTTGAAGTTTACGCACTGTGTTCGTGGGCCTATTGAAAGCAATAGAACTGCATTCAGATGCATAAAAATGAAAACTCTGTACTGGTTAAAGGAGAATTATGAGGCGAGTGATTTTCACTCAGCCTTATAATCTGAGCCGACCTGTGACAATGAAACTGTCACAGGTCGGCTCAGTAGATAGGGAAGTGAGCGATCACATACTGTCGCTCGCTCACTTCTCGATCGATCTGTGCAGAGAGCCGTGACTGTTACTCGCGCAGCTGGGTGGACCCAGACAGAATTGTCGGGATCCGTTTCGGCTGCGGCGTCTCAGTATACTGAGCTTTGGGTGACGGGAGGACGCTAGTTTGTGTCCTCCCGTTACCCTTAGGAGAACTATGGGGTAAAGCCCTAACCCCATAGTTCTCTAAGTGCATTGGTTTTTACCATGTTTTCAGTGGGCTGGTCACTAGTTACAAGCCTGCCTAAGAGTAATTGTGCAAAATGAAAACACTGAAAAATATGTAATCTATGCCAGTTTTGAGAGACTGAAATGTATTGTTCTTTTTAATGTTTATTGGGAAACAGTCTGATGGACGTGATATATACCCTGCCTATAAAAGGCGGGACACAAAGGTACTTTTATTTATGATCTTTTATGTTGACTGTTAAGAGACTTTTTTGAAGCCTAAAGGGACCCAAACTTAGAAAAAAATAGTACAGAACTATCTGGAAATTTCAGTCGGACATATGAGATCTAGAAAATCTGTGGTCATTTGTATACCATTCTCTTCCCTTTTTATTACAAACAACATTTATAAACTGCATTGTGTATGGGAACCATTAGAATGCCACCTGAACTCCACCAATGCATAATATTAAATATATAAATTATACATTTGAAAAGTGCTTGCTTTTATATGAACTAACCAGTGTTGGGGCTTAATAAAATGTTTGTTTTAACAGGAGCTTTAATCTACTTGTTGGATATGTTTTGTAATTCAACTCACCCACAAGTACGAACGCAGACAGCAGAGTTATTTGCCAAAATGATAACTGATAAACTTGTTGGTCCTAAGGTGAGTAATTCTATTGCTCTGTTTAAAAGCAGGGATTTGTAGTCCATACATATAAATGCCTACAAATACTGTGTCATATTTTCTTAAATATGGTTCTTATGTATGCTATAAGAGCAGCTATAGTGTTACACTTGATGCTGTGCAAGAAAGAGAGGAGGTTGGCAAAAATGTGGAGTTGACCTCTGATGCTATGTTGATGTCACAGTTAGATCACTTGTACTGGTATATAAAAGTCTTTGGACTGAGGCAAACAATTTAGGAAGGACATAGAGCTATAGCAATACCAACATATGAGCATGACTTGCAAATGTACACAGAGTTAGCGAGGACATAAACGGATAGTTTATAGTTGGCTGCGCTTATCATTTGCTTCCTATTCAGTATTGCTCCTCTGGTGGACCCGTGACCATGGCACAGGAGCTCACCTTAGAGCCCGTAGAGTAGTGATGGGCTCGGGCGTGTTCGCAACTCCACGTGCTGAGCCCGCCAGGAAGCTGACAGCGTGCAGCGCCAATCACAGGTACTGAGACATTTTCCCGGTCTGCAGCTATATATATATGTATATATGTATATACATACATACACACCCTCCCATGCCCCGAAGCTCAGTATATAGTGCCGCAGCTGGGGTGGATCCCGACAATACTGTCGAGATCCACCCAGCTGGCTGATTGACAGTGGGCTCTGCCTATCTAGAGGCAGAGCCAGCTGTGCCCGTCCCTGTGGGGAGCGGTCACTGACAGTCCCTGCAGAGAGATGATCGGGAAGTGAGCGAGCGAAGGGTATGTGTTCGCTCACTTCCCAATCAATAGAGCCGATGTGTGATAGTTTCAATGTCACACGTTGGCTCTAACTATGCGGGATGAGTGTAAATCACTCACCTCATAGTTCTCCATTTTGATCTGTGTGGAAACTGTCCATTTGATTCTGAAATGCTTGGCACAGGATTTTTAGAATGGGGCATTTTTTATGACTACTTCTCTCCCTTCAATCATATAGTAAAATTGTACAGTTTTCTGAACTTTAGTGTATTACATCTTCGTGTCTGTTTTTGTAGGTCAGAATTGCTTTGATGAAGTTCTTACCTGGAGTATTTATGGATGCTATGAGGGATAACCCTGAAGCTTCTGTACATATATTTGAAGGAACCCATGAAAACCCAGAGCTAATTTGGAATGATAATTCCAGAGAAAAAGTATCCACCACAGTTCGAGAAATGATGCTAGAGTAAGTGGGAATTGGGGAAATACTACTTAGGTGTGTTTTATATGGTGCATGTGATCATACACTGCATACAATAGAGGAAGACCTCCAATCTAGAGAGAAACATTTCTATAATCTCTGATGGATATCCTTAAAAATAACCTTTTATCAATCTTGGGGTTAGTTTCTTGAGCTGAAATGGCTGTTATTGTGAAAATCAACTTTCATGCTAGGCCAGACAGAATGATTTGTCTGCCCCGCCATGCCTTAAAGACTAACTCCACTTTTGTTAAGAAAAAAAAATATTCCTCTCTGGGTGATCTGTCTACATTAGAAGGATTATTAACTAACTTTGTTGTAGATTTCCATCTGTTTCTGTTCTGAAGAAAAAGCTGTTGCATGTCCTTTTCAGACTAATTCCTGAATAGTAGGGTCTGGGTTCATTATAATCAGCTGGTGGACTTTCTCTGTTGTAATAAGAAGAGGTGCAGGGTCTACATCCCTTTTAGTAGTAATTAACTCTTAGGGAGTATCTCACCAAAAATGAAATTCCTATTGCAAGGATGCCAAAAATGATACTTGTATTTCAGTGCAGACTTCTGGGAAACTCAGTCAGCCAATGACAGAAGCAGGAAGTTATATTTCGGGGGCCAACTGTGTACAAAATGCCTCCAGGTCGCCATATTGCATTAAACATGCAGTTTTGGGTGCCGGGCGCGTCATGTTTTTATACATTTAGCCCTGCATCGGGCAAGCAGGGCAAAATGTACAACGGGAGCCGATGTACATTTTAGATACGTGATCTGATGAGATCACTTGTACCAGCCTCTCTGTCCCCTCCCTTGGTTTTTGATATCCCCCGCTCTACTGGGGGACACGGGACCACGGCAAATGAGCTCAGGATGCGGAGCAGAGCTAAGAATGTCCGTTCTCCGCTCTGCTCTCTGTGATCAGTGAGACTGGAGCATTGTAATCGCAGCGCCAACTGTCAGAAACTGCACAGATCTGTTCTGTGTTGGAGGGCAGGTTCCATAGAGAGAACCTGTCACCTCCAAACTATCACATAGAGGGTTGTGTGATGGGAATAAAATGACATTAAAAAAATAAATAAAGTGAAAAAGTAGAAAAATAATAAAATAAATAAAAAAAGTTGTAAAAAATATATAAAAACCTTAAATAAGTGGTAAATAGTAAAACAATAAATAGTTAATAAAAAATAAGTGATTAAAAAAAATAATTAAAACCAACCCTGCCACCATTTGCACGCAAATAAACGCAAACCCCTGATGGAGGAATCTGCTGGATTATTGTATTAATAGTAGCTTTTATGCAGTTGCGTTAGTTTTTGTTTTATATGGTCTGTAATGTCCAGTTATGGCTTAGTGGAGTTCTGCTTTACCTTGTTTTACTGCATAGTGAATATCTGACCCAGAACACATTTACAGGCTAAAAGTTCCAGTTTCAGAAGGTAGGATTTTAATTCAAAACTGCTTCACTCTGCTACAGCTACATTTCCTACATATCAGCTTTGTAGTTGATAAAAGAAAATCTATGACTAGAAAAGCTGTGCTGCTTAGTGACAGGCGTGTGACTTATCTAGTTCAGCAGACAGGCTGCAGAATGTTTGCTTCAGCTCTGGAGCTCAGCTGCATTTTAGTTTCTGCTTCAATCCATTCCAAGAACTTATCTAATGAAGAGAAAAGCTGCGTTTCGGTATCAGGCCTTAAATCTAGTTAAGCTGCAGAGCACTGCAAACTTTAGCATTATCAATATAAAAAATTCATGTGATTTTCCCATTGGCAGCAATGTGTTAGTTAGATTATCTTTTTTAGACTGTTGACTGGGCTTGATTTAAAGTGACACCAAACTCAGGCGTTAAATCCGGAAAATACATTCAAGTGACTTAACTATTAACAGAAATGTATCTTATTTGTATATCACTCAGCTGTAGATCCTCAAATCATCTCTGAATTGGTGCTGACACTGTACTTCATTGTTCCCCATGGTCCCTGTGTTTGTTGTTAAGTAGTAATGGACTATAATATCACATTTACTAATTTGTAGTGAAATTATAGCCCGTCATGGGAGTAAGCTTGATGGCTACTTTACAACACACACAGAGGGAACAAAAGTAGTCACCCTCCAGAAGGAAGGACAGTGTCCGCACCAATTCAGAGATGATTTGAAGATCTACAACTGAGTGATATACAAATTAGATACATTTTTGTTAATTGTTAAGGTACTTGAATATATCTTTAAGATTTAGCTCCTGAGTTTGGTGTCACCTTAAATAATAAATACAAACCTCATTACTTTATTTTCCCATTTTTTTTTTAGGCACTTTAAGCAACAAGTAGAAAATCCTGATGCAAACTGGAAGGTGAGTAATTTTCAGCTAGCTTCAGGATCTCCCAATCTTGGTAATTGTCATGTTTGCACAATTACACTTTAAAGGAATAAAACTTTACTTTTTCAGCTAAAGCATTATCGGTCTTAAGGTGAAAGGAGCTGCCACAGAACAGAAGTTTGCAGTTTATTGACTTCAGTCTTGGTGGCTCTTAGATGCCTTGGCAGAAATACTAACTTGAGAAAGAGAGATATTTGCATAAGGAAGAGAACTGCCTATAGGCATAGAAGAGGTACTCTTCTATTTTCTGGGATAATGAAGCAAGGCATCTGATTGGTGGCTATGAGCAAGTTCTCGATGATTGTGGAAAATATCCTGTTCTCAAGCTGGGCTCAAAATTTCCACTTGCCCCCTCGCAATTGGCGAGTGGAAATTAATTCAATGAGTCAGGCACTCGGTCAAGGCTTCGGTGCACGACTCCGGGAGGAGTTTGAGGCGGCTTCCCATTTGCCATAGCTCACCTTCGTGTGCCTTGGTCATGCTAAAGATGGTCGCCGCGTTATGAACCCGGTAATGTGGCCATCTTTAACAGGGAAATGCACACGAGAAGTCAAGAGGAAGACTAACCTTGCGCTAGAGGGGTCCTACTTATGCAGTGGGCCTGGCTTAAGTTCAAGTGCCCGGCCCCTGCCAGCATGTAATTAGATGGGGGGCATAGAGATGGGTCTGGGTGCCCTGTGTGTGTTTGTTAGGCCCTGTGTATTGTGCTGTCTGTGTATGTGTAATGCTGTGTGTGTATTGTGCTGTATGTGTAATGTGTGTATTGTACTGTATGTGTGTAATGCTGTGTGTGTTGTGCTAAGTTTATAATGCCCAGTGCACTGTGTGTTGTGCTGAGTGTTTGTGCTATGCTCTGTGTGCTGTGCAGTGTGTATTATGCCCTGTAGTTTGTGCTGTGTGTTTTGATATGTCGTGTGTTGTGCTGTGTGTGTATGTTATGGAGCGAATTACAGCTGAGTTGATGGAGCCCTGTACTTAAGTATAGGGCTCAATCAATTTGGGTGGAATTTACACCATATTGAGTGTGAGGAGGGCTTACTTGTCTGGTGGGTTTATTTGTATCTCTTTTTTTAAATGGTGGAATTAAAGGAAGGAGAGGGTGATGTTAAAGTAGGCGAGGCGGGCAGGATAGGATGGGGTTGGGTTCAGACAGGGCAACTGGTGGCGAGTAACTTTTAAGGCCTGGCTAGTAGCTCAGGACCTGAAATTTTGAGCCCTGCCTCAAGTATTTATTAATAGAGTTAAAATGAAATAAATTGGAAGTAGGAAGAATTGAAGCATTAGTAGAAATGCACTGCTGGAACTGAAGATTGATAGAAGGGAGGGCAGAAAGTGTACCGTTTAAGTTAGTAACTTGTGCATCTCTTAACCCTCTCAGCTGAGTGCAAACCCCAGTTCATGTGGCTTTAGAAGCATTAGTCTCCACTGCCGTCCCTCTTTGTACAGTGTTTTATCCACTGGTGTGATTGGAGGCACATAGAGCAATGTAAGTTACACGATAAGATTATATTTTTTTCTCTAAACCCTGCTTCACGACATACAAAATTCAAAGTGATTTTGGGCCCATTAGTCTTTACCTCTGCCCGTATACACTATTTCATTCACACAGTGATTGGGGGCAGATAGAGCAATGTAATTTACAAGTTGCATTTATACTGTCCATACCCCTGCTTCATAATATACGCAAGTCCAAGTGACTTTAGGTGCATCAGTCTTCACGACCATTGCTCCATAGACAGTATTTCACCCATAGTAGTATTTGGCGGAGTAGTGGGTTTGGAGCACATATACGGTATTGTAGTTGGCAAACTACAATTACAATGTCTTCACACCACTCCTTAATCATTGCTCTAAATGAGGAATATTTCATGTTTCTCTCGTTCAGCTTATGACATTTCTAACTCACTTTTTCAATTTTGTTTTAGTTACCGGATGATTTTTGTATTGCATTCGGAGAGGCAAATGGAGAACTGTCAGTTGGTGGCGTTTTCTTGCGAATATTCATTGCACAGCCTGCTTGGGTGCTGCGGAAGCCAAGAGAATTCCTTGTGGCGCTTTTGGAAAAGTTTACTGAATTACTAGAGAAAAATAATGCTCATGTAAGATTCTGTAACACCTTTAAACGACTTTTAAACCTTACCCAATACAACGGTTAGAAAAATACCATTCTTGTACAGTAATACATTCAGTAGTCACAGATTGTTCTGCGCAGCATTAAAGAGGTACTTGGATTGCAGAAAATACACATTTCTAAGAAGTCCAACTGTAACTAAGGCATGCTTGCATCCTACACATAAGACTTTATTTGGAAGACTATAGGAAGGAAAACCACAAAATACACGTGCCAAAAGATTTGTAATTCTGTGTAACCATCCTTGTGATTCCCACCACTCTACCGTACTGAATATCCACAATTTTGACACTTATTTTGTTTTTTTAACTTTCCATCTTCCTGTCTCACCTTCCCGTTCCGAACAATGAATTGCCATAATCTCTTTGCTGTTCTAACTGTTCTTCTTGGCAAACCGGAATCAGTGAAGTTGATTTTATAAATATATTATAAATATATGTGCAAATCATATGAATGGCTGAGCATAATTTATAATTTTTTTGGCTGATAAAACAGTGTTGGTGAGTTGGGAGTTGAAGCCTTTATAACGTGTACATTTTTAGCTCTCTCAGCATGCGGAACAAAAAAAATCTATTTAGAGGTTTTATGATCTCATATTTTGCAGCCTTTGTACAGATTATCATTACACCAGTAATCATAAACAATAGCAAGGAAACAGCATTAAAATCAAACTGCTCAACTCTGTAATTCTGCCCCTCTTCTGTGTAAATGTTAAACTCATTGAGATAAGATATTGCACTTGTATATAAAAATATATTATATAAATCAGCCTTTTATAAAATGTCTTTATTTTGGTATTCTTCACATGAAATGTATAAAATATGCTCCTGTAGTGACACATCTAAAGGCATTGTAATTATTATTACTCTTTAGGGAGAAACGTTAGAAACCGTGACCACTGCAACAGTTTGTTTATTTAGTGCACAACCTCAGTTACTGGACCAAGTCCCACCTTTAGGTCACCTACCCAAGATACTCAATGCAATGAGCCACAAGAATAATGCTGTTCCAAAGTGTGCAATACGGGTCATCCACACAATGACAGATAACGAGGTAATGCTATGCTCATTCTTTAAATACTTTACTGTATATTGATTATTATAATGCGATTTAATGGATTGGGATTTATTCTTTCTAGCTTTGTGTTCGATCGATGGCTTCGCTTGAGACAATTGGACCTCTGATGTGTGGAATGAAGAAACGTTCAGACATGATAGGATTGGCATGTGAAGCACTTAACAGGATGTTCCAAAGGGAGCAAACCGAGCTTGTAGCGCAAGTAAGAAGTTCTGTCATTTGAAAAAGTATATCAAGGTTTCTTTTCTGACTATGGTGTCCCACTCCCTTCAGTTCCCTATTGATCAGGTGTTTGTTAAAAAATCAGCTCTAGGGCTGTTAGTTTGTCCAAGATTGTTTGGTCCAAATCAACTAGTACCTAACAAACAAATAATTATGTAGTTAGGCACTAAGTCCCCTCTGACAATTTTCCTTGTCCTCTTGGCTGAGTAAACTTTATTTATGATAAATTCTCTTTTTTTATCATGAAAGAAAAGACATCTTATGTTTGATGTCTAATGTTATATCAGATCATTTGAGATTTGTCATCAAGGTTAAAGCTGAAATACAGGTAGATTTAACCAGTCATGTCTTTAGAAATATTATATGTATTTTTACATAGAGCTAGGAAACGTACCTGGATTTCTCTTAATATAAGTTTCCTTTATTATTCTGCTAACACCTTAGGAGAATGTGAGAGTGGCAGCACTAAGAGCCTGTTAAGTTCTGCACTGACAGGGCTCATGCCAGCTGAAGAAAAGAACAGAGAGATGATCACACCAGTGTGCTTCTGTTCCTTCCTCCATTCTCCATCCATAAACTGGGGCAGGTGTTAGACAAGTCTGTATTGCTCCGCTGCATTGTAATCTTCAGAGAGGACTACACACTCTCACATTGCTTTGTAGTTCAACATCACTGAGTTACTATGTAGTAAAGCCAGGATCAGATAATGGCCTTGAAGAACACACCTTTAAAAACCAAATCATCAATGGCATGTTCCGCAGCTCTATCAGCACAGGTTTTATATATCGTACTGTATATTATGTCAGAGCAGCCATGTATTGTCTAACATTTTATCTACTTATTAAAAACTTACAAATTCATTCATGATATGGAACAGAGTTCTCTGCATACTTTTCACAAAGGTGCAAATGCTATCTTCTAGGCACTGAAAGTGGAACTGGTTCCATATTTGCTAAGATTACTTGAAGGACAAGGGCTGGAAAACCTTGAAAGACCAGCATCCACGAAAGCTCAGATAGTTAAAGCTCTGAAGTCAATGACTCGCAGCCTGCAGTATGGAGAACAGGTGAGTGTCATAGCAGAGAGACTACAGATGAATCCTTAATATTTGACTGATCACTAGCAAGTAAAAATGTTATGCTATTACTCCTAATGAATGCAATTCACTTGCCCTTTGTAGGTGAATGAAATCCTTGCTCGATCCACTGTCTGGAGTGCCTTTAAAGATCAGAAACATGACTTGTTCATTTCTGAATCACAAACAGCAGGATACCTCACTGGTAAGTGGATTTGTTGCAAACATTTAGTATAGTGAATTAGAATGGACGTTTACACGGATGGCAAATTTGCATATCATTAAACTACTTTTTAGTTTTTGGATGTTATAAAATGTGCTGTTATGGCCTACAGACCAGCTAGGTTATTAGTTACAGATTGTATGAGGGTGACCTGAGTCATAATGTACACTCTCAGGATGAGTAAAGTAGAAGCTCAAGCAGCCTTAGCTTTGGCTTCTTGAAACTAAGATCCTTGTGCAGTCAATTGTGAGAGGGTGTAAGTTTTAAGGTTTGTATTAAACATGACAAGTTACATAACCAGTGTCAAGTTGTCCCACCAAAGTGGAGAATGTGCGTTCAACTCCAGCATGCTGACTGTGCCTGAAAGTTGCTCCCCCAAAGCCCCTTTGACACACACAGATGTAATGGGTACCTTGAGACTACAGAGTAGCAGTTTTGGTGGGGGGTTTTTTAGGATTAAGTGAAGTATTAACATCTGTTACAGCCTTTTGTTGTTGGACCCCAGGGTAGGTAAAAAGTAGGTTTAAACTGAGTCCATAGGGGTTGCTATTAAATAAAAAAAATAAAAATACCTGCTTTGAAAACTTAAAGGAGAACTATGGGGTCAGTGTTTTCCCATTAGTTCTTCTAAGGGTCACAGGAGGACATATACTAGAGTCCTCCCGTGACCCAAAGCTCAGTATATCGCGAGCTGTCGAGATCCGCCCAGCTGCGTGAGTGACAGCTGGCTCTGCCTATCTAGAGGCAGAGCCAGCTGTACCCGCCCCTTCCCAGTCTGTTCCGCCAGTCACCGCTGGAGGATCGGAGCAGGGAGGGGGGAATCCCTGCGGGGAGCCGTGAGTGACCGTCACGGCTCTCTACAGGGAGATGATCGAGAAGTGAGTGAGTGACGGTATGTGTTCGCTCAATTCCCGATCTATTGAGCCGACATGTGACAGTTTCATTGTCACACGTCGGCTCGAACTATGAGGTTGAGTGAAAATCACTCACCTCATAGTTCTCCTTTTTAATACAGTAAACTCCCCATTATCCAGCATTCAAAAAAACATAATATTGCTGATGGTTTGATGCACACTAAAAAATTTAGTTGCCAACGAAATTCTTTGATTACATCTTGCTTTCAGCCAGCGGCTTGATTCTGCAGTCGGCCATTTCAAATTGCAATAGCAGGCTGGCTATTATATCCACCAACTAAGCAGAGGAGCGGACCTGAAACAGAACTTTCTCTCTGTGTCCGCTCCTTTACTCAGTCGGTGGGATTTTAATAGCCAGCCTGCTATTGGCTATTGCTCCCGGCTGCTTACATTCACCTGTCGGCTGCAGGCAGGAAGCTACTAGTAACTCAAGCAAACAGAAACTACAGTTATCCGACACCTACCGATATCCTTGGGTGCCGGATAACTGGGAGTTTACTGTACTTACCTGCCCTGCTGCCCACACCGCTGAAGTCCACTGCCTTGCAGAGATAATCTAGCTGGAGAATGTTAGGCATTCAGCACTTCAATGAGTGATTTCCTCTGCCAACCCCCTACATCACTGCAGGACACAGTACTGTCATAGGGGTTAGCGGAAAAAAACCAGAGAGCACAATGGTGTAACTGGTATCTGACAGAGGAGTTTGGCGCAGCGTGACAGATAAGCAATAATATATATATTATTAGCAGGGCGGCCGCATCCGCGCCAGACGTCGCTTGTGCGGCGGCCGCTACTCGATACCCCGGCTTTTGCGGCCTCCAGGCGGCTCCGCGGCCGCCATCTTGCATATGGGCAACTTTGCCCTTTCGTTACGTCACTTCCGCCCGGGCTTCCTATAGCCTCGGGCGGATGGGGAGGGCATTCCTTTCGGCTCGTGGACGCCATGGATGGAGGTCACAGCGGCAGAGATTCTCTCTGGGCCGGGACAAACGCAGGGGGTCGTGAGTTGCTGGGGGTCCCTCTCCCTTGTTTGGTGGTCTCTGGTCTGTGGGGTAGTTGTTTTGCTGCGGGTGTGCAATGGATCGCAGGGATGACACTCCTGCATTGCCTTGTGAGGGTTGTGGGCTGCGCTCTGCGGACCCCTCTTGATCCCCTCTTTGTGCGGCCTGTACGCCTGGGCTGCTTTGCCTCTCGCCCGTGCGCCCCTCTGGTGCTTCAGGGGGGGGTGGGTGGTACCGCGGGTACCTCATTGTCCCTGGAAGTTTTTTCTTCTGTCATGGCTGGGTACGTGACACGCATGCAGCGCGCCTTGACGCAGCGCCCTCCTAGGAAGCGGGCCCTGCCTTTTGCCGTCCCCTGCCTTGTCAGGGGAGTCCGAAGAGGAGGGGGAACTGCCCGCGCCATCACCTCATCCTGGTCCGGGTGATTCCTCACATCCTGATTCTGCCAGTGAGGATGAGGCTGCGTCTACGCTCCTGGTCCAGGAACGTGAGACGGTTTCAGCGCTGGTCCGCGCTGTCAGGGAGTCCCTAAAAATTGAGGATGTTGCCAGCACTTCCACGCTGCCGCATGTGCAGTTTGGGACGCATAAGAGCAGGCGTTCCGCCAAGGTGTTTCCTTACATCTCCTTTTTTGATAAATTCATTTATAAGGAGTGGAAACGGCCTTCCAAGTCCTTTGGGCTGTGACGCTTTTGCAGTCCCTGTACTCTGTCTCGGGCGCTCTCATGCGTCCGGTCTTGGCTTCAACCTTGGTCTCTCATACTCGGAGTGGGCTAAAATGTTACATCAGGGTCTTGCGGAGGAGAACGTCTCCCCCGCCTTTGTGGAATTGACGGACCAGTTGGTTCAGGCTTTCGTTATGTCTGTAATTCGGCCTTGGATGCGGCGCCCTTGGTGTCCAGGGTGTCGGTGTCAGCGTTGACGCTTCGCCGTTTGCTCTGGCTTAAGTGCTGGTCGGCGGACCAGACTTCCAAGGAGGCTCTTCAAGATTTGCCCTTTACTGGGGACCGTCTGTTTGGTTCCACCTTGGATGAGATCATTAAGGATCTGACGGGGGGTAAGAGTACCTTCCTTCCCCCGGCGCACAAGACGGGACAGCGCCGGGAGCCTGGGTCTACCTTCTCTGCTCACAAGCGGCTTTTTCGCCCGGATCTTTGCGGATTTCTGGCTGGCACACGTCCCCGACTCTTGGGTCCGGGAGCTGGTTTCTTCGGGCTACGAGCTCGAGTTTCTGTCCCGTCCGGGCAACCGTTTCTTCCCGTCCAACACGCGGCTGTCCCCTTCGCGGCTGGCGGATCTCCGGCGCGCGGTGGTGGACCTTTGGTCCCAGGGGGTGATTGTTCCTGTTCCCTCCGCGGAAAGATTCCTAGGGTTTTATTCAAACCTGTTTACTGTGCCCAAGACAGAGGGGGTAAGGGGGTAATCCTGGACCTCAAAAGCTTGAACACCTTCGTGCGGGTCCGTCGGTTCCGGATGGAATCCATCCGGTCCGTGGTGGCATGGCTCCGTCAGGGGGATCTGCTGGCCTCCATCGATATCCGGGATGCATACCTTGATGCACCCATTTGCGAGTCTTATCGGCGATATCTTCGTTTCGCGGTGGGGGTGGACCACTTTCAGTTTGTGGCGCTGCCCTTCGGGCTGGCGTCGGCCCCACGTGTGTTCACCAAGGTGCTAGCCCCGATTCTGGCGCTGTTGCGTTGTCGGGGGGTTTCGATCGTGGGGTACCTGGTCGATCTGCTCCTACGGGCAGAGTCGCATTCTTCCATGGTGACAGCTCTGGGGGTCACGGTGCGGTCCTTGGAGGAGTTCGGGTGGCTTCTGAACCTGCAAAAATCTTGCCTGGTGCCTTCACCACGCCTGGAGTATCTGGGTTTGGTTCTGGACACTGTCGCGGCCCGGGTCTTTCTTCCCCGGGACAAGCTCCTGAAGCTCCGTTCCAAGGTTTTCGGCTTCTGCGGACTCGCCAGTGGTCGCCCATTCGGGTTGCATGCAGGTCCTGGGTCTCATGGTGGCCTCCTTCGAGGCGGTGCCTTTTGCGCAACACCATACCAGGACCCTGCAGAGGAACATCCTGGTACAGTGGGACAAGTCCCCCCTGTCATTGGACAGGGAGATTCAGATCTCTCGGGAGGCGAGAGCCTCCCTGCGCTTCCGGTGCATTGGACGGTGGTCACCACAGACGCCAGCCTTTGGGGCTGGGGCGCGGGGTCTTGGGCTCCTTGACTATGAACGGAGAGAAAAGGATTTTACGGTGAGTACAAAAATCCTATTTTTTTATATAGGAATGTCTTTTCTTTTTTTTTTTAACACAAAGTGCATTTCACATAAACGGAGTTGTTTTCATTGAAACTTGTAGTGTTAAAGTATAGAGACTGTCATTGTTTACCACTCCTTCTAAAAATGCTAGTTCTCTAGCTGCAATGCTGTTTCAGTGGCTTCAGAACTTTTTAAGTTACTGTCATGGACTGAGCTTCAAAATAGAAGTTCTGACTAACTTTGACTTGAAACCTGAGGTAACCAGCATTTTTAAGAGGAGGTCAGCAATAACAGTTTCTATGTTTCTCAAAATAGAGGTTTTCTATACCAAAGAAAAAAGGTGACAGGAGTTAAGCAGACTGAAGTGTATGCTTACTACCCTTTCTCCATAGATGCGGTGGAGTGGACCTTCACTGCCTCTATCCTATGCATTAACATGAACTTCATCGGGAACTATTAGTAGGGATGCATTGATATATCGGCCGCCGAAACATATCGGCCCGAAAATTGCACTTTTGGCATAATGCCCGAAAGTGCCATTTTCCTGCCGATACATCGGCGCATCCCTGCTTTCTTTCCTGCCCGCTGGGCGCTGCTCTGTGTCCCATTGGGGAGGATAGAAACTGACAGCCAGCCGAGCGCTGCGGGAGGAGAGTGCTGTAAGCGGCCAGTGTCTCTCCTCCCACACCGCTCAGCCTCCTATCACAGTCCGGCAGAGCGGTGTGTGGGCGGAGACGGGCCGCGCTGTCACAGGAGGCTGAGTTCTCCTCCATTCACAGCTCGCTCAGCCTCCTGTGACAGCGTTTCAGAAAGGAGAGTGAGGTACAAACACTCAGTGATCGCTGAGTGTTGGTACATAATTGAGGACATGGTATGTTTACTGTATCCTCAATTATGAATGAATGGGAGTGATCTACATCACCTCCTGTTCATTCATAGTTGTAGTTATAGTAAACATACTCTGTCCTCACGTTAAAAATGTACAGGAACACTCAGTATAGAGGATTCCTGTTCATTTATAACAGAGGATACAGAAAAACAGATTGAGGACTTTGTGTCCTCAATCTCTTTTTCTATTTTAAAAGGTGAATATCAGGGGTCTGTTTAGACCCCTAATATTTCCCCGATGCCCCTAAAAGTAAAGTAAAAAATACAAATATTTAATAAAAAATGAATTAATAAAAAAATAGTTTTTACAAAAAATTTTTTTTTATAAAGTTTTAAAAAAATGAAAATAAACATTTTCGGTATCGTTTTCGGCCTGACAATTGTTTTTATTTCGGTTTCCTTTCAGTTTTAAAAATTCAATTTCGGTGCACCTCTAATTATTAGCCTTCCATACAACACAGGCAGAGGAAGTGCAAGCCACAGGACTTCCTTTAAACTGAAAGAAACATTTCACTTCTCATGCTGATATATTTAGGCTGTGTATTTACATATAGTGGATGATGTACATGACCACACTACTTTATAAAAAAAAATATTTCTAGCAGATATGAATTACCGATTACGGTCTTCGTACTGTTTTTACTTGTTATTGTCCCCAAATATTTCCGTAGACTAGTGTCTTGCTTGCATTGAAAAATGTGGTGATTTGAATGGACTGGTGTAAAAGCATGTCAGTTTGCGGTGACTGTGTACCAAGCATCCTTAGAGCTATAAAAGGGTTTTATCTGCAAATTCTTTATCCCAAATTGTCCTCCTTAACCACTTAATGTCATGTTTATCCTAAGAAAGTGGATCTAAAAAGAACCTGTATCTCATAACTAACCCTAAATAGGTTGCTGTCTTATGTGACAGGTTCTCGGGAGGGCATTAAAATGTAGACATATGATAGCATTCTAGTTCAGGCACCCGTATGTCTGCATGTGCATGCGTAGTTTCAGGAATGAGTATGCAGCTATGGAAGCCCGTGAAAGAGTGCTTATGTATGCAAGCTATCTTGTTCTCTTCTACCATACACTCTTTGTGACTGGGATTTAGTAACACCCATGCCTCAGTGACTTTAGAGCTATGTGACAACGATCACCTAACAAAACGTCAATCCTTAAAGTGACCCCAAACTCAAGAGTTAAATCTTGCATTTGAGTACTTTAACTATTAAGAAAAAATCTGTCTCATTCGTGTATCAGAATATAGAAAGAAACTTGTTGCACTCTTTACCGGATGCCCCAACGACAGGGCAGGGTGCTTGTAGTGACTGCGGATGGCACCACAGGTTACAGGTATCAATTGAAGAAATGTCACCAGCACACCAAAAATCCTTTCAGGGTCACCATGTGTTAATTTATTAAGAACCACGTCAAGTAAAAACAAGCGCTTTCGGGGCCACGCAGGGTCCCTTCATCAGGCTTAACATTGACAAAGGTATACACTAAATTGTGAGCTCATATAGACATACAAAGGTGGAGAGACTCATAAGCCTGCCCCCAAACACCCCCATGACCTCACAGGCCGGCCCAGTCAATTAGAAAACATGTGTAAAAAGATTGAAGGATAAACATCAAAATAGTCCTACGATAGGTACAGGCATCTCATGATATAGCAAAGAAGCAGATATTAGTCATGAAAGAGCAATATAGGCAAAAACGAACATGTAAGTGCTTATACAAGATGTGTGCCATGTGCTAGCTGCACATGTCGTTATAGCTGCTCTGTATCCATAGTGATTGGACGTCGCCGCTGTATCCATAGTGATTGGACACGTAAATCCCGCCCACTGGCGAATGTGCTGTGCAGCATGGCGATACGGATATTGTCCAACGTTGCTGGTTGGCTAGGCTGAAGTTACTGAGTCTAGTGCGCATTTGCATGGTGTGGTCCGTCCGTAAAATCAGATGGCGCTCCCTGCCATATTGCATTAGAAGTGGCAACCAGAGACAATAGTAACTTAATCGCCCAAATGGTGACCAGTACATAAAGCGAAATGGCAGAAAAGAACATCTTAGCAGATACAGTGATAGAATATGAACATAATAGAAAGGTAGTGATGCTGAAAAAATTCATATGTCCAAAAGTGCCATGAAACGCACGTCCAAGGAAGTACATGCATATAATAAAAATCAAAAAGTTGGGACACGTAAACGTATCCAGAAGGTTAATTGTGCATTCATAAGAGGTGGGATACATTAATAGATGTTAGCCTCAGTGTTGTAGATGGCAGTATGTGATGCTAAACTGTAAGCCAGGGCTAAAACACAGTCATATCCTTCTTAGTCAAGAACAGTCAAGTTACAATATCTCATAACCATGTTAATTAAGGGAGAGGTCAGAAGGTGCCTATGTGACATTAGTCTAATTAAATCGACAAAAAGAAAAGCATCAACCAATGCCAACTGGATCACTGGGAAATTCATTTTCAAATGCATTACTCTTTGGGGAAACGACTAGTGATCTTTGGATCACTCTTACAGTGGGCTGCTGACATTCACAGCGACAGCTCTGTGATTTTAACCGCATTCTCCTTACCAGTGCAACACATGTCATCAGCCCCTCATTCAATAATTTCCCAGTGATCCAGTTGGCAATTTGTGTATCACTCGGCTGTAGATTCTCAAATCATCTCTGAATTGGTGCCGACACTCCTTCCTTCTGGAGGGTGGCTACTTTTGTTCCCCATGGTCCCTGTGTGTGTTGTAAAGTAGCCACTGCTCCAAGCTTGCTCCCGTGATGGACTACAATCTCAATACAAATTAGTAAAATAAACATGACACTGTAGTCCATCACGAGACCAAATTTGTAGCGGTAGCTACTTTACAACACACAGGGACCATGGGGAACAAAAGTAGCCACCCTCCAGAAGGAAGGACAGTGTCCGCACCAATTCAGAGGTGATTTGGGGATCTAGAGCCGAGTGATACACAAATAAGATACATTATTGTTAATAGTTAAGGTACTTGAATGCATATTTAAGATTTAACTCCTGAGTTTAGTGTCACTTAATTTTTGTCATAAAATCTGTCTATTTGCCTGCGTATGGTAGGACATGTGTCACAGACTGCTTCATGATGGTGGGAATATTGTAGCTGTTTGCAGGAATCTATGTGTCTGCTTATTGTTTTCACTCAATTAAACATTGTGAGGAAGAAAAAGTAGTTAGAGGTATAATATAGAAAGAACGCTGTAATTCCGCTTTCTTGTCGGCTTATGTCTGTCCAGAGAACAGGGGGATTAGATTAGAATGCAAGTCTTTAGGGAGATGAGGCATTACCAATTGGGGAGTTTGTGAAAAAAGAATTTTGCAAGAGATGGAACCCCTTTACCTGCCGCTGTTTTTACCTGTACACACCCTCCTCTTCTTCCCTTGATGAATCATTTGCATCCTTTATGTTCAATATGACTTTGCAGTACAGCATATATTGTGTAGACCTAGCATATGTAATTAACACAAGTGACCTACCCATTGGCAGTCAAATAGAATCTGAGTGGTCAATGTACCAGTTAATGGTTGACACACAAATCAAATGTTATTGTTTATAAGCAAGCTTTATTTCATAAAGCACGATGTCCTAAACAAGAGTTTAACTTCGATTCAATTTCCCTTCCTTCTTAAAAGTAAATATTTCAAATGATTAAAGCTGAACTTAAGGTGCATATGGCACTGCCAATGGTATTGCTGTCCTGTTTGATTTAAAGAAATATATATATATATATATATATATATA
>NW_017306487.1:447761-496597 GCF_000935625.1 Nanorana parkeri
ATATATATATATAATATAGGAGCAGCTATTTGGATGCAAAGAAATTCTTGTTGCCTGGCTTCCATAATTTGCATTCATTGTCATGAAGAAGGCATGCAGGTTAGAAAATCCTAATGCAGTCAAAACTCCTAATCTGCATGTGTATTCAAGTCGAGGCCCAAAGTTTTTAAGCCATTGGATCAGCATGACAGACAGATGGCTTTTTTGTCAGAAAGCGGTCAAGCCAAGGTCCACAATGGCAGACTACATATTCTCTTAGTACAGGTTTCCCTTAAAATTCCAGAATATTTTGGACTTCCTCTTCATCCCATGGTATACTTAAGATCTCTTTTATAGTCTTCTGTGGGCAAACGATGAAGGGAGCAAACTGAAGGTAAAGATCGATAGACCTAGGAACTTGCTCTGACCATCATAGCAGCAATCTGCATTCTAAACTTTCCTTCCCAAATTCCTGGAATTTTCTAGAATAACCCTTTGATGAAAGATTAGTCACTGGACTACACAATGTGTGCATTTATTTCCTGACTGGTGAGGTGAAGCAAGTGTTTGTTAAAGAAGTCGTCTCGCCTTTTATTATTTCTCACATCTCAATCACCAAACTCCCACTGTATATATTGCTCTTTATCCTATGCTTGTGTGTAGTACAAACTGAGATACAGACTCTGACAGCTCCTCTTTATTCCTGCAAAGGAGACAGGAATAAAGAGGAGTGAGCTGTCATGTCTGTATCTCACTTTCTACTACACACTGAAGCATGGGGTAAAATGCAACATACACTGTGGGAGTTAGGTGACTGAGCTGTGAGAGGTGAGACTTCTTCTTTAAGGCCAGTTTCTGCTGGAAACCCTTATGCATATTGTAATCTTCCTAACCTCTTCCCTGGCTTTTCACTTTTCTTTTCTTCCTTCAGGTGTCTCTCCTTCCCTTCTTACTGGTAGCAGCCCCCTTCACCTCAGAAGTGGGCTTTAGATGCTCTCTTCCAAGCAGCTTGCTAACTGCTGTGTAGCTCTGTAACACCAGGTAGACTATCTACTGCCATTTTGCTTGTTGCATCCACTGCATTCCTGCATCTTGTGCTCTATGCAATATTCCCGTGAACCTTCATCCTTCCATGTGCATTAATACTTATGGCAGTTTGTTATATAGGATGTACACTATGGTGTAAGGTAAGCTGTAGCAGACTGTTTCATTGGTTATTACATTGGCATTTTGGAACAGGTGGCTTCATTTTGGTAATAAAGTGATCTGCAGAGCTTTTTATAAATGCCCCATCATATGTGTTGCATTATTAAGTTGATATTAAAGGTAGACTCTGTGCAGCTGTAGAAAAAATGCAGTTACATAGGCCTTTGAAAAACATAATTATATTTACTTTTACATGCTGTTGGTGTAAGTATTGGATATCGTGATATCGGCTTCCCAAAATTCCCAGCAAACAAGACTGAGAGGGAGGGACAGCAGCTAAGAGTTTTTTCAGGCTCCACTGCATTGCATGGTGCTGCACTAACTTAGTGTAGAGGGATGCATTTGACTCACAAGACAAATGCGCCATGCGTTCAGGAAAAATGCATTTGAGATGTACTTTTACCTGGAGCTGTATTGAGAAACCCAATGCAATGCATGGCATAAGCAACAATAAGTGCTCCTTATGATCCATATCAGGATTCAAACTCTGCATTTCCAATCCATCAAAAATACTTCTCAGATGTCTTCAAAAAGTCAGAAGCAAAACACAGCTGTACACTAACCCTAAGCAGGGAACACGCTGAGAGAAAGGAGAAAGCTGAGTGAAGGCTGCTCCTTCAGTGTCCAAACAGCAGGCTGGTAGTTGTATCCTGGAACAAGCTGTATTGCTTAAAGTGACACTAAACTCAGGAGTTAAATCTTAAAAAATGCATTCAAGTACCCTAACTATTAACAAAAAAATTATTTTATTTTATTTATATATCACTCAGCTGTAGATCCTTAAATCATCTCTGCATTTCTGCTAACACTGTCCTTCTGGAGGGTGGCTACTTTTGTTCCCCATGGTCCCTGTGTGTGCTGTAAAGTAGGCACGCTCCAAGTTCGCTCCTGTGATGGACTACAATCTCACTTTGTTTAATAATTTGTATTGAGATTGTAGTCCATCACAGGAGCGATCTTAGAGTGGTAAAACACAAGCGATAAAAACAAGCAGTGAAAAGTCCCATTTTGCACCAGGATCTCACCACTTGCAAAGCAACAGACATGTGCTAGGATCAATTCTTTGCAGATCTTTATTAAATACCAAGCACGTTTTCACGCTGTTGCTTTCTAAAAATGGCAATTAGACAATGTTATAAGGCCAATTTGGATTTTTTTAAAAACAACTGCTTTCAATAGTTCCTGTTATAGAGGCGCTGTCACCTTGCACGTGCAGTGAGGGTGGTACCGCTGGCACAGTTGAACAGAGGGCAGTTTTTAAGAAAAAGACGAGCCCTTCCTTAACCCCCTTCCTGCTTATAATTTTTTTTTCTCTGCACAATGCGTTTGACAAGGATAGGTTAATTAACATCCTTCCCTTTTAAGGCCTGGTTCACACCTGGGCGTTTTACAGCACGTTCCTACACTCTGTAAAACGCTCAACATGTGAAAACCAATGATTGCCTATGGGCATGGTTCCCACCGGGGCGTTTTACAGCGCGTAGGAACGAGCTGCAAAACGCCCTACGCCCAAAGAAGTACAGGAGCTTCTTTTGGGGCGTATTTGCCGCGCGTATCCATTGGGATACAGCCACGTAGCCCTCAGAAACACACGTTTGTCGCGCATTTTTTTTACCGCGGTAAAAATGTGCGGCGACAAACGCGCATATTCGATACACCTAGGTGTGAACCCAGCACGAGAGCAAGCAGTCGACACTTTGCACAGCTGCCCATTCTCAGTCTTAAAGCTGGCCATACACTGTAATATTTTCTTTATTCAACTTGCGGGCTAAAGCAAAGAGAAAATATTAGTTTCCTTCATCAAAGCTTACGAGCGTTGATCGAGGAAATCCCTGCTGTTTCCTCTGTATTCTGACAGCTGTCGCTCTCAGAATGCCCGAATGGAGCTGGCAGCTCATTGGCTGCTGGCTCTGTTTGTTTGAAAATTTTGCAACTGCCTCCTTCAATCAGCTGAGCGAGGGGTGCTGGCCTAAAGAAGTCAACAGCGGCAACCACTGTGCGAATTCCAGTTGGTTTATTCATGAACTGCCCGAAATTCATATAGTATATGTCCGACTTTACTGTCAATTTCAGCTAGGGTCTCCAATGACAATTGGGAAACATCAGGGTTCCCGATTATGTCAGATCCGACAAACTGATCTCATGCAGGCTTGAGGCTTCAATGACAGAAATTAAAGCCTTTAGGCTGCACATGAACACTGTCACCTTTTAGGCTGCAGTGTTTATCTGTGGTGCCATCTATTAATAATGAAGCGGTCCGATTTTAGAATTTTTTTCTTCCATTTGCCCATTTCATAAAAACAGCACTTTTTAAATAACACACTGTACCAAATAAAAGCCGTATAGGTTTGAAAAAGATCTAGAAAAAAAGGGTATGCAAAATCATTGCCAAGTTACAGGTGAAACTCGAATAATTAGAATATCGTGCAAAAGTAATTGCAGTAAGTGCTGCAAAAGGGGCCCAAACCAAGTACATATGCATGCTTGTACTTTTCAGAGGTCCGATATTGTTCTATGTACAATCCTTGTTTTATTGATTGCATGTAATAATCTACTTTTTTTGCTTGTCTTAGGACCTGGCGTTGCTGGCTACCTTACTGCAGGGTCTTCATCAACTGTTATGCCCAACGCGCCACCACCAGTGGACCATGAAGTAGGAGATCTCGGATAGACCACGAAGACTTTAAACCAATGAGGATGCAAATAGACCTAATCGCTAATTGTTGCAGGGTTGATTGAAAGGACTTTATTTTCTGCCTTCCTTGTTTTACAAAGAAAATTGTTATTCCTTTTTGTAATAAATATATTTTTATTTAGGGATAAAGAAATAAATACATCTGGGATGTGTGATTATGACATAGCATCACTATGTATCATAAACTTTGAAAGCACTCTGTAATCAGCTGTCTGGTTACACAAACTTTTTGTTGTCTCCTTTTTTTTTTTTGTATCTAAGCACATTCTGTTCCTTTTGCATTTGTTTACAAGACTGTGAATCAAAAATAATAATCTCCCTCTGTTCGAAGTTTTATATTCCACGAATTAGCAAAGCTGCGGGATAGAAGGAAGGAAGTCTGAAGGGCATTCTTTTTCCGTTTTCTGCCATGTTTGTCGTGGTTGGGCTCACTGAACAGTACCAGTTTCTGACAGTGTTCAAGTTCCTTATTTGTGTCCTTTTACTGTTTATTAACACTATCCTCTCCAGAGAGGAGAGAAGAGGATATTCCCGTGTACAGCATAGCTTTACCAAATAATAAAAAAAAAGTGAATATGAAAATGTCAGCCTGTTATGTAAGAACTTAGTGTAATAGTGACATGATTCCTACATTATTATCCAGTATATACAGCTTTCTATGAATGTACATTATACAGATCATTCATTCGTGTACATAAAATTTTAAGAAAATAAAGGGAATTGACAACCTTAATGTAATTTTTGTCAAATGCTGTAAAATTTTATTTAAAACAGTAGCATGCTTTATCATTTTATAAAAGACTAGAGTAACGACTAACTTGGAGAAGAAGCGCTTAAGACGGGAAATTATTCCAATACACAAATCTATCAATGGGGACTGCAGTGTCAGGAATAAACTGTTTAAGGGCCTGTTCACGCGACGTCCGTTTTCTGTGCTGACCCGATCCGTACGCTCCTGCACTAAATATGTATCCCTATGTGTTTTACGGGCTACAGTTCTCACGTGCGCAGTCCGTTCAGGTTACGACAGAAAAAATACTGCATGTCACATTTTGTCCGGTCAGGAAACGCAACGGAAACGGAACGCAATGCAGCTATGCAAAAAAAAAAAATGAGGTAAACACATGAACTGCAAACATTTTGAACATGCCCTAAAGCTCATTTTCACTTTTGCAGAGGTATCTAAAAAAAAAACGAAACAAAAAAAAACATGGCAGCAATGTCCAAGTATACATTAAGTAGGCATATGCAGTTGCTATATATAAACACAGAAACTTATGTTAACTTTCCTCTTCATATCCTCATGAAAATGGCCACCTCTGTGCTTTGCAAGCAATCTGTGTATATTACAACTGAGCTCTCCACCCCCTATTCAATAGTATCCATAGTGGCACCCCCCGCATAGTGTATTGTGTGTGAAGGCAGAGCTGGTGTTTAGTGATCATGTTATATATTTACCGGATGGGAGCAGCTGTTTACAGCCTGCTCTACAATCTGACCCAAGTGTCAGACTGAATTTCCTGTGGAGAAAATGTTGAATTTCTAGGATTCAGGCCTAATAAAACATTCAAAAATTAAAGCCTGCCAGGTGAGTCATGTCAATGTGCACACATATACATCATCACTGCCCCTCTACAGTGCAGTAAATGCCAATCACTTACAAAAGTAGAAATGGACTTTAAGCTAAGGACTTCGAAGAAGACAAGTGGCTACAAGATAAAGTTTGATGAGAAGCGATTTAATCTTAAACTGTGTAAAGGAAAGATTTAATAAAGTAGATATTAAAATATTATTAAAAAGGTGGAACTTTCTTCCACAGTTGATGGTATCAGATGAGAGCATTGATAAGCTCCGCAAACATTTGGATGGGTTTCAGTTCACAAAATATACAGGGGTTTGGGTGTTCATAATGACGTACACACACACCCCTCCAATAGATTGAACTACATGGATCTGTGTCTTTATTTTTATTTTTTCTTTCAACTTTACAAACTATGTAAAAGGTCCTGACTGACCTTGAGGTACTCCTTTGCTGTCAAAATACCCTGGTCGCAGGATGCAGAAATAAAATCCTATTTTTAGATTTTACTGGCAACAAAGCAAGGATGCCCTTTAAATTCTGTTTGCTGTGTTTTTCTGCAAAAGAACAACACTGGTCACTGCCAGGACACAGAAAATGTTGCAGATAGAAGAAAAATGGTGCCAATAATATGGTGCCTCCCCTGCCCATCCACAGCAGGTCACCTCCTTCCTGCCCAGCCACTGTGTTCAAACAGATGTAAACAGCAAGCAGTGGGCGGGAGCAATAGCCAATAGCAGGCTGACTATTGCACCAGCCCACTGCCTGCTGTCAATCACCAGAAGACTAGAAATAATTCAGTTCTCTAACAGGCTCTTCCAATGGCCAGCATCACTGAGCTTTGCCCAGTGACGCTTGCAGTAGGCGGAGCCTGTTAGAGAAATTAGTTCTTCAGGTCCGCTCCTCTGATTAACAGCAGCCAGCATGCTATTGCTCCTGCCCACTTCTCCCTGTTTGCATCTTTTTGATCACAGCGGCTGATTGCTTTTTTTTATTTTTGGTTTTGACCTTGAATTTTCATTTCGGTGCATCCCTACTTTAAAGAAGTGCTAACAAAGTCCTGCTGCAAATTGAGTTTTCTCCACACTGTCTATTGTGCATTAAATTACAAATAAAAAGAATGGCTTATTAATTGCCCTTTCTAGAGGGTGACCACTGCATGTCTAACTCCTCCAACAGATGGAAGTGTTGCCTTTTCTGCTTCTTTTCTTTCCCAACCATAGCACATTCACCAAGATCTTCATTCTTCCCATAATCTTCAGAAATCGTTACACCAGTGACCTGTGCATGTGTGCCATGGTCTCTCTTTACTTAGGTAAAAAGATCAGGTGTGGTCAGACAGAAGAACCTTCCATGAAGCCCACGGTGTATCACTCTGGTGATTTCCATCAGAAGCTTTACAGAATCTAGCAGGCTACACAGTGAAGACCTGTGTTGTAGGTATGACCTTTTTTGAATGTGTTGGGGGAAGAGGGGGAGCACTATGTTCAAGCAGTGATGCTAATTATATTACCCAATATACACATGACCACTAGGGAGGACATTTATATGAGTGTTTACACCGATCAGCCAGCATTATGACCACTGATCAAATAACATTGATTATCTCATTACAATGGTACCTGGAAGTGGGTGGGATATATTAGGCAGCAGTGAACATTTAGCCTCTGAAGTTAATGTGTTGAAAGCAGAAAAAATGGACAAGCGTAAAGATTTGAGCAACTTTGACAAGGGACAAATTGTGATGGCTAGATGACTGGGTCAGTGCAGCTCTTGTGGGATGTTCCTGGTCTGCATTGCTCAAGACCTTCAAAAGTGGTCCAAGGAAGGCGAACCGGTGAACTAGCAACCGGGTCATGGGTAGTCAAGGTTCATTGATGCACATGGGTAGAGAAAGCAGGCCCGTATAGTCTAATCCAATAGAAGAGCTACTGTAGCTCAAATTGCTGAAAAGGTTAATGCGGGTTCCGACAGAAAGGTGTCTGAACACACAGTCCATCACAGTTTGTTGCGTATGGGGCCACATGCCCATGCTGACCTGTGTCCACCGCCAAAAGTGCCTTCAATGGGCGTGTAAGCATCAGAACTGGACCGCAGAGCAATGGAAGAAGGTGGCCTGGTCTGATAAATCATGTTTTCTTTTACATCATGAGGATGTCTGGTTGCACGTTCGTCACTTACCTGGGGAAGAGATGGCGCCAAGATGCATTATGGGAAGAAGGCAAGCTGGCAGAGGCAGTGTGATGTTTTGGGCAATGTTCTGCTGGGAAACCTTGGGTCCTGCCATTCATGTGGATGTAACATTGACACGACTGTCCTTCACGGCTGAGCGGCCAGGGGAACCAGGGGCGGGGCGACTTACCTCACTCACTGACGTACCCAAGGAGTGTCGCTGAGTCTCTGAGACGTGACTGCAGAGGTCTTTCAGATGCCGCCAGCCCGGAGCGGCAGCCCGCTGCCCACACACTGAGTCTGGTCTCGATCGGGCGACTTTTCCGCCCTGTTCCCTGGTGCCGTAAGGCAAGTGCCCATCTTGCCTTGCGCGAGCGCCGGCCCTGCACGTACCACTTACCTAAACATTGTTACTGACCAAGAACACCCCTCCATGGAAACAGTATTCCCTGATGGCAGTGGGCTCTTTCAGCAGGATGATGCGCTCTTCCACACTCCAATAATGGTTCAAGAATGGCTCAAAGCTCACTCCCATGATGGACTATAAATAATCTCATGTTTGGTTTACTAATTTGTATTGAGATTGTAGTCTATCACAGGAGCGAGCTTGGAGTGGTAACTACTTTACAACACAGAGGGATCATAAGGAACACAAGTAGCCACCCTCCAGAAGGAAGGACAGTGTCAGCACCAATTCAGAGATGATTTGAGGATCTATAACTGAGTGATGCACAGATGTGTCGCTTTAAAGGATCTGCTACTGATGGCTTGGTGCCAGATACCACAGCATACCTTCGGAGGTCTAGTAGAGTCCATGCCTCGATGGGTCAGGGCTGTTTTGGTGGCAGGGGAACCTACTCAATATTAGTGGGTGGTCATAATTATATGCCTGATCGGTATATTTAAATGATGTAAATAAAGGTACTTTGGTAGGACAGGGTATGAGGCGTATGCTCAGGTCCTGGGCTTGTACCACCACTGCCATTGTTGGTGCTATTGTGTGGTAATGTTTACTTTAATGCCTTACAGTGAGCAGGTCTAGTGCTAATCATTAATTGCAAAGCTCCATTTGCTGCATTCACATATAGCGTTTGCGGTTTCGCACGCGGTTGTCCAGCGCAGAAGACCTTGCAGGACGAAAACGTTCGGTTTGTACCGAGCGTCCCCTGTAATGGACTAAACAATGCACATTGAAGTGCGTTGTATTTACTGTTTACTCCGCGCGTATCCGTACAGCCGAATATGCGCGGACAGCTGCTCAGCTGTGAATGGAGCCTAACTGTTGGTCAGTTGTGCCATAAAACCCCAGAAGAAAGCTCCTTCAACATTGAAGGGTTGCATATAACATTGGTGAATGGTAGGACTTCAGCTCTAGGATCTGCCCTGGTCTTAAAGTGTATTTGGCAGGTTGGGATTGTTTAGGTCAGGGGTGGAGGACATATAGAATAAGTGCACTTTGTGTTAACATGCACTTATCCTTTCAGGCCCTCTATACTATTGCACTAAGGGCTAGTTCACACCATCCTCAGTGCGTTCTGGCCCGATTGCGTGTGCTACTTTTTCTGAGTGCACTGGGCCGGAACGCAGTCACTGATGTGCCATGCGTTCCTGTGCGGTCGATCGCATTGCGGCCGGAGGGACTGGCTGCGGTGCCATTGAGTTCAATGCACCACCACGCCCCCTCCCACCCCAAAACAAAGTGAGCCGGCCGGAATGCGATCCAGTGCATTGCGGCCGTAATTGGGCCGGAACGCACTGAGGATGGTGTGAACTAGCCCTAAGTCTGGATTCACACTGCTTTATTGTACTCATTTAAATTGGCTGCCTAAAGGTGCCCACACACCTTGCGATAATCGTACGATAATCGCGGGAAATCCCGCGATCGTACGATTATCGTAAGGTGTGTGGAAGCCGTGCGACCTCTACTACTGTGAGGTCACAAGACTTTTATCTTACGAACATGTTCGAAAACCCGCCGAGAATCGTACGATTTTTGGCGGGTGTGTAGCATGTACGTTTTTTCAATTACCTTACAACCATCGCAAGACAAAAGTCTTACGATGGTTGTAAGGTGTGTGCCCAGCTTAACACAGCCTTTTGCAACCAGGGTGCCCTGGCACAGAGGTTGGGTCTCATGGCCTCCTCAGGGGTGCCTCAAAATGTTGTGGTAGTGGCACTGTGGTGTGAAGAGGGCTACAGATGTAAAAGCGTAACTCTGATGTGAATGTGGGGGGCGGGGGACTCTGATAAGAAAGTGGGGCTACTGATGCAAAGGATGACTCTGATGTGAAGAGGTGGCGGGGGGGATTTTGATTTGATGTGAAGGGAAAACCCACTTTATTGGGTGTTCTTGCGTGGATCTCTCTTAAAATCTGCAGCATTTTTTGACTGGGGTGCCTCGAGATTTTGCATACTTTTAAAGGATGCCTTGACTAAAAATCAGTTGAGAATAGCTTCCCACCAAAAAATATGCACGCTCAAGTTTTGTGAAACATCCGCAAGGGGGACCGCATCTCACTTTTCCACAAATATTCACCTAAGTGATTGTGTAATTGCGCGGGCACAGAAAAGGCAAAGTTTATTTTTGGTTAATGTTCCAGGTAAGCGTGTTATCAAACCATAACAAAACCCAGCTTGCACAGTCTCGTCTCCAGCCAATAGCTCCTGACTGACTCTGTAGGCGCGCTGCGTCCTATTTATTCTCTTCAAGGCTAATAGGACCGCCCACTCAGCACGGCTGCATCAGCCAATCGCAGTTTCTGTCTCGTTAGCACATCACGAATTGTAATCCGCGCTGCTATTGGTGGGTTGGCAATGCTTGGCGGGTCTGAACGGAGCTAGGAAGTGTTGTGGTAATTGTAGAATACAGCGAGCAGCTGAGTCTGGGCACAGAACATTCCAGGAGCGCACTGCTGTGTCCTATGGTGCATTGATAAGGTATGGACAGTACATGGCTGGAGAGTCTTTGGGTTTATAAAGATATGACAGGACAAAAGCTGAGCTTATAGTGCCATGAACCTGACTGAGTGTGAGCCTCATGAGGAGCGGACAAGGGGTTGTCATGACTCATTACTGACATTTTTATGAATAAATACATGACTATTTAGTTGGCCCTCTTGCATACTTTTTGCTTTCAGTACTTTTATGGCCAATTTACAACAAATGATTGGGTCTGCGATGGCCATTGGTTCCAGCGCAGCCCCAACGCTAGACAAGGCTGGGTTGTGATGGCAACGCAGGGGTGTGCGCTGAAAAAAGTGCAGCATGCGGTATTTCTTTCAGCGCAGGGAGACGCAACACGGAACAACCGTCCTGCACCCAGCTGTGCCCGTAGAACTGTCACTTGTGACATTTCAATAAAGTTCTACCAGAAGAAAAAAAAAAGTACACAGTGTGATGTGCTGGGATTGGTGCATCGGCACCGTGCTGGGCACCAAACACCAAACGCAGTGATGGGAATTTATCAAAACTGGAGCAGACAGAATCTGGAGCAGCTGTGCACAGCAACCAATCAGCTTCTCTCTTTCATTTTCAAAATCTTAACTGAAGAGAGAAGCTGATTGGTTGCCCTGAGTAACTGCGCCAGACTTTGTTTACTCCAATTTTGATAAATTCCCCCGTGTGTGTTTAGCCGCTGTCAGAATACATTAGCTGGTGGGGAAGATTCCTCCATCCGTGCGGTTTAGCATGATTTCTCTTGTTCATCCCAGAATTAGGCTGCCCTTCACATTCACAGTGTCCACTTGCGTTTTTATGCAGAGATTTGCTGCAGAATCTGTCAGGCTAAATGCTTTTTTTATGCGTTAGATGCTTAACATGACTCACGTTCACACACATATACATGCCTTTTGGTGTGTGACTGAACTGACTGCATCTAAACGCATGGTGTGAATGGAAATCCATTGGCAATCAGATGCTTTTATATGTGTTTAGAAAACACCTAATCACACCCAGAGTGACTGAGGACTTAAACACCAATAGGAATATTTGGGAGGAGAAGAATCTCAACTTTTTTTTCACTTCTCGGCTGAGTTCCATTCCTTTGAATAGGTCATTAAGGCCCTGTTCACACCAGGGCATATCATGAAGGTGCGTCAAAAGTGCGCGCTTTGACACTCGATCGCGATACGTGCACAAATGCAGAACATGCTTGCGTTGCTGTTACTAGGCAATGGCATCCCAAACACGACTAAGCGAGCGCAGTTTTTCCCTGCATGTATGTGCATGTGAGAACACACATGAATGTTTGGAAAAAATGCAGAAAGCATGTCACCAAATTTGCGACATGTACTTCTTTTCCACAATTGGCACATGTCCAGGGACCCAATGGGCACGCGCGCAGAAAGCAAAGTCCCACAAATGTGCTGCAACTTCCCTCTACGTCCTTCTGTACTTTGCTTTCCCTGTTTGGCGATCATCCCCATTGGGTCCCTGGACACATGCCAAACTGGGCAAGCAAAGTTCTGCAAATGTGTGGGAGCGCACATTTCCGCTACACTCTTGTGTGAACAGGTCCTAAGGGAATTGGTCAGTAAGCAAGGAATTGAGGAAATCCGCTCTAATATACAGTACCTTGCTTAGGTTTGTATACTGTAAATACTAATGTACAGTACAGCAGTAAATATTGACCGACTGTGGGTGTGAGACTAAGAAAGTGCGATGCGAGCTGAGCTTGACTCAAATTCTCGTACAGTGCACAATACGGACTGGTCGGAATGCTGGTTGTAATTCTGAGTGGTCATTAAAGGAGAACTATGGGGTTAAGCGCTTTTCGCCATAGTTCTCCTTAGGGTAACGGGAGGACACAAACTAATGTCCTCCCGTCACCCTAAGCTCAGTATACCGCGAGCTGCAGCTCGCGGTATACTAAGACGCCGCAGCTGAAGCGGATCCCGACAATTATGTCGGGATCCGCACAGCTGCGTGACTGACAGCTGGCTCTGCCTATCTAGAGGCAGAGCCAGCTGTACCCACCCCTCCCCGTCCGTTCCGCCAGTCAGCGCTGGCGGATCGGGGAGGGGGAATCCAGCCCCTCCCCTGTCACGGCAGAGAGCCGAGACAGGATACACCGGTATGTGTTCGCTCACCTCCCGATCTACTGAGCCGACCTGTGACAGTTTTATTGTCACAGGTCGGCTAGAACTATGAGGTGAGTGAAAAGCACTCACCTCATAGTTCTCCTTTAAGTGAGGAGGAGCTGTAATTGCATGTTACTGTAGTTTAGAATATCTCTTGATCAACTGATCATTGTTTCATTTTGAGATGAAATTTCACTGAAGATAACACCGCTCCTGCATTTTGCTGTCATTTGCTCAGATTTGTGTTACAAAGTAAAACGTTTAGAAGAAATACATTTGTTTACAAATACTAGCTTCCATTTAATCCGCATACACTGTTTGAGCAGGTGTGAAGAATTGTCTCTTTATGTTTGTTTAACCTTGTTTATCAATTAACCTTTTTTTCCACTCTGTACTTTTGTTTATTAGTTTATTATGGCGAAAGGTGAAAATGAGCCCTTTTATGTGAAATTTGTAAATTCACCCGACAATACTAAGTTCTTCTATGAAGCACATGAGGTAAGAAGTACAGAATCATCTAAAATATAGGGGTAGGTGTGTGAAATGACAGATATATAAATTCTAAACAGCTTTAGTTGCCATCTACCAAAAAAAAAAAGCTGAATGTATGAACTGCAAGCCCCTAGAGGTGCCTGGATTTCCTGCTGCATTCAGACAAATCCTCACCTTGGTTATTGTTTGAATCTTGACACCATCTTCCCCACACCAATAGGAATGCCAAGATGACATAAGGGGTAGTATAAGCTTTGGCACTGTCAGGAAGTGCTCACGTCACGTCTTTCTGCCCTGAGGAAGGGACCCTGTGCGGTCTCAAAACGTTGGCTTTGACTATTGTGACGTCTTTGTCCAATAAATGGACATATTGAACTATATCGTTGAGTGCTGGTTATTTACTTCTCTGCTCTACATTTTATACTTTCAGCATTTTTTTATTTTTTATTATTACTAGCAAATTTGTGTCGTTCCATAATGGGCAAGGTTTAGGGTTTTATCAAGCTAAAAAATGTCTTTTTAGAAGAATGTGGAGGATATAAAAGTGCAAGAGAGGAGTGCGGAGGGTATGACAGTGGGCAATGTGTGCAGGAGAGGAGTGCGGAGGGTATGACAGTGGGCAATGTGTGCAGGAGAGGAGTGCGGAGGGTATGACAGTGGGCAATGTGTGCAAGAGAGGAGTGCGGAGGGTATGACAGTGGGCAGTGTGTGCTGGAGAGGAGTGCGGAGGGTATGACAGTGGGCAGTACAGTTAACCCTTTAATTCACAAATTGTTGTTAGTGATCACATGACAAAGTGACAGTAAAATGTGTGCATTATATTATTAGAGATTAAACATTATGACATATTTGCTTTATATGCATTGATCCAATCTCTTGGGTAAATATATTTGAGACGAGTTACCAGGGGGAACTCCATAACTTGGAAGTAGACTAAAATGGAATGTAACTATTTAGGCAAAATAGAATAAGCCCCCCCCGCCCCCCTATTCTTTGTTGCCCGTAGTGATTCCATGTGAAGATTTTGAGAATAGCATCAATTGTTAAGATTTTGGCCTGATCAGTCCTCTCCTCCTTTTATCCTTTTCCAATGTAATCCTAGATGTTTGGCATTACTGTTTATTTACATGCTCATATTTTGGTATTTTACTTTATAGGAAATCAAGGCATTTCAGTCAGATGAATATCTACTGTTAATTGAGGAAAATGAGGCCCTCGCTTTGAAAGAAAAAGACAAATCTCTTTATGTGTGTGATCCTTTTAGCGGTGCTGCCTTCAACCATCTAAAAAAGGTTTGTTGGCATATTGTAAAAGTGTTCACTAAAGAATGCGAACGTTGTATTTCATTTCTCAGATATATAGTGATAGGTGCTAAAATTATACCTGTCAGTGGTGTTTAATCCTGATAGCAGAACTCCAGGAATTGTTTTTTATTAACCCTTGCAGTGGGGCTATCCCCACACTGCAAGAGTTAACTGCTCGTTTGTGTCTAGGTTAAAAACAATATACAAACATATACTCACCGAAAGCTCTGAGCTTGTTTCTTCTTAGACCGGTCCCTGGAATGTCTCTCCCCCCTCCTCTGCCGCTGTCTAAGGTCCTGTAAATCATCGTCTATACACTGTGCATAGATGTGAGGACACTGAGAAACATTCCAATGGGTATTTACCTTTTTGCTTCCTTTGCGTTTTGCAAATCAGCTTACATATAGGAGAAAATTGCAGAATTATTATCTCTGCTTTATACAAACATCCAGCGGAAAGGCGCAGATTGAACAATAAAGAGAAAATATTTACTCTGATGTTTGTTTAATAAACAATTTGACTTTGCGCAATTTAAGCGTATTTGCAGAAGGTCTTGTGACTTTATTCTATACAAAACATTAAAGCAGAACTCCAGGAATTGTTTTATTAACCCTTGCTGTGGGGCTACCCCACACTGCAAGGGTTAACTGCTTGTTTGTGTCTAGATTAATAAAAACAAAGAATTACTCACCCAAGCTCCAAGCTTGTTTCTTCTTAGACCGGTCCCTGGAATGTCTCTCCCCCCTCCTCTGCCGCTGTCTAAGGTCCTGTAAATCATCGTCTATACACTGTGCATAGATGTGAGGACACTGAGAAACATTCCAATGGGTGGAGAAGGAGGGGACAGGCTGGAGGGAGCGCTGTGACAGCTCGCCGGCTCGGAGCTTTGGGTGAGTATATCTTTGTGATTTTTAGCACCTACACACATGTCACTTAACCCTTGCAGTTCAGGGGTGACTCCACTGCAAAGGTTAATTTAAAAAAATCTGTCATGAAGCAACAAATTCTAGTCTCAGAAGCCCATGATGAAAACTATATATTTTGGGACGCACAGGCTGCATGCTTTTTCTGGGGTAGTGAAGCTGGATTCTTGAAGTCGCTGCCCTGGCTATTATGTTCATAAGTCACCAAGACTCAGTTTTGTTTTTTTAATTAATAATAATCATCAATAATAAAAATGTGTACATCTCGACCTTTTCCTTGGTCAGAAGTGTATTTGCTGCTGAGAAGGGTGGGCAGCAAGAGACTGTGGAAACGGTAGGCTAGATGGCTACTGCCAACCAGAACAAGAAAGGCAAGGTAACAATGATAAGATGATTCATCAAAACAGCCATAATAGGTACAGTACATCACTGGATATCTGAAAGCATCAGTGATGTTCCTCATTGATTAGTCATTGTCAGCCTTCTGGTATATATATTTTATTTATATTTAGCTGTTTTCTACCATCTGTGGAGCACCAATTGACTCTTATGAACTAATATCGTGAGAGGTTCGGGTCTCGTTTCTTGCTTTAAACTTTACCAATAGGCAATGCCAAGTGAAGGGACACTTGTAATCTGCTTAGAATCCTGCATGGCATGCAGCATATTGATATAACGGTTTGGGGGTATAAAAATCTACATCAAGGACAGACTTTACAGTTCCTGCAAGCTCTGTTTGTCAAGTTCTGCTTTAGGTTGGTCATAGGCAGGTAGATATCTCACAGGTAGAGATCAACAGAATGTAATACTTTGTTTTGCAAAGATTCGCTGTGTTCTCTCTGACTTTGCTAATGTAGATAGACTGAGAATTTTCGTGCCTTGAATACTTAAAATAAAGTTAGATTAAGGAGAATTTAATGTTTTGGTTTTTTTTCCTGTATTCATTTATACAGTAAATTCTCCCAATCTGAAGAGCCACATTTTAACCTGCAGTGATTAAGTCAGTGATAATATACTTAATGATACAGGAAAAGAACTCCCAGTCTTAAGAGAGTTAGACATAGACTTTCAGGGTTATTCACAAAAGGGTGAAGAGTTTGGAGAAGACAGGAGAAGTGAACAATCTAGATTCTAGGCCAACATAGCTGAACTGGAAAGTGAGCTGAATTGGGGAATATTTCCAAATTGGCTATTTTGTCCTAGATTGTTCCCTTCTCCTCCTTCCCCAAACTCTTCACCGTTTGGTGAATAACCCTGTTTGTCTTTTGTAGTGTCATATTCCATCTCCGTCTCTCTTACTGTACATATAATTTTATACTTCTCACCATAGAAACCCAACCACAGCATATTAAAGTGCTTATTTGTTGCATCTATAACATGTATAGATATTTACAGCTGATTTTGCACTGTGCCTGGTTTATTTTTATAGCTTGGTTGTAGAATAGTTGGACCCCAGGTTGTAATATTCTGCATGAAGCATCAAAGATGTGTTCCACGGGCAGAGCATCCTGTCTTCAATATGGTAATGGCTGATGTCACCATTTCGTGCACAAGTCTTGAGAAAGAAACCAGGGTAAGCTTATAATTTGTTCAATTTAAATTTTTCACCACAAAATAGCTTTCTTGGACAGTAATTTCTAAGGTCTGATGTTCTCAGCATATTTACAAGAGGATGATTTTGAATTGAATTGTTATTTTTAGGAAGAGGTTCATCATTATGTCCAGATAATGGGAGGATGTGTCTATCGAGATCTTAATATTTCAGTCAGCCACCTGATTGCTGGTGAAGTGGGTAGCAAGAAATACCTTGTGGCAGCCAGTCTGCAGAAACCCATCCTTCTCCCTTCGTGGGTGAAGGCCCTGTGGGAGAAGTCGCAGCAAAGGTACATATTAAGAAGAATGGCTCGCTGTATTACATCAGATCTCCTGCTCATGTTTCTTCACTTGTTTATTTGAAGGATAATTAGCTACAAAGAAGTGGACATGGAGCAATATGTATGTCCAATTTTCCTTGGCTGCACCATCTGTGTAACTGGGTTAAGCAGTCTGGATAGGAAAGAGGTCCAGAGGCTGACCTGTTTACATGGAGGACAGTATACAGGTCAGCTGAAGATGAATGAGTCCACACATCTTATTGTGCAAGAGGCAAAAGGTAAAGGCTCAGCTATGTTTATCGTTCACTCTAACATTGCTTCGTTTTATTTCCTTGTTTGTTGTGCTTAGCAAGTCTAAAGTGTACATATATATTTACACATTGTACACAAACACATTTTATTATATTCATGAGGTAATACAGTATATAAATCTGACTGCATGCACATGTGCAGAAATTCTGGGCTGAGTGTGTTCTGATTTCTAATTTTTGCTCTTGCCATTCTAGATTTTGTGTTTTTTGCAAGTAATGCAATCAAGCGTTTTGAATTATTTGTAATGAATAGCTCTTACTCGAAAATATAAATCTGTCTTTTTGTGGCCAGGTATTTCATTAAGTGGTGTTAGTTGTGTACTTCACCGTGTCTTGTTTGTTAGTTGTGTACTTAAGCCTCTCTGATTTGTCAGCTGATTCAACTACTGTACATTTTTCAGCCGTGTTTTAGAAGTTTGATCTGCCACACACCTGTCCTTTTGCCAGGAGTTTTCAAAAACGTTGCTGTCTGACATTTTACAGAGCAGGTGCATGCATAGGGACCCTAAAGTAGAAGTTAAAAGAGAACTATGGGATAACCTTTTTATCCCATAGTTCTATTAAGGGTCACGGGAGGACATATACTAATCTCCTCCTGTAACCCAAAGCTCAGTATGTAGCGAGCTTCAGCTCGCTATACTGTATGCTGTGAGAGCTGCAGCCGGGGTTTATCCCGACATTACTGTTGAGATCCACCCAGCTGCGTGAATGACAGCTGACTCTGCCTATCTAGAGGCAGAGCCAGCTGTGCCTGCCCCTTTTCCCACACCTCCCTCCTGTTCCCCCAGTCAGCGCTGGAGGATCGGAGTGGGTAATCCCTGCAGGGAGCAGTGACTTTCACCGCTCTCTGCAGGGAGATGATCGAAAAGTGAGCGAGCGACTGTATGCGTTCACTTCCCGATCTATAGTGCCTACATGCGACAGTTTCAATGTCACACGTCGGCTCTAACTATGGGGGATGAGTATGAATCACTCACCTCGTAGTTCTCTTTAAATTAAAAAAGAGACCATAAATCTAATCTGCCATGAAAAAACCTTTTGTTGCCTGTCAGTATTTTTATTTTATTTTTTTTCCTGTACAGTAAGCCGGGCGTGCGCAGCTCAGTACACAGGCTCAGCATGCTGTGATATAGTAACTGCCATGCACACGTGCAGGAGCTACACCATTCAGGCCCAGCCAACTAATGGCCTATGAATCAGAACCTGGAAGAAGACCAGGACGAATATAGAATCAGCAAGGGAGGAGTGCAGTGCTGGAGGGGATTGCTTTGTCAAGAAAGTCTGCCATAATGTGCTAATATGCAGTGCATACTAGCACATTATGGATAAAAGCTCCACTTCCCCTTTCAGTAATTTTTATTTTTACTTTGCAACGTGGAGTGTAATTGGTAGGCATACATATATCTGGTACATTTAGCCTATTACTCAGGCATAGCAAAGTTAAACTGGAATCCTTCCAACAGGTCAAAAATATGAATGTGCAAGAAAATGGAATGTGCACTGCGTATCTATTCAGTGGTTCTTTGACAGCATCGAAAAAGGTTTCTGTCAGGATGAAAGCATGTACAAGACAGAGCCTGTATCATCAGCAAAAATCATACCAGAGACATCCACTCCAACAGGAAACAGCAACAAACCTGATCGTAAGTATACATCTAAGGTATATATCTTCAGGAGTACCTTCAACAAAACTAACGCAAAGCCACCGTCCCTAGTCTTCTGTAGTGATCTTAGTGAAAACCCCTCTCCCAGCTGCTTGGTAGTACATCTGTGGCCTGCAGCAGGAATCTTCTTCAGTTCTAAACAGTCAGCCCCCTTAGACTTATATTGGGGCCATACTCCAAGCATGTTCAGAAGAGTTAGGCTGGGTTCACACCTAGGCGTACGGAATATGCGCGTTTCGTGCGCATATTCCTGCACTTCTTTGGGCGTAGGGCATTTTGCGGCTCGTTCCTACGCGCTGTAAAACGCCCAGGTGGGAACCATGCCCATAGGCAGTTATTGGTTTTCACATGTTGAGCGTTTTACAGCGCGTAGGAACGCGCTGTAAAGCGCCCAGGTGTGAACCAGGCCTTAAGGTGGGAGGATTAATGATAGTTTCGTCTAAAGGACCGCTGTCTTTTAAGCATCATTTTCCTGATAAAGTGAACTTCTCATAAGTAAGATAGCCATCTTTATTAGTTAAGTTTGGTTGTTAATTCCAATTAAATGTTAGCCCCTCAGTATGTATTATAGTCTCCAGCAGCACTTGTTTTTGTCTTGAACCAGCTCTGCATTTCTTGTGCCAAATATTTCCATTTTATTATTACATTCTTAAACCCTTTTATAAACTTTGAGGTCCTTATTCAAAGTTCATTGTTCCATTGTTGTAATTGCTTGTATTTTCTTTTCTATAACTTTTATACCCGCAGATCGGGCACTTTCTGATGTCAGCAACATTTCTAATATAACCACTAGCTGTGTTAATGAATCTGCCTTTAATTCTGTAATGAGCACTAGGCTGGAACCTCCAAATGACACTCTAGAGAACTTGGATCTGAGTTCCGTACAGGCCCCCGAGGATCTCCTGGATGGCTGCAGGGTAGGAATGTATTTCTTCAGTTTGCTTACTGATCTTTGTTTCATGTATTTGCAATTATTGTGCTGTACGTTACTATATGCATTCATTTAGTGCCATAAACCTTAGAGTATAAATGCACAGAATTAAAGGAGGAAATAATTTATGTAGGCTGCCATACCCCTTTCCATGTATGATCCCTCCCTGTTGCCTGGCTGTCATGCTGACTGACTTTTATTATTACCCACTGAGTCACTGACCTCAAACGTTGGTCTGAAGTTCTGACTTTACTTGCTGCACATTTGCTGTGGTTCACCGACTGAAAGTATAAAGCCTAGAGACATCCAGGAAACCAACATTTTCCAAATTACATCATAAATGTGACCTCCATGTTTTGTTTTATTTTCATGACCAATCTACTTTAAACCCGTAATTCTCTGTTCTGTACAAAACTATGTTACTGATAACCTGTTGGATAGAAATTGGGAATCTGCAATTCTTGATTGACAGTTGAAGGGGCTGTCAACTTACCTTTGCTTCACTACCCGAACAAGCAAAGTTAAAGCAAGCAAAAGTAGTTTTGAAAAAAAAGTATGTGCAGGATAGGAATGCCACTGAGCTCTCCTCCGATCACTGGACCCGGAAGTGATGTGCATTACTTCACTTCCGGTGTCACTGGGCACATTCTCTGGCTCCTAGAGCCAGAAGAAGAAGCTGGTGAAGCTGATCTCTGCTTCATCAGCTTCTTTGGGGTCCCTAGGTGACATTAGGGGTCTGAAAGACCTCTGATGTCTCCATAAAGAGGACCTGTCACATTATATTTGCTATTACATAGGTGGCTTGTTTTGTCCCCTATGTAATACTAATAAAGTTGAGTGAAAAAAAAATTGTAAAAAGTAACAACATATTGCCACGAGCGTCGGAGTGAGAACAATAATTCTAGGCCCATCAATCACTGTTAGCACTAAATTGATGAGCCGTAAAAGCATTTAAAGTGTCCCCTATGGGACATTATGGTTATTGTAGTTTTTTTGCGGTTTCACGGACGCACGCAATTTAAGGCTTGACATGTTTGGTATCTATTTACCCGGCCTGACCCCATCTTTTATTTTTTACCAAAAAAGTTTGTATTTTATATTCTGTTTCTGTGCACCTAAATTTCATTTTAGTGTATATTTATCCTAAAAATACTTTGTTTGATAAACATTTGCGCAAATACCGTGCAACATAAAAAATTGCAACTAGCATCTTTTTATGCTACAGGGTCTCTGCTTTCAGAAAATGTACAATTGTTTGGGGGTCTGAAGCTGTTTTCTATCCAAAAAGTCCGATTTTATGATTTGTGTGCAAATGTAAGAAATTGCTCCGGACAGCAAGTGGTTGGAAAATGGGCCTTATAGAACATCTCCCTATAGTTATACCTAATGGTTTTCTACATTCTGGACATTTTCTTCACAGATATATGTATGTGGTTTTGGAGGAAGAAAACTGGATAAGCTGAGAAAACTCATTAACTGTGGAGGAGGAGTCCGCTTTAATCAGCTGACTGGTGATGTGACTCATGTTATTGTTGGGGAAAATGATGAGGATCTAAAGCAATTCTTGAACAAGACAGACCACAGGTTTGTAAATCTACCTTGTGAGTTTTCAGAGAACTAAAAAATAGGATCCTGTCCGGGTATGGCGTGTGGAACAGATGACTAGAGCCTTACGCTTCAACTGTGATGGCCTGCTGTGGAAGCATCTTGGCTTTGTCTCCTGTATGAGTCTCTGGTCAATACACATGCACTGAGTACTCTGGGTAAAGTGCTGGAATGTGAACACTGAGTCTAAGGCCTTGTTCACACCAAGCGCGGAGCAGATCCAGAGCAGGTGCAGACCGGATCAAAACTGCGTCCAATGTATTCCTATGGTATTTTGAGCTCCAGTTCACATCGCAGCGTGCAGATCCAGAGCAGGTGAAAAAACTGCGGCAAGCCCTATTTTAACTGCTCTGGATCGCATCAAAAACGCAAAAATGCATGCAAGTGCCTGACAGCCCATGTTAAACTTAAAAAACCAAATATATTTTTTTTTAACCAAAACCGGCCCTGAACGCGTCAAAAACGCGGCACAACCCACTGCACTGCATGTGCAGAAGCCTGACCGGATCTGCTCTGCATTTGGTGTGAACAAGGCCTAAGGAGCATCTAACATGCTTGGTCTCCAAGGGGATGACGTCTCTTTGGGCTAACCCTAGCTATCATTATCAGTGATATCACTGGAGGCAAGAGCACTCAAGGGAGGCCTTACAAGTGTGCCTTCCTTGAGTGCAGACCAGTCTAGGCTGTTGGTTGCTGTTCCATCCGCTTCCGCTGCCATCTCCTCTGCTGCCAGATCCAGTCCCCCATCGTCCTCTTTGGCCATTGGCAGCCTCTCATGAGCTGCACAGTGTACACAGAGAGTTGAAAACTGCTAGAAACAAGAAGCAGTTTTTAAACGCTGCTTTTAAAATACTCTGGTGCACAAAACATATGATACATGTGACTTTTTTGCTCTTTACCAGTTATACCTATGTGCCTGGAAAATACATGTTTTTTTTCACCCAGAAAAGTGTTTTTTTTGGTGGGTTCTTCATTTTCTCTCCAAAGAAACCAGGCATAGGAAAACTATGTGTGCATCCATTGCTGACCTCTGCTTCTGAAAATTCTAGTCCCTGGTTGCCATGCTGACTGCCTCTATTCAATGCAGATAACAGGGCCCTCCTTACCAGCTTGTCTTGAATTGTATTGTGATTGTCATGTCTTCCTTATATTGTAAAGCGCTGCACAAACTCTTGGCGCTATATAAATCCTGTATAATAATAATTCTGAATCCCTAAACTGTAACAAGTATACAGATAAGGCGTTCTGACTTCAATTGATACATGATTGTGTTGTTCACATTTTTTTTAGATATTTATTTATATCCTTAGTGCTTAGTAGCTCTTATTTCACCCACTGGCGCTGATCACTTTATTGTTTTTTGGGTTAATGGCTTAGTCTGTACTAAAGTTAGAGACATCAGACAGCTATCTTTTTCGAGAGCAGATGAGCAATGGCAGCTCTTGCGTTTCTCTTGTGACATGTATCCTCAAAAAGCCCTTATCTTTTCATTTTTGGTCCTTCATTAGACAGAGTTTCGGTCTGCAGGACCTAGGACCACACCTAGAAATAACAAGGTTGATTTGGATATAAATTTCTCTTACATTGCAGAATATTTATTTTTCCTTATAGGCCTTATGTGCTAACAATACAATGGCTCCTAGACAGTTTTTCAAAGGGTACCTTGCAGCCCGAGGAGACGTATTCCCATTCTTCATATAAGCTAGCTGAAATCCAAGCCCCTGCTCAACAAGTCCTCGGTACATCTCTTCGTAAGGCAAGCACTACCAATAACAGTGTTCGAAAATCATCCAACCTCACACTGATGACCACACGTCATCAGGCTGATGAAGACCTGCTATCTCAATATGCAGAAAGCGATTCCACATTAAGTAAGATATATAGATCTTTTGCAGTAAAAAATACTGTATGTCTTGTACTTTTCTAGTTTTGTAGGCTTGACAAATTTTATCCTTTTTTTTTTCTTTCTAGTTGAACCAGGGAATCCTAAACTGACCATGCAGGATGATATGCCATCTTTTCCCAGCCAGAGTGGCCTGGGGGAAACATCCACTATTATCGACGGTGGACTGTTCAGCAGGAAATCTTTTATGGTGTTGGGCTTTGTTGAGGAAGATGAAGATTGTGTCATAGAAATCATAAAAAAGAATGCTGGTAAAGTGCTGTCCTCTAATAAGAGAGCAATTGCTGATTATGCCGTGGTGCCTTTACTGGGATGTGAGGTAGAGGCTACTGTCGGAGAAGTTGTCACCAATGCTTGGCTGGTAAGAAAACTTGTGGCCGTTAATAAGATGTCAAAAACGACCATATGTTTGTATTTTTGGAAGGTTATGTTTTCAGGTTAGGATTTTCATTAAATCTTAGGTTAAGGGATAAATGTTAGTTTAAAGTGTATTTCCTCTTTTGCTGTCATATTTGAGAAAACCCCACCAACTATGATTTCTTTCATAATCGATTAGTTGGACGATTTTTTTTTATTTTTTTCTCGATTAATCGGATATAAAACATTAAATAAATACCACCCTTAATTTAACATACAATACACAAATGCAGTGTTACAAACATAAAGTTTACTTAAAAATAAAGCTGCATACACAATTGTTTTGCAATCTCGCTGCTATCTGGAATGAACAACAGTGCGGTACTGTGTGTTCCTGTAAGGGCGATCACACTGTGGTTGGGGGTGGCATTTGGGGTGCCATTGAGATGAATGACACTTCAACGCACATCCTCCAGCAGAATTTGTCAGGCCGAAACTGAAAATGACTTTTTTCCCACCTTTTTAATAATTTTTTTTGTTTTTTTTTAAAATTGTATTGTAAGCACAAGGAGCTTGAATAGCTTCAGCCAGGGAATGACAGCTGCGCGTGGCAAGATTCCGCATACGGCAGCTGGATGTAAATACAGCAGGTAGTGGGCTGGTACAATAGACAGCCTGCTATTGGCCATTTCAAAGTGCAATAGCTAGTAGCAGGCTGGCTATTGCACACGCCCACTGCTTGCTGTGACCTCCTCCTAGCGTGGAGGAGAGAGCTAGGGGATCCAACTAATCGATAACGAGAATAGTTGACATTAGTTAGTTGCAGCCCTAAACCCCACTATGTTTGTGTCCCTAATAAGGTGTGTTGTGTTGCAGGCTTTTGCAAGTGACAGGAAGTTCTGTCAGTCCCCATAGGAAAAACTAGGGACACTTTGGCCTTCCTTTCATTAACATACAGTGCTTCTAGATCTTAAACATCTTTGTTAGGACCGTGTTTAAATCTAGTTTACAACTGAGATCCGCCAGCACAGAACAGACAGTATTAATTATGTAACATTAACCTACCCACCCCATTGCATCCCAGAGGGAAATTCAATTTATAGAGAAACTCCTTCTTCTTTTTTTTTCTCCCCCCAGAATAGAGCTTGTAATTTGAGAACACATAATAAAATTGTTTTTTTTTTCTCCATTTGGCAGTAAAGTAGACATACAGTTGTAATACAATTTAATGGCGATGCTAAGCAGTCTTTTGTTTATAGTTTTGTTTTTGTTTTTTCTTTCTTTGGTGCTTTTGTTTTACACTTCTTTCGGGCCCAAAATTGCCTATCAGCGCCATATCAAATAGACTTATGCTTGAATCTTTGACTTTGCACAAATCTTTCTTTGTGTCTCTACAGCCCCTGAATCTAGGCACACACAAGAAGCAGGAGGCATTCACCTTGACTTTAGGTCTCTGATATCAAGGGATACTCTGCAAAGTTAGTTGGCCAGGAAAGCTTTCATCCTCATAGCCTAGGGGGGGTCAGTGGTAGAAGGCCTAAAAGGCCTTCTTACTTAGACTGGCTAGTCTTTCTCACCACACCTTGTTTTGTTTTCGGTTCCTCCTTGGGACCTTTTCCTTCCAAGTGTTTGACCCTATTACTTGTACACCACATCAGGTTGTAGGTCTTTCCTTCTCTACATGGAAATTTTTGTTTTTGTTCCACTTGTTTTGGTGGGTTCTGGTTATTCAGCTTGATCCAGGTTCACTGTCACACTTCGTGGATTAATTCCCCCCTGGTGGTGACCTTTTTCTTTTTATTGGTCTTGATCATCACCCTCTGGTCATGTAACAGGCTCCCCTATCAGGTTGAGGACTTGACCTCAGGTGTCAGATTCAGTCACTGGTCCTTTGCATGGCTTATGGGCTTCTGGCAGTCCCCAGGTTGCTAGCAATGTTTTTGCTGTTGCCCAACCCCTCAATTGGAATGCTTTTGGACCTCCTAAATGTATCTGAATTTCTGTGTCTCTCATTGGACAAGAAAGAAAATAGGATTTTTGTACATACTATAAAATCCTGTTCTTGTAATCCATTGAGGGAAACGGGTCCCACCCCTCTGTTATGGTTCACGTGCTTGATACTGGTTGCTGCAAACTGGGGCATGCTAGGCGTCGGGATTCGCTCCATAAGACGCAGGCACATTTTCCCCCTCCTTTTGGGGGGAAAAAAGTGCGTCTTATGGAGCGAAAAATACAGTACATTCTTTTTTTAAAGTCCCCCCCATACATACACGCATGCAGATCTCGCACAGGGCGCCTAAAGGCCTAAGGCCGGCCCTGCATGCTAGTTAGAAGCAGGAATATCCTGGGCTGGTCTGCTACCTTTTTGATTGCCAATCTTCCTCTAGGTGGAAGTATAACACAACTGTATTAGAATTCCTATGTTCCTCAATGGACTCCAAGCATAGGATTTGATAGAAAGTACAAAAATCCTATTATGTGAGTTATCTGTTAAAATTATGATAGAAAAAAAAACTAATTTTTGCTGCTGACACCTTACTGTTACGGTCAGCAATACTGTTTAATAGTTACATAATTCTACAGTGCACAGCACTCTTCATGATATGTGATTTGTTTCATCTTCCAGGGAATGTGTATAGAACAAGAACAACTTTTGGATCCTCAATCTAATGCTCTTTTCACACCAGTGACCCATCTAGAAGGCAGAACACCACTTAAAGACTGTGTCCTGTCTGTCAGTCAGTTTATGGGAGCTGAAAGGGATTCCTTAGTCTACCTAGCAGGTCTTCTTGGAGCCAAGTAAGTGTCTTGTATTTGTTGCCCACCATTAAATTAGTATGCCAGTGTTGCTGTGGTAAGTATACTTACCACATACTGTGAGAACCATATGTTGCACCGATGCTGTTTATCAGTTTTTTTTTGTTTGAGGGTGGAGAGGGTTTGTTTGTTTTTATTACTACATCTTGGCTAAAAAATGAATGCAGATATTTTTAGTCTAGTAAGTAGTAAACATTGGATATGACAGTTGGAGCTTTAGTCTTTTTTTCCCCAATGGACACAAGGCTGATCCTAAAGTAAACCTGTACAGATAGAAATATAGGAGCCTCCATGCTGATGTGTTTGTAATGGTGAAGACGCATCACATTGTCATCCTGATCCCAGCTTTACAGCTTTTATGAGTCACTGAGCTGCACCAGGAACACTGCATAGTTCAGTCATTGTAGACATGGAAGCTGGGGTACATGTTTACCAACAAGATGAGTAATGGCAGCTCCTGTATTTCTGTCCTTTTCTGGCCACTTTAACTGCGTTGCTAGAAAAGGCCTGTTTACAGAGGTCAGGAGTCCTAGCGTTGGTTACACACTCAGCTGTATCGGAGGATTTATTCACACTCACCCCCTTCTCTGCTTTGTGACTCCTACAGACTTTCAGTTAGAGAGGAACAGTCTGAAGGCAAACGGCATCAGTGTCATGGATGTGCCCTATACTAATATACTAAAGATTTTGCATAGATATATTTGATACGCCAAAGCCAGGGGAGTACAATAGAAGAAAATGGAAGGAAGGTGAAAAAAGCTGGACGGAGAGCCTGCTCATGTGACTTGTCAATCAAGATCCTGAACTCTTTCTTCTGCATTAAGCATAAAGAACTCCCTAGGGGGTGACGCAAGTTCCACGCCATGGCTCACATTTTATGAATGGGCCATAAAATGCAGGCCGCTGTGTTTGTAGCCAAGTGGAGTATAACCGAGCTGATATCAATATCTGTTCTCCATTATGAATGAACCTTTAGTTTGCCAAGACACACTTGTAAACAATCAAAAACAAATACAGTTTTATTGTTTTTTTACATCATTTATTGCATCTCAGCTAGACAGCCTCTTTGCAGCCACTGCCTGTCTACATGCATTCACTCCAGAAATGGCTGCATGGCATTTCTTGGGACAGGTTTCCTGATGCAAACAACTGTGTACCATGCCCGCATAATGTGGGTTGAAACAGTTCCTTTAAGTCAGAAGCCTGTGTGGCAGGGTGACGACACAGGAGGGCAATTGAGAGACGGAGCGTTGTCGCCCTATAACAGGAAGTGCTTGATCAAGGACCTACATGGCAAGATAAACAGATATGTTAATGAAAGCAGATTATGTATGTGTGTGTGTGATTATATTTATATATATATATATATATATTTTTTATAATATAATAACATGCTAAGGATTGCATGGGCTTTTAGTTACTGGGTTTACATATACTTTGGGGAATATTATTTAGAAAGCAGTGAATATTACATTCACCATCCATTTACTAAATGTGAATCAGGAACTGCAATTTAAAACACATGCACTAGGAATATATGCCTGCAGTGAATGTTTGGTGAATGTCATATTTATTTCTTTATAAATATACCCTTTAATTATTATAAACACTTTGCAGTCTATTTGAACGTTATAATATTCAGTGCAGCATTATACATATGTGCAATTCACTCATGCCAGAAGGATTTGTTGTTTGTTTGTCTTCTATGGACCTCTACCATACTTTACCCAAACTACCATACAGTACGTCACGACCTCTGGGACAAATGCAGTGATTTGTGCAATGTGTTCTGTCAATAGATTGGTTGTAATCTTTTATGTTTCCAAAAAAAATGTTCACATGCTTATTGCCATTGAACAGTATATTGGGATAATCGGGAACTTTTTGATATGGTTATTTTCTAAAAACTATATTTCATGCACTTGTAGTGATAATAGCAAAGTATTAACTAAATTACCTGGAGGGCCCCCCAACACTGAAATTTTTGTGCTTCTATACTCTTGTCTTTGGCTGTGTGACACTGGACTCTTTTGGAAAGGGGGATATTAAAGGAGAACTATGAGATGAGTGCTTTTCACTCACCTCATAGTTCTAGCCGACCTGTGACAATGAAACTGTCACAGGCCGGCTCAGTAGATCGGGAGGTGAGCGAACACATACCGGCGTTCTCTCACCTCTCGATCCTGTCACGGCTCTCTGCCGTGACAGGGGAGGGGCTGGATTCCCCGCTCCGAGCCGCCAGCGCTGACTGGCGGAAGGGACGGGGGAGGGAGCGGGTACAGCTGGCTCTGCCTCTAGATAGGCAGAGCCAGCTGTCAGTCACGCAGCTGGGCGGATCCCGGCACAATTGTCGGGATCCGCTTCAGCGTCTCCGTATACCGCGAGCAGCAGCTCGCTGTATACTGTGGCGTTTCGGTATAACGTATACTGAGCCTAGGGTGACGGGAGGACGCTAGTTTGTGTCCTCCCGTTACCCTAAGGAGAACTATGGGGAAAATCCTTATCCCCATAGTTCTCCTTTTTAAGTACACTGGAAGGTGCCTTGGTTTAGTTTTGTTTATTTGTGTTGCATGTGTATCTCATCCTTCCAAGTGATGATGGCACTTTTTGATTTAGATTACCTTGAGTAATGTATCAGAAGAAGGTTATACCTCTAAACTACCATTTTTGTTTTCAGAATTTGGTGTTACATTTCACTGTTTTTATAGCCACTTTCAATTTCTGGGGTTTAAGTAATGCTGAGCATTTTGAATGTTGCAGAGTCCAAGAGTTTTTTGTAAGAAAGGCCAATCCAAAAAAAGGCATGTTTGCCAGCACTCATCTCGTGCTTCGAGATCCTGACGGCTCCAAATATGAAGCAGCTAAGAAGTGGAATTTGCCTGCTGTGACTATGGCCTGGCTCCTACAGTGTGCCAGAACTGGCAAGAAAGCAGATGAGAACCAGTATCTTGTGGAGAACGCCAGTGTAGATGGTTGGTGGTTATTTATTCTTACTTTATTAGCTATTTAAATGATAGATCAAGACTAAATGACTGTGTTGTTTATAAAGGAATTGGGCAGTATAGTTCAACCCTTGCTTCCCACGCCTTTATAGGAACCAGAGCCATTTTTTCAGGTTTCATCTGTAGTGCCACCTGCAGGTGAAACCTGGTAATTTAACCTGACTGAAAATAGCTATGGTACACAGCAAGATCAGAGTTCCTCTGCATCTTGTCATGTGCTTATCAAGTTCCTGAAGACATTGAGAAGGGCTGATATTAATTTTTTTTTCCCCAGGAAAACCCATGCATACTGTGTCTAAATTCACACTTTTGTTTTTTTTATTTTTTTCCAGACAAAGAAGAGAGTTTTGTAAGTCAGACATATAGGCCGGTAGTAGCAAGACTATCAATGGATACACCAGACCGTCCAGAAGCCTTGAAGAAATCTGCAGTGACTCCATTAGATATGAATCGATTTCAGAGCAAGGCATTCCAGTCTGTACTTTCAAGGCACAACAAAAAGGTTCCAACACCTGGTGGGGAAACTAAAATACCACAGAGGGAGCCATCTCTTCATCTTGACACACCTTCAAAATTTTTATGCCGAGATAAACTTTTCAAGCCAACATTTGATGTTAAGGTATCGCTTACGATTTGTATTTATTGTAAGCTTCTGATGAGCCTTCTGTGCTGCTGCTTTCCTGTGGTAGTGTCGTGCTATAGGGTTGGCATAGAATGCTTAACCGTAAGCTTCAGTGGCCCAGCTTAAAGTATAATTAAACACTCAGGTTTTTTTGCTTATATCTACTGCTAGCAAGCAGTAGATAATGCAAAAGCATTACAAAAAATAAAAAAAAGGTTAGCAAAAAGGTAATTAGTTACCTGTGTCTCCGCCGCTTGCTCCCGTCTGAAGCTCTGGAGCTTCTCGAGTGGGTGAGCAGGTTGATGAGGCGGGCGCATGCACAGTAGAGATCTTCAGTAAAGAGAAGAGAGACACAGTGGGGCTGATTGCACACAGCCGTGAGCGTGCATGTCGGACAGACTGCATGGGATATGTAGAGACAGCAGTCTGCGCTGGATCAGAGACAGGCACCAGCTCTGGAGGGAGTCCTGAATACAAGTGGAAAGAACAAGATGATCTGCTCAAGAGGCATCATTTAAGGTAAGTCCTTAAAGCAGCATGCTGTGGGGAGGAAAATAATTGTGACTTTAATGCCACTTTAATAACATCAATCATTCTACTCCCTAGACATTGTTCTGTCTTTCGGGTTTGGCAGTGGAGTTAGCCTATTTTTAGATATTGGTCCTTACCTCCTCTTACAGCACAGACCTTGCATCTATAGAATCGATTTGTATCCACATTTAAGATTTTCTTATACGTTGGTCCTATGACGACGCTGTTCGATAATCCGACATTCCCTCCAGTGTTGCAAAGATCATCTTTCGGAAGATGGAATAAGGCTTTGTTATGGACTCTCCTGATACCCCGCCTGGTATCTCCGCAAAATAATGCTTCCCTGCTCGGTACCTTCCCGGCCAGCATATACCCTCGTTCCCCCAAGATTTAGACAACACTAGTTTTGAGGTAAAAACAGCGAATGACTTTATTTTCCAACAGGACTAATATTTATAGGCAATAAGGGACAAACCCCCCTTCATCAATAAACATGAATCGCGCCCAAACAAGAACCAATGGGAACAGATAGAAACAACTTTCAAACCAAGTAGTAAACCCATGATGCACAGGGGCACATAGACCCTTATCTTATCAGTCTCAGTGTCTGTTAGGGTCTTTGTGCCTGTGATCAGGAAAGTGGAGTCAGGCAGATGACAAAAGCATCCCAACATAGTTCCAGATGCTTTGGCTACTGGTAACCCTGGGTAGTCTCTGGGTAACCCTGCTGTGAAGCTCCTGCAGCCCTTGTGTCCGTTACAGGCTTCTGGAACTGTGGTGGGAGCACAGGCTTGTTCGTCAGTTGATCAACCGTTTTGCCAGCGTTGCTGAATTTCTGATAGACGGTTTTCTATCTCGTGTCACACCCTCAGTCCGAGAACCTACAATCTGATCCCACAGCTTTCAAATCCCTTATTTTGCAATAGCGGCCTCTGACTCGCACTGTGTTGCTGCTTTATTCACGTCTCTCCTACATCCTCCCATGATTTACCTTTTGTATACATCTGCTTAGGAGAGGGAATCGGGTACGTCCATTGTATGAAAAGAATCTGGAAAATCTTGACTCTGTGGTACATATGTCCTGATTTACTACATCACTTTTACCCCCTCGGTACCTAATTCTTGCTGTTGGTATCAGGGATCTTATCTGGTGCAACTGCCCTCTCATCATGGCATTTTAGCAACTGGTTTTGGAAATCTACCACAGAGTGACAGGTTCCATGGTATCAAATAAGCCCAAAATTGTATAATTGTCTGTTACCGGTCTCAAAAAAGTCTGCAAAAAGGGGTGTCTTACGTCATTTTCTCACGGCTACTAGGGCTGTCATCCTGGGACATTGGCCTACCCTTGCACTACCTACCTTGTCTAAGCGGACTGTAGAAATGGACCTCATAGTGTACCTGGAACATCTTTTGGCGTCCGAATAGGACTCTGGGGAGCGCTTAATTATCATTTGGTCTGTGCCTTCTGTTTTGTGACTACCTGCCATTTCTAGTAGGGATGCACCGATACTAGTATCGGTGCAGATGCCGAGTATTTGGGCCCAAATGCTCGGATACCTAGCCCGATACTTCTGGTATCAGGAAGCCGGGCAGCGTGTCTTTACACGCTTCTCGTCTAATCAGGAAGCCAGGTGGCGAGTCATTACACACGGCCTGGCTTCCTGAATGGGACTTCCGGTATTCGGTATCAGTGAGTACCGAAAAAAATATCGGTATTCGATACCGGTGTCGTTGCATCCCTAATTTCTAGAACTGGTTTCTAAATAACTGCTGTGACCTAAATGAGGGTCTGTGATAGGGTGTGGGTGCTTTTTCTGTTGCTTCTTTACTTTTCTCAATTTTAAATTTCTGTTCTCCTGATATCTATTTTATAGATGCATGCCTTTTTCTCTTTTTTTTTTTCTTCTACCTTACCTTTTCATTCTCTCTTCTACTTCATGTTTCTTGGTGTCTCACTCTTCTTTTTTTATGTGGTACCTACACAGGAATTTTGGGGATCACCTGGCCTAACGTTAAATGTCATACATACATGTCATTACATGATCCTTCCTATAAGAAACAATTGCTGGTTTTGTCTGCGAGTGATCCCTTTAAACTATAATTTGTATTGTATGGATCTTGTGTTCCCTTTTATGGATTTTATTTGCATAAATTCCACTCTGTGACATATATAGATAGATTGATATATATATATATATCAATATAAAATCAATCAATCAATAGATATTTATTTTATATGTGTGTCTTAAATTCTTAAATCCTAACAGGATGCTCTGGCAGCTTTGGAAACTCCAGGTGGTCCCAACCAGAAGAACAAAACACAGAGCACCCCTTTGACAGAAGTGATTGGAAGAAACCTGCAGTTAGCTCTTGCAAACAGTAACCGCCAAACTGCAGAACGTTCAGCTAGTCCTCAGTTAAAAATGGCTGTGCAAAAACAAGTAAGTCTTATTTTTATATTAATATTTTATGTAGCAGTTTAACATAACAGGTGATGCTGAGCGCATCTATTTATAATAGACATAATTGCATAAATATGTCACATGGTAAAGCATTAAAGTGTTGCTAAATTAGAAAATGTGTATTGTTCTTGTTGATGTGTTTACATTTTAATTATCTATGAGCTCAAATAATTACTGTGTACATTTCAAGCAGGTCTTTGTGCAGCGAAAGTGTTCAAGTGAGATGATGACTGCAGTCCATAGTAAAACTACAATCTGTAAAGATGTTTTGGGGTTTTTCAATTACCACTCTCTTGCCTTTACCCATAATTGTGCTCAGTCATTCGTCCTCTTTTACCAAAAAATGATCAAACTGTCTGCTGCTCCTTTTGGTATACCTAAAGGAGCCTGTGGGCACACAATATTTCACAGACCAGCACTAGCCTGTGTTATTAATAATTCAGAGTCAGAGCTGCAGATAGAATGTTTTACTTTCCCAATAAAAGTCACAGCTGAGGCAGATGAGGAAAGCTTTGGTGCTTTAGATTTTGTTATGGTCACCAGGACTCCCTACTTCCTCTCCTCATTAGTGTCTTTTTATTATGGTGTCTCCCTTGCAAGTAAAATGCTGTTAAGTGGGGCCTGGCAGGGTATTGGGCAGAAAGCAAGAGGTGAGAGCTCTGCCGAAATTCCTTTCCTTATGCACAATCCTGCTGTGATATCCTATCCTTGAAACTCCATATATGCACCCGGGAACTTCTCCTGGATCTTCAGATTCTACTGTAGTGCAAAATGTCACTCTCCAAATGTCCCCCAGATACAGCGGTCAGCCTTGAGCAGGGGGCGCTGCAAGGCTCATTTTCTGAGTTCAGCTTTAAATCTCAGTTTATTACAACTTTATGTAGCTTCTAGAGCTGGAATCATCTTATAATTTCCATAGCAAATAACCAAATGTTTATGTAAATTACACTCAGATGTTTATGTAAATTGTGAATAATTAAGTATTTTGCATTCTTTTAAACGTTCCCTCTGGCTAATGAGTACCACTAGTTCTGATCAGTCACATGAATTATGTATTTGTTATGTGTTATTTGCAGTGCTTTCTCTTTCCAGTCCAGTAGAAAACAGATTTGGTGATTTTATAGTTTTACTTCATGCTGATTGCCCACTCTGCTTTTTTTTGTATGTTCACAGGTAAATGAGGAGCCCACAATTCTCAGTAATGTTGTTATTTGTGTGAGCAAGAAGCTTAGCAAAAAACAAGGGGAATTAAATGCTGTAGCTGCATCTCTTGGAGCAGAGTACAGGTACAGAATGGGATAAGACTTGTATTTGTCTCTTGTATAATTGGGGCTGTGATAGAATGCATGCTTTCCTTTTTGTTCTCTGTGAACAAATAAAATACCATTATTACAGAATGCTTGCTCTAAATCTGATATTGCTTGAGATGTCTGTAAGGTACAGTACAAAGTTTTACGCTGAAAAAAAACCATTTAATGCATTTGTGCATTCCTGTACAAATCTTATGTTTGTCATCCCTTGCACAGCAGCATTGAAACTGGGTTGGGTATAGGCAGTACTAGGGCTAGTCAGACTGCTACATGCACATGATTGGAGGAAAGAGCAGAGTTTACTGTGTTGCTGCTCCATCACTGTGCAGTCATGTAACAGGGTACCATTATGTTTTTTAACGCTAAGCCTTCATTCACACCTGAGCCACTACATCTTCACGTGTAGAAACTCATGTTTTGTGTAGCATGTTCTTGCGCATTCATTGCACATTTTTACGTGCATAAAACACATTGACGTAAATGTACAAAACAAATCACAGCAAATGTGTGTTTTCGAGGGTTTTCTTGAGGTCTATGGGGCCAAGAAGCGCAGAATCTGCCAAAAGACTCGTACTTTCTTCAAGTGACAGGCCTTTTCTTACAAGCGACAAAACGCGCAGATTTGAACATGGCCGTAGAAATGAAAGGTTTTTTTTTTTGGGGGGTGTTTTTTCAAGCAGAATAAGCGCTAAAAACGCTCTGTGTGAATGAGGGCTAAGACAGAAAGTGGTGTCACCCTCCTGTCTGTGCAGAAGTATATAAATCACAAAAGTGGCTGCTCAGAGTTTCAAGTATGGTTTTTCTTCTGTGTTTTTTTAAATTTTTATTAGCTGTTAACTGATTTTGTTTAACGCAGATGGTGCTTTGATGAAAGTGTAACGCACTTCATTTATCAAGGAAGACAAAACGACACCAATCGGGAATTCAAGTCTGTAAAAGAAAGAAATGGCATTCACATTGTATCTGAGCACTGGCTCCTGGCTGTATGTATAAGTGATGTTTGTGGATTGATTTTGTTGTTGTTTTGTTATATATAACCACATGTGTGAGCAAAATAGACTGCCATAGAAACTGGTTCTGCAATGCAGCATGTTTCAGGTCATAAAAGGGGACACATTTGTGCAGTTTGTGTCCATAGGGCTGCCGTGACCTATGCTATGTCTGCATTACAGTCTGCAAATAACTACAGAGGTCAGTGGGAACCATACAGCACTCTTGCATGGTTTGCATTCTTAGTTTTTAGGTAAATCTTTATTTCTTGCCCAAACATTAAGGAACACAGGATGGTAATTCAGGCACATAGGATTACACTGCTGTCTTCAGGAGACTTTTTTTTTCTCTTCCTAGTAAGATCCAGTTGCTAGAAAACATAACCACTGGGGCTTATTTTGCATCTTTCTGGTTTGGCTGATCCTTTGCATAGCCTTAAAGGATGTCCTTAGACCCTGCTGGCATGAAGAAGTGGGACTGGCCTGTAATGTGTTCTCACTGAACTAGACTCTGCTAAGAACGCTCTCCTACACCACCTGGGTTTAACGTGTGAGCTAGCAGTAGAGTGCTTTAACCTCCCTGGCGGTATGATTCTTTTGATTTTCGTTAATTTTTCGGTGCGATTTTTTTCGTTATTTTATTTAATTTTTTCGGGGTTTTTTTTCGAATTTCCCGCCGGTTCCGCCCCTGTGCGACGCGTACGCTCGCAAGGGACGGAACCCGGAAGACAGATGCCGGCGCCGGTCGGAGGACACCGCACGGCTCGAGGGACAAGGTAAGTAAATACTGTGGGATATTCCCGAGTGTAGCTCAGGGTATGGAGAAGTAACCCCGAGCTACACTCGGGAATACCGCCAAGGAGGTTAAAGGTCCAGGGCTGCAGTGAACCTGTCTGTTGGAACCTTCTCCCTAAGGACTTCTGCCTAATATATATCCAATCTATTTGTTTGGGACTACAAGGCATAAGCCACACCCACACCACAGTCCTTTGGGACATTTACCTGCATTCCCTGCTGCCTCCAGTGACAAATAGGTGGCATTAACTTTTGCTCCATTTTCTCCTGAGTACTTCTTCTGGGAAGCCCTCACTTGCTTATGGCGGATCATAAGCGTTAGGTCAGGGGTCCTGCGATTACTAGACATATGACATGATGCTGGCTTTGGTCGTAAGGTTCTTCAGGCAGCTCTGTAAGCTCTGTTGAGCCCCTCTTTTGGTAACATACTTACTTATACTTATGGGCTTGTTAGTGTGGTGTTTGCTGGGTTGCCCACTCATGAGTTGGACTGCTTTTGGACATCCCTATGTAACTGAATTACCGTCCTGTGTCCCTCCCCACTGTTACCATGATTTACTCCTACTATTGCTTTGCCACAAAACTGGTGCATGGTGACCGTGGGAGGTTATACTAGGCCGTCCTTACAGCTTTGTTGTGCCAGTCTCCAATCTCTAAGCAACAGCATAACCCTATGTACCTTAATTACCATCCTGTGTCCCTTTTTTAATGTACTCAAAAAAAAAGGACATTACCATAAGTTGAAAATCCTATATTTATTGATACTAGACAGGCTACATTGGCACAATGCAGACACGTAGCAGTGCCCAAGCATGCATTTAGATATCCTCTGGAGAACCCTAAACCTGGGCACTCTAACACGCCCCCTCATGCACCTTTTTTGCCCCTTATTATGAGAGGAAGCCTTGCTGGCAAGTAGGAGGGGGAGATTGGCTATTGGCAGTATTAGCAAGTTATAAAACTTCCATATCAGAACACGCCAGGATTTAGGACAACTGGTGAGCTCTAAAAGAAATCTACTGGTATGTTCAGGCATTACTTGGTGGCTGCATTTTTGCAGCGTATTTGATATGATTCATGATACTGACAGGTTTCCTTTTTAAACTAGAACTCTTACAAATAATTAAATATGTAGACCCGCTAGGATAGTATTACTCTTTGACTAAGTTGCTAAATTTGTACTACCTTGCAGTATTTCCTCACAGCTAGAATGTGGCTTTGTTGCTAGTTTTGAAATCTTTTTGTGAAAAGTTCACATTTTGAGTGAATAAGTGCAGTAGGTTAAACTCTGCAATGAGTTGAAAATTAACTGGAAATGCCTAACACTGCATCTTAACATGTAAATCTAATAATGTGTATATTCTTGGAGTTATGTGATGAATCTTTACATCCATGCTGATTGCAAAACTTGTGATTTATGTTATTTGTTCAGGCCAACAAATTACTTTATTTCCCCTTTTTTCTCACATCTCTGCTTCGATGTTTCATTAATACAGTGTGCAGAAGAACAGAGGCATGTCCCCGAGTCTCTATATCCTCATACCTACAATCCAAAAATGAGCCTGGATATCAGTGGTGTTTTAGACGTACCACATAGCAGCTACAAAATTTCTACAACCCTAAATGATAAGGTACACATGATCTTTTGAGATTTGACCCTGTGAAGCTTGTAAATGTAGTGACTCGCAGCTGTTTGGGTAAAAATGGTTGGCTGGTAAACATGACACTGACACTGTTTTGTTTTTTAACATTACAGGATAATGCGCTGCCAGATGAAGATGAGCAACCTAAAATTGCTGAAATTTCCCCTAATACCACCCATAACTCTGACAAAGCTCACAATGCTCCAAATGATGTTAAGGGAGGTAAATATTTAAGTGACTATGCAACAAAATGTCTTATTATTTAAAAAGTCAAGAGGAGAAGGTGGAAATGGTTACATTAAAAACAAAAAAAAACCTTTTTGTCCAGTAATTATCAAGTAGGTAAAAACATTAACCATTCTTATTGTATAGCTGAGCAAACTTGGAAGTTTCAGTTTTATATTTATAAAGCATACATATCAGCAAATTACACTACTTTCTTCAACACTGTCCTGTCCTATTTAGAACATAACATATACATTTCCCTTCTCACAAACATGCCTTGACCACAGCACGGTAGTGGACAATGGTGGTCTCTCCAATTTCTGAACTTTTTCATTTCCTTATTGTATGACTTTGGTGCCCCATCTTAATCTCCTGTAATTGTTTTGTCATACAAACCTGTTTGTTGGAGAAAAGAACTGTGTATAAAGAGCTGTGTATATTGTAAACCTTAATTTTTAATGTTGCTATATTTTTTTGTTTTTACTTTTAATTTAATTTTTGCATTCCTTTTTCTTTAATCAATTCCAGTTATACTTTCTCTTTCTTTTGCTGTCAAGTTCTCACACAGACATTGGAGATGAGGGAAAATTTCCAACGACAGTTGCAGGAGCTCATGTCTGCAACATCCATAGTGAAAGCTCAAGGGCAGAGATCAATATTAAGCAGAGCAGGTTTTGATACATCTCCCTGCACTCCGGAGGGTGCTCGTACAACACGTAATGGCAGGAGCAGAGTATTGGAAGCACGAAGGTATTTCTATAAGCCAGTAATAACCATATAGTAGTGATTTTACCAGCCAACCTATTGTTATCCTTTTAGGATCATGCACACTGCATTTTCACTGTCATATGTGTAGTTAGAGATGTGTTCAATGCAGGTCCACTACATCCTAATGTATTTAATTGTGTTAAACTCGCATGAATACAACATTCAACATTTTAAGTGAACATTGTAGCGTGCATTGTATATGCTGCCACCATGAAGACTGTCTACATTTTCCCAGAGTGCTCCTTATGACTAAGACGTGTAAGCTGGTTTGCTTTAATGGACTTTACAGTTTGAAATAAAGATACATTTGGAGGAGATTCCTTGTGTGCTGCCATCCTGCTGTAAACTGATGCACCTACCTCACTCTGATAATGAGCGTCTTCTCTTTTAGAAACTCTCGCCAGATGTTAACAGATCTAAACACAGAACCATCACAAAATGAGCAAATTATTTGGGATGACCCAACTGCAAGGGAAGAAAGGGCCAAGCTGGCCAGCAACTTACAGTGGCCTGACAGTCCCTCCCAGTGCACTGAACCTTTGCTGCCTCATAAAGTTAATGGTGATGACCAATCTCGGTTTAAAGAATCCTTAACAGATACAGAGATAGCTGAAATGGGTAAGAAAACTACAACTAGTATAGCACACATTTTGCTCCATTGTCCTTGTTGCCTCTTGTAATTATTTTTTTCTTCCACATTTCAGAGGCATGTGAGTTAGCGCATACTTCAGCCAGAGAAGCCTCAAAAAAAGAACCAGATCTTCAGTCTCCAGTTAAAGAGGACCCTCTGATCCCCACCCCACAGGCTCCAAGCATTGCATTTCCACTTGCCAATCCCCCTGTAGCTCCTCAACCCAAAGAAATGGTACTGCTTGTATTATTGTGTCAACTACTTTAAAATGTTAAACTTCTCTAATTCTGCAAAATACTTTTTTTGTTTTTTATTAAATATATGTTCTGACACTGTTGTCAGAAAGCCTGGGCATTGTTTGTATGCCAAGCACCAATCTACGAATATGAAAATACTTGGTCATAAAGCTTAGAACAACTCTGTACTCGGCTCTCTTGTACACTGGTGTCAGGTCGATTGTGCAAGGGTTTTCTTCTAGAGTCGGTCAGGAGCGACAAAAGTAACTGAACTCTAATCTACAAATATAGTCTTCACCCTCAACGTTGTGCCTTCATTGCATTCTCCCCCTCTGTCACCTCATTGTTGATTAGGGAAGTTGGTCATCATGTTGAGTGAGGTGCAAGATGGGAAATGTACTAATAGGATTGATATTTACCTATGAGGGCATCAAGGTTTTAAAGCTCCTGGGGAACTCTAGAAGATAAGTGAGGAGAGGTGTAGCAACAATCTTTTGCAACATTTCAGCAACAGAGGGAAGTACACTTAAAGTAAAGCAGTAGCACATATTCCCGTTTAACAAAGGTTTAAAGGAAAACGTTGATGATAATAATATGCCATTGTTCACTAGAAAATGCTAGCTCTCCTGCTGATCTAGAGGTTTCATTGCATTTTGAGTTGATGACCCAGAACAAGTATGCAGATCTGGAGTTCTGACTTCACAATTAAGTTTTTTTTTGCTGTATGCTTTTTTCAGGTCAGTGATGTAAAAGGTGTTGAAGCCAAAGATAGTCAAGCAACTAGCATCCTCAAAAGGAGGTCGGCAGTAGCGGTGTACATATTTTTTAACGTTTAAGTTTCTTTTAAAAGCATTCAGAAGCAGTATGAATTGCAGTGTCCATTAAAGTTACATATTCCAAGTGGCAATTCCACATGTTGGCAATAAAATAGCCAATTAGAAGGCATGCTCCTCCTATATGTCATGGCAGGAAGACTTCTGCACTCACTCCTGCAAATCAGTGAAAGTCAAGGCCTCACAGACTTTTGCAGCACCAAGTTTTTTGTACAAGAACATAGAATATTGTCTAAAGTGTCAAATGGGCTAGTTGGTGTATCTTCAACCTGAGACATTGTTGTTTTTGATGCTGTACTGCTGCAGAAATCATGTAACAATTCCTTTGTCAGCAAAATTCCTTATGTATTTAACATCTCGATCAGTAGGCTTGGTATTTCCATTCATGAGAATCGTTGTGGTCTATTCCATAACAAACAAATTAAAACCAGCACAGTTCTGGATTTAGTGATTCCACTGATAGTCTGGTCCAGTACTTGGACTAGATGTGACACACTAGAAATCCACCAATATTAAGCGTCTTTCAAAGACCTGTAATATTTAAATATAATGGCTTATGTGTAAATACATCTGAAACATAAACTAGTTGATGGAGACAAGTGGTGTGCTTTACTAAGCTGTTATTGTATAAAACCCAAGCAATATTAATAATAATAACACCCTAAGTTACCCTTTAGATTATCAATTCTTTCCAGAATATTCCAGATCCGTCAATAAACCTTATGTCTATGGATGCCATCAGACTTCACCGGACATCCCACCTGATTGATCTCATGCAAAATAGCAATCCCTGTGTTGGATATATTTCCCTGGTTGCTACTATTTTCACCTAGATAAGCCAATGAAAGACATGTAGGGCTGCATTTCCCCCTTTTCCTTGGTTAACCTAATGTGCTCACTCAACCAATCCTAGCATACATTTTTAAGTAAAGATATTCAGAATGAAACTCAAGTATTAGTAGTATCATGGCAGCAAGTCATGTAACTGTCCTCTAATTTATGTAGCTAGCTTTTATTTCTCTAAAGTGCACGAGGGTTAGTTTTTATTTACTCTTTTAATTAATTACAGAGTGAGAAACCAGCAGAAGAAGTGGAAGATAAAAAGGAACGGAGATTCCAGCTTTCTTCTTTAAATCCTCAGGAAAGAATTGACTACTCTCAGCTCATTGAGGAGCTAGGTAAAATGATCTCCGCTGCAGTATTTGGTTAATCCTTTTTATTCTTCTCTTAAATTAAACCAACAAACGCACATACTGTGCCCTGTTATGCCCTTGGAAACACTTATAAAAGACTGGTATCTTTCTTTTGTTTTCAGGTGGAATAGTAATAGATAAGCAGTGCTTTGATCCAAGCTGTACGCATATCATTGTTGGCCATCCTCTCCGCAATGAGAAATATCTCGCTTCAATGGCTGCAGGAAAGTGGGTGCTTCATAGATCTTATTTGGAGGCCTGCCGAGCTGTAAAACGCTTCATTCAGGTCTGTTTACTTGTAACGCTATCTCAACTGCAGGAGACTGTGAACTTTTTTTTATTTCCCAATGTTATGTTAAAGAAACCCTGTCATCATAAATGACAAAGGGTCTCTTTAAAGCCCACCCTTCCTTTCAAGCCAGTTATATTGATCCTTGCAGCACTTCCCAGGCTCTCCTTTCATCGAAGTCAAAGCAAAATACCAGGTGTCAGAGCTTCCGGAGAACAACCATATTGTGTTCAGGCCCAGCATTTAACAGTTGAAGGAGGACATGCTTCTCTATACCTGAAAGCACTGGGTATTTTGCAGCAGCTGCAATAGAAGAAGGAACGGCAGAGCAGAAAACACTGTGACGGCTGTGTACATGTAAGGGAGCACAGAAGGCACAGACATGCCTGCAAGACTAGGAGAGCTGGCAGCTTGCAGAGGAGGGGGAGCTAAGGTTGTGCAGACTCTTTTTGCACGCTGTCATGCTCTGAGCTGTCACTCAGAAATGTTGTCTCCTTTGTTCATTGTAGTTGGGTACAAGTGGAGGGAGGAGCGGCCAGCTATCTGACAAAGCTGCCCAGGAACCACAGTAAAAATGTAAATGAGGATATGTGCAGCGGGTTCCCTGGGGGATTTGACAAACTATTTAAACTTGTGGCAATACTTCTTTAAGAAGGCCCTGTCATTTTCTACCCTTTATTGGCTGAGTGGCAGGGTCTGTTAAGTCTTTGTAATCCTAACAATGGGCTTCTTTTATTTGCTCCCTTTTGGTCTGCATAATATATAATTAAAGGGTTTTGTTCTATCTGTTCTGAAAGTGCCAAGAGACTCGATTTTGACAGAAATCTTGTGAGGGGATAATATTTTGTGTACAAGGAGGGGTTATGGAGATGAGGGAGAGGGCTGGTTCTTTTTGTAATCCATCAGAAATTAAATAGGCAGGGCTGGTGCAACGTGCGTAGGATTTTAGAGCTCAAAAGACACCTTTTTGTTGCCTCAAAAAGAAAGGTAGGAGCACACTTGGTCTGGCACTTCAAGGGTAATTTTCTACATGTACTTCATGCGGGTTCACGTAAATACACGTCACCCTCTTGAAGTGATTATACCAAGAACACGGCTGCTGCAGCCATGTTTTGGACCCATTTTAAACAGCAGACGATTGCTGTTTCTGTACAAGTGATCCGGCGTCTATACAGCCACCGGATCGTTTGTACCAAGCGGTGCTTCCCTGGGCTCTGCTGTCCCCCGTGCGGGCCCCGGACCTGCACAGCGGGTCTACCCTGACAGATCTGAGGGAGTTCAGCAAGCTTCTAGCCGCTGATCTCTCCTCTGATCTCTCCTCTGATCACAGGACTCGGAAGTGATGTGTATTATATCACTTCCGGTGTCACTATTTACATTCTCCGGCTCTTAGAGCCAGGAGAAGCAGAACCCTGCTTAATCCGCTCCTTTGGGGTCCAAAAAGACACCTGATGTCTTCATAAAGAGGACATGTCACATCCTATTTGCTATTAGATAGGGGCATGTTAGCCCCTATGTGATGGCAATATAGTTGAGTGTGGAAAAAGAAAAAAAAATATTTTGAAAAAGTCCACGTGCCCGCACATACAATGCAAACACAGGTCGGATGAACCTATGTGCAAAAACTGCGCCACACATGTTGCATGCCGCAAACGTCGGAGTGAGAGCAATAATTCTAGGGCCATCAATCACTGTTAGTCCTAAACTGATAAGTAGTAAAAGCTTTTAAATCATCGCCTATGGGACATTTTGGGTATTGTCATTTTTTGCAGTTTTACAGGCGAATGCAATTATAAGGCTTGTCATCTTTGGTGTCAATTTAACCGGCTTGACCCCATCTTTTATATTTCACAAAAAAATTGGGTATTTTATTCTGTTACGCAAATACCGTGCAACATAAAACATTGCAACTAGCATTTTTTTTTATTCTACAGGGCCTCTGCTTTCAGAAAATATACAATTGTTGGGGGGTCTGAAGCTGTTTTTCTAGCCAAACATTTTCTATTTTGCAGTGACGTGCTTTAAGCAAACCATTTCTCTCAAAATGGTAATAAAGAGAAACTATCTGATATTAAGCAAAAGTTTAGCTTTATTGTCCTTTTATATTCGGAATGAAAACTATGACCTGCAGAGAAGCGACTTTGCACATTTTGAAATGTTATTCTTTAATGTGCAGCAACTTTTCATTGAGAAAACCAAGCTTGGAGGGTAGTATCAGAACATACTTCCTTTTCATTAATGATGAATTCATGTGTTTTTTTTTCTTCTAGGAAGATGATTATGAGTGGGGAAGCATCTCAATACTGAATGCTATCAGTAGCATCAGCCCCGTGCAGAGGTTGCTGGCAGAGGCAGCAATGCATTGGAGGAAGAAGCTGCAGAGGATAAAACAAGAGACGGGCACTGTGGAGGTATGGAAGCTTTTGCCCACCCCTAGGTTGGACTATCCCGACAGAACAAGACATCCTGTGTCCCTCAATAGACACGAGATAGAAGCAAGAACATATGCACTGCAATTTTATTTTCCTGGAGTCCACTGAGGGACTCAATGTACTCCCTCTCTGTGTTTATGATCATACTGTTGGTACTGCTCTGCTACAAAACTGAGGCATGCTGAGAGTAGGAGGGGCTATCCTGGCCTGGCCTTCTTTGTTCGCCAGTGTCCAGTCCTCCTGTAGGTGGCAGTATACCCAGCAGTATGAGACTTACTGTGTTCCTCAATGGACTCCAAGAAAAGGATTTTACAGTGAGTACAAAACCCTGTTTTTTCCACTGTGGTGCTTTTTTCTTCACCCTTTTTATTTTTTTTCATTTTTTTTCATGGTGGATTCTCCTTTTTACTTTTCCTAATTTGTTTCAATTAACTGCAGCCTGGCTGTGTCTGAGGTGTTTGGCCTTCGTGACCACACAGGGACTCGTGTACACACATACATATGCACAATCACATACAGACACACAAAGGTTGAACTTGATGGACCTGTGTCTTTATTCTACCTCTAATACTATGCAACTGTGACTGCAGCTGTTACAACCTCCATCCTGTTTGCTGCAAGTTCTGGGTTGCACTATTTCACCTCCATGTTGTTTCAGAAACCTTGTATTGCCATTAGATCAGGACTTGATAGGGCTGAGTTTAAAACCTCCATGGTGAGGGCCTCATTAGCTGAACCTTCTCTTAGCCTTCTTTCATACCTGAGCTTTTTGTAGCTTGAAGCTCAAACCTCAAACACTCAACAACCAAAATCTTTTAAATTCTTTCTGTTCGCATATGAGTGCTCAGGTGCCGGTATCACTATGCCTGAAGCTCAAAAAGGTACTTGAGCGACTTTTATGCAGAATGGGGTGTTTTTGGTCCCATAGTCCTCAATGGAAGAGTCTAGATCTCATTTTATAGTGTTCGTTTCATAGAAATGTACAGTACAGTTGAGTTTCTCATTCAGGGCCAGTGTGGTATTACAGCAGTAGTAGCTTCATGCAAAATCTAATTGTATAGTGATGTAGTTGGTTCCTAGTATATGTAGTAAGACCTCAGCCTCATATATTGCTCGCTTGTTTGTATAACTGGATAATCAATGGGGATAACCTGTTTACAGGCTGCAAAATGATTGTGTAATAATGCTGTGCTGTTCAGAATGTCACAGTATATGGTTTGCCAACAGCGGTCTCCTGCATGGCATTTGTTACTGAGTGTGTCTGCATAAATGTTATAACACATAGCCCTATACATAACATGTGTTGTGCCTATGTTCCATGCACATTTCATCTGTATGTTGTGTAGCGGTATAGGACATTTATGTGATTGCCTCTTACATGATATCCTGTGTAAATGGTGGTCTATGCTGCAGAGGTTTAGCACATTTTTTGGTGCCTTTCTACTTGCACTACCACACATATTTTGTACAATAGTCAAGCCAGTTTACATAAATTTCACAGGTTGTTTACTTAATCTCTAAAACTTGTGCATGTCCTTTGTTGTAATACTGTATTAACAGTTTAGTGCAGGCCTCATAACCTACTGCTACACAGGGGGTGGTCTTAATGACTTAATGCACATTAGTACCAATATACTCCCCCCACTGCCACAGGTGCTGGAATCAAGACCAATGCCAAAGGAATTTTGGTATTGCCTAGCACTACCATGTCAGGTGTGGATATGTATCTCCACCACAGCACATTCATGTTCTGGTGAGATTTTAGCTTGCACTCAGGATTTATTGAAAGGTTTTCTTAAAGGAGAACTATGAGGTGAGTGAATTACACTCATCCCCATAGTTAGTGCCGACGTGTGATGTTGAAACTGTCACAGGTCGGCTCTATTGATCGGGAAGTGAGCTAAAACATACCGCCGCTCGCTCACTTCCCGATCATCTCCCTGCAGAGAGTGAGGACTCAGTCACCGCTCCTCGCAGGAATTCCCCCTTCCCCTCACCGATCCTCCAGCCCTGACTGGAGGGAGGGGTGGGCATAGCTGGCTCTGCCTCTAGATAGGCAGAGTCAGCTGTCAATCAGCCAGAGGGGTGGATCTCAACAGTATTGATGGGATCCATCCTGGCTGCGGCACTCTCAGCATATAGCGGACAATAGCACGCTATATCCTGCGTTTTGGGTCACCGGAGGACGTTAGTAATAGAGGTGCACCGAAATTAAAGATTCAAAACGGAGATAATAAAAAATGTCAGGCCGAAACTGAAAATGTTTTTTATTTTAACTTTTTCAAACTTTTAAAAATATTTTATTTAAAATATTTTTATTTATTTAAACATTTTTATTTTTTACTCTACTTTTAGGGGCTTCGGGGAAATGTTAGGGATCTGTTTAGACCCCTGATATTTCCCTTTTAAAAAAGAAAGAGATTGAGGACACAAAGTCCTCAATCTCTTTTTCTGCAGTCCCCGTTATAAATGAACAGGAATCCTCTGAGTGTTCCTGTTCATTCATAACATGAGGACAGAGTATGCTTACTACATCCACAATCATCAATGAGCAGGAGGTGATGTAGATCACTTCCCATTCATTCATAATTGAGGATATAGCCAACATACCAGGTCCTCAATTATTTACAAACACTCAGCGATCACTGATTGCTGAGTGTTTGTACCTCTCTCTCCATCCTGACACGCTGTCACAGGAGGCCCGGCGGTGCGGGAGGAGAGCTGCATAAACTATGGGGGCTTGTATATGTCTTTTTAGTCTTTTTATTATTGGAGTTTATATTTCTTTGAGTAACTTTGCACAATGTTGCACCGGACAGAGGCCATTAGAGGTATTTTGGGGTATGTGCTTATATTGTTCCCAACATGACATAGACTTTTCACTGCAGTTATTGTCCCCCCTTTTTTATCACTCTTTCGAGAGAACCACATAGCTGGGTCCCCCATATCTGTAATACTCGCAGTCAGTTCTGTGGAAGGAGAGTTCTCCAGGCTTTTATTGCTCCCCAACCTGGTAAGGTCTCACTAATCCTCTCATTTGCTGCCCTGGAAGATGATTTGGGAAATCCAGAGCTGGCCTTACTGGTAACACTTATTTCCAGGTGGATTCCCAGCCCTTGTGTTATTTACAACAGGAAAAAAAAACATGTTTTGCTTCAGATTCTGTTCTTTGCTTCTGGTTTGCTGCTAACCAGTTCAGTGTTTCCTGTTTAAGGAGGTGCCTACCTCTCATGTGCTATCCTATAAACATGTACTACTAAAGAGCAACTCCAGGAATTCCAAAACTAACCCCAGCAATGGTGCTCCCTCTCACTGCAAGGGTTAAGTGCTTTTTTTGTTTGGGGGGTTCAAATAAAGAAGATATACTCACCTGATCCTTGGTCTTACCTGGCTGCTAGATTGATCCCCACAGCCTCTTCTCCCCCCTGGGCTCCAGCAGTCTAAGGACTGCTGACATCAAATTTAATGCAGGTCCATTGACTTGAGGATGCCAAGGGTCATTCCACAGCCAGAGCATGGGGGAGAGAAGGGAGTTCTGACTGCCACGGGACCAAGGATCAAGTGAGTGTATCTTCTTTATTTGCTCCCCTAGAGCAAAATGAGCACTTAACCCTTGCAGTGTGGGGGTAGCCCCGCAGCAGAGATAAGTTTTATAAAATCCCGGAGCTTTACAATATAGTCCTTATGAGCCTTCGTTTAAGCTGTTTGTTTTGAGTGTGTCAGTGACTCCTGCTTGCTGCCCTTTTTCATAGTAGTAAAGGTAAATTTCTACCTCTTGAACATTTGCAGGGAGCATTCAGTGGGTGGAAAGTGATATTAAATGTTGACCAAGCAAAAGAAGCTGGCTTCAAACGTCTTCTCCAGTCAGGAGGGGCCAAGGTATGTGTATCTGTATTGGTGTTATTTTATAGAGTGTATGCAAACCCAAACTGCACTATTTAGTATGACTGGCATTATGTCTCGCTGTATACAGTGGGGGGGG
>NW_017306487.1:496700-510667 GCF_000935625.1 Nanorana parkeri
CCTAGTCATATATGTTTCTGAAATGTGCGGCTGTATTATAATCTAGTGTTATATGGGTTCATGAATGTGTAGGAGAACAGCATTTGGTCGCAGAGAGCTTTTACAAGTTCGGCTGCTCAGAGAGGTTTATGAGAGAAGCTTTGTGAGACTGGGGAGGAGAAGGAGGGGGACAACATAGAGAGAAATGAATGAGGGTGGGAGAGACGAGAGAAGATTTGGCAATTTGGGTTACATGAGAGTAAGAAAAGTTTTCTGAAAGAGTTTAAAGTAGCGGAGAGATGATTTATGAGAGGCAGAGGCACAGAGAAGGAAGATTTCTGACATGGCGGAGAAACACATAATGGACATCTACACTAACCGGCCACTTTATTAGGCACACCTTGCTAGTACTGGGTTTGACCCCGTTTTGCCTTCAGAACTGCCTTCATTCTTTGTGGCATGGATTCAACAAGGTGCTGGAAACATTCCTCAGAGATTTTGTCCATATTGACATGATAGCATCACGGGCCCAAAGTGTGCCAAGAAAATATCCCCCCACACAATTACTGTGCTCCTGCGATGTGCACAGACGCAGGCTATAGCATATATACAGTATGTATACGTGAGAAGTGTGTTTTTGGTGTTTTTGTGCATTACAGTGTCCGGACGAGCACACATAAGAGGTTACATGCCTAAAATGTAAAAAAAAAAAAAAGTGAGCTTCCATTCGGTTTTTCTGGGTTTATCTCTGAAACTTCAGTTTTATTTCATGTAGGAACAGCCGTAGGGCACGCAGTGTTGGGGTATCACAGTGCACATATACGTCTGTTAAGGCCAGGGCAAGCACACGTACACAATTTTATAAGCTAATGCTTGGAATGGAGGTTCTGTTAATAAATACTCACATATACAGTAGTTTGCCTTGCTCTAAAAGTACAGCAAACAAGTCTTTTTGACATGCGCCCAGAAAAGCAGTGATACTTACTGCATTCATTTTATTTTTTATTCTTGTATGTTCAGGTAAAATGTTGATGTATTCATTCTTTAGTGCATTTTATTAAAACAGAAGATAAAAACAAAAATCTGGATTATTTGGATTTTCCATGTATACAGCACTCTGGGACAACGTGGTACACATAGAACATCGGTGTACTATTTGCTAGCTAGGCTAAGAGATCCCGTTCGCTATGCTTGCTCATGTGATTTTCTGCAGTGAAAACGCACCACAGTAATTTATCTCTGCTCCTGTCTATTTGCCTTTAGTAAATAAGGCCCAGTGTGTTTAATCCGTTTGAATGTTAATGAATAGTTAAGATTCTGTTCTCCATTCTGCATGTGCTTATAGGTGTTCGTTGGCTACTCGTCCTCTCTGTTTAAAGAGGCATCGCACCTGTTTGCAGACTTTGGTAAACTGAAACCTGAAGACGCCAGAGTCAGTGTAGCAGAAGCTGCAGCACAAGGAGTGAACTGTTTAAAACCAGAGTACATAGCGGATTACCTCATGAAGGTTTGTCACACTAGCAATTTTATTGATCTAGTTTTAGCACATCAAAGCTGATTCTTGGTCCAACAATATATTCCAGTTTAAAAGCATTTCTTTCTTCTTAGGACCCGCCGCCTCCTGCCAGCAAATACTGCCTTCCTGACGCAGTTTCTTCTCTTCAAGTGACGGGGAATTCCCATAAGAGGAAAAACTCTGGGGAGAACACTGATGTCAAACGCTCCAGACTGTGTTACGATTAGGATTTTAACATTCCCCTTATTTAAGATTCTATGTGTGTCGTCTTATATCTGTAAATGTGTGCATAAAATAGCAATCAGCTCCACCAACTGAGCATTTCATGAAGTATAAACATAGTCGTGTAGCGGGGCTACTTTGCCGGTACATCATACTTACATGTGATTAACAGCAACTAATGCGTTTTGCACTCTCTATGCTGTATGTCTTGCAGTTGTTCTTAAAAAAGAACGTCTGTCAATACTCTTTAGCTTTGGGTACCTGAAGTGACCGGTTTAGCTAGAGATGCACCTGTACAGCTTACAGTGCTTGCTTGGCCTGTTTTGTTTCAGAAACATTGTTACCATTAGGAACCTTGCCTTGGATGGATTGGGAATGAGAAGTGTTATGGAGGAGTTTGGTGGCACAGAAAACTCTTACTTCACTGACCGAGCGCTCTTAAAAACTTGCCATGAGAAAGTACATTTATCTTATGTGGCCCAGACTATGCACACAGATATTTGGGGAAAACGCGTCTTCAAAGCTCACATCAGCTACCCTGAGATCTTGGCTCTTTTCCTATTACTTTCTATCATGACGAGAACCTGACAGAACCACACAGCAGATATTTGCAAGCCAACTTTAGAGTTGCAAGGGAGTTCATTTTTTCCCCGGCACCCAGCAGATGTACACTTTTGTACACCTGAGCTGCATATGCACAGCTCACTGTACACAAAAAGGAAAGTTGTGAACAGGAAGTGTAACGCGTTTTTTGTTCAATAGAGTAGGTAAAGGTAGAACCTCTGTCGCATGTTTATTACTATGTCCCTATTGGTATGGTTTCCTGTCCTTGTGACCACTCAGGATGTGGACGACACAAGGAGCAGTATCTGATAAAGGTCCAACCCTTCCCCACTCTGGGGGGGGGTGCTTTTATTGCTCTGCACAGAGGAATCATTTCTTCACTTCTTTGTTTAGTGACCACACAGCAAGCATGCCCCCATTAAGGGGGATTCCAATATGGCAGTATTACAAATCTGACCAATTCCCACTCTGTCCAACACAAAAAAAAAAGTGGCTGAACTTTGTTTCAAGTGGTTACACCTAAAAAAAAAAGCCCTAGCAAGAGTTGGCACAAAATATACTGTTCCTCTTACAAATACACTTGACAAGATCTGTCAAGCTGTAAGCTCTGCTCTGGTGTCTCAGGAGTGTATAGCACATTTCACTAGGCAAGCTGTTACCATGATCCATGTTGGTAAGTGCGCTGTCTGTATATACCCAGGAATGCTTAGGTCTGCTAAAAGCAGACATTGTTAAAACTATATATACAGAAGGATTTATACATATTTTCCTAACGGCAGCACTTGTGACCACGAAGGCACACCACAGACATTTGGTATACTGACCCGTCTTCTCACCCACATCTTCCGAGAGGCTTTTACAGATGAAATTGGGCTGGTTTGATGCTGCTGCATGTAGAACAATTGCAGTAATATGTACATAAATGTCCCTTTTTATTATTTTATAATGCTGATATTTTCCATTCATTCTGTGTACTTGTATATAAAACACTACCTCTTGATTGTAATGTTGGTATAAAGGAAATAAACAAATATTAGACAATTGTACATTTTTCCTTTTTAACTAGTTTTTATTGAGTGCAATCAGCAGATTTCGGTTTGTGGGATTTCCTATCAGCAGCACTTATAATAATAACTTTCTCTTTGTGGCCTTTCCAGTTGTTCAAGCTGAATTCTGGGATAAGCAAATAATGTCTACAAGAGTGAAGTATATTCTTACTTGAATCATGGTGTGCATTGTGTATTGCTTCCACATCTCTGCAGTGATCCAGAGTGAAACATGGCCTCTATGCAGGAGCTTACTGTAATAACGATCGGTCACTGGTGCTCTCTCTCCTCTGCTGGGTGAGTGGCCTCACATCCATGCAAAAAACAGTAGCCCAACCCTAGGGGCTATAATTCTTCCCTCATCCCTCTCCAGCCATGCTTTAGGGTGCTCAGGAAGATGGACATCTTCTCTCTGATGTGCTGTTTTTAAGGCTTCTTGAGTTCTTTTCTGTTTAATCAATAGCTGTTGGTGGAGTCAAGCCAGATCTCACTATTCCTGGAAGTGTCTCCATTCAGTCATCGAGTGCAGGATATCCCAGTCCTAGTACATCCTTCTGTTCAGTATAGGGAGTCTCTGCAGAAAGCTTTCCAGATCCAGAACAATGGCATATGCTGGCAAGTCTGACTCATCCTCTGAAGACTCACCATTTTACATTGAATAGGCTGGCTGTGGTTATTTCATATGCTCTGGAGGCAGCAGGACTGTGTGTTTTCAGGCAGCAAACAGTGCTCTGTGCCGAGCGGCTGCTATGTTTTCTTTCTTGTCCTTTGAGGGACACGGGTATTCTTAGACTGGCGGGTTATACTGCCGCCTACAAGAAAAATTAACACTGGCGACAAAGTCAGTAGCCAGCACAGGATAACCCCACCACAAACATTATGCCTCAGTGTTTGCTAGTGTCCTCAGAAGAGTGGACAACTGTTTTTCAGCAATGCAGCTTGGAAGCTTTTTTTTTTTACTATAAAACAGCTGCTGGTAGAGTCATGCTGGATGTATGAAATCCTGGGTAGTTTCACCAGTCAGCCAACAAAACCCTGGAAAAGTCTCCATCTAGACAGGCAGCGCAGGTTCCCAGTTCATTATCTATACTGGTGTTCCCTCTGCGACAGGCCTGCATGTAAGCAGTGACTAGTGTTTGTGTTCTAGTTCACACAGGACTTGGCTATTCAGGTCAGGCCTGGGGGGTTTTCCCGTGAATTTGTCAGTCCAGAGCTGATGCAGTTTTCACCTGGCCGCGTCTCTGAAGACTCGCCTTCATGATTGGATGTGGCAGACTAATGCTGTGTTGGGGATTCTTTCCGATATCGTGTCTGAATCTGTCCAAGGTACAACTGTCAGAACAGACTGTCATAAGCAGGGCACTGTGTGAAAGTGATTTTTTTTTTTTTCCCCTTTCCTACTCTGTCTTACTACTGGCTTTATTCAGAAACTTGTGACATTTGTACTTTACATTGGTGTCACTGATGTTTCTGGTTCCTCCAGGCACAAGGACCTATATATATTAAGGGGCCTCATTGTGTTGCTATGGTGACCTGTGCTTGTTGTACTTTATGTATTTCACAAGTTGGCCATATGGGGGAACTCTCCTTTTATTTTTACTCGGGCTTGCTGAGAAAAACTGTTCATTTTCCTCCTCTGTGGCTTTTGATGATGTAGTTTTCACTCAGTAAGGAGTGGCAATGTTTGTGAACGTTATACAGTGACCAGGCATTGGTAACCAGTATCTAGGTACCTGGGGCACGCACTCTTTCCTTCCTTGATTAAGGAACATAGCATAGATTCATCTCATTAATACAATACACCTAATATATGCTTGTCATAAACACTATGCCATGTCACTTATGCCGTAGCTGGGCTGTGACAGATTTACTTTGTGGAAGAGCCTCTGGGAGGAGCTATTGTAAATGGTAATGCAGCTTGATACTGTTACTGCTAGCTAGCAGTTCAGCGAACATGTGAAAGGGAACTCTGTTCCATTCATGCCCATAGCGAACCCTCTGCTAAAAGCCCATAGTCTCATGTGGCTAGTGTTAAGGTGCTGTAGATGTTTAAATGCCATCTCCTACTTCTCCTCTCAGATATTATTTGGGGAGGGTAGATTTTAAGTCTCTCCTGGTTATTGCATTCCCTTGCAGCTCCACATCCCCTGACAGAGTGACGGGGAGAGCACTTAAGATCTCTAAGTGGCCAGTGGATGCCAGCTTTCTCTTTGGCCACTATGTGGGTAAGGCATTGGCTGGAGTCCTGTTACAAGCCCTCTTATTGCCTTGTTTGATTGGCCTTTACTTCTCTGGTGATCAGATGTGCGGTGATTCTGTTTAAGTTAGTGCACTGCAGGAATTGGTCTTTTTTGGCTCATATCAAGGGGGTTCCTTATGGTCTGGTCCAGCATCCTACTGGGACTCGCCTCTGACCCAAGGGTCATCACTGCCACCTTCCCCCTCTGCTAAATCTGACTGACAGTCTGGAGTTCTCTGCTTCAGTTTAGGATCCCTTTGTGGATACATTATTGGCTCTGGATTCTGCACCTCACTGAAAGAAAAATTAGAGTTAGGTACCTGGTAACTCTGTTTCTAGGAACCTTTCAGGACAGCATCAGAGCGGTGTTTGCTGTTCCTGTGGGAGGAGCCTATCTCTCTGATGCTGTCCTGGAAGGTTCCTAGAAACAGAGTTACCAGGTACTTAACTCTAACTTTCTCTAGTCACCTTCCAGGACAGCATTAGGGAGGATAAGCGAGCACCATACTCACAATAACGGGGCGGGGACAAATTCAAGAACCCGGACCAGGTAGCTCTGATCTGGTGTATCCCCCGCACTTTCTGCCCATGAAGAGGCCCAGGCCCTCAAAGAGCGTGCCAAAATATGCTGTTGGTTTAAAAATTTTGTAGATCATAAGCTTGCTTGTTTGATTACTAATTCAATCCCCCTTCCTATAGAACTTTTAGAAGCTATCAGGCCCTCTTTTGGTCCTGAAAATAGTATGAATATTTCAATTAACTGATGCTCTCAGACTAGTTAATGTACTCTAGCCCCTAATGAATGCCAGAACTTATAAAGGTGTCAGAGTCCATCATGTCCCCAAACACAGGGAATGGAGGATCCACCCCTCTCTCCTACCTTAGAGCTGCCAGCGCCAGGATCCACCAGATCAGATAATGCTGCTGTAGAGAATGAAAAAATAATAAAGTCACCGGCACTCCAAATGATCAAGTCAATACGTTTATTGACCCAAGTGATAACACCTCTAGCAACGTTTTGGGACCAATGTGTTTGCCTGAGGAAGGTGAATCTCCCTTGAACTAAAGGAGAGTGCACAAAACTGGAGCAATACCCCTCCAGTACTCCTGCCCACTCTCACGTTTTTGGCAATAAGAGTCTAAAGCAATTGTTACAGGGCTTGGGTTTGTCTTGCTTGTGCAGATAGACAGCTGCCTATGGCCCAAAAGCCTGATGCAGGTACAGAGAAACCCTCCTAGGCTGAGAACTCTCTTTATAAATCTCTGCAACAAAACAGAGGTTGCCAAAGAGTGTGAAATTGGAGAAACAATCTCACGTACGCTTGCACCCCACAAATCTATTCCGTGTAGGAAGGAGTAATTAGGTTGCTGCTTTGCAGATTAACAACTTGTCTGTGCTGCAGCCCTTGCCTCCAATCAGCCATCCACTGGTGGAAATAACACATACCCATCCTGCGTTAGCAAGAGGCACTACAACCCCCAGCAACCAACACCCAAAAGGAGGATCACCTCCCAGGACTCTTCCCTGTATAGCCCATGTATTGGGTAGATGAAGAAAGTGTTGTTGTTTTTTTCCATTACTCATGCCATCTGGATTAGAAGATACCTGAATCTCTGAACCGGAAGGTCCCTGAGCAAGAGACTGGTTCCCAATCATTCCTACATCCTGAATTACTGTGCGGAATGATTGAAGAGTCGGCCATCTCTTCCCTCATACAGTCTATCAGGCTTATAAACATGCCTGACAAATTATCCAAGAGGGATATTTAATGTTGCAGGCTGCATATCGCCTAGTTTTGCCATGTGTGCCAACTGATGAGCATTCTTTCTTCAGAGGCCTTGGTTTGCAACACACCAACCCAGCATCTCTGTTGAACACACAAATCAGCACCAAAGCCATACAATCAAAAGTGCTGACTCACCTCTAATGTAAAAAAGCCCCATATATAGAGGAAACTAGGATAGGATTGGAAACCATCTTCCTACCTTGGAGCTGCTAGCAGATGGATCCACCAGATCACACAACTCTGCTGTGACCACTGAGTCCGTGCATGCAGACCCCTGCACCATTGACTCCAGCTCCCGTGCCCCGCTCCTGATGCCCCCCTTGCGGGTGTGGGAGCCGCAAGGTATCTGCGACCTGCTGCCCCTCCCATCATAGGATTGTTTCGTAGCGTGGCTTCCCTCTGCATGGCCTTGAGTGCAGTGTGTCACAGGCTTTATGCAGGAAACCTCTACAACAAAAAACAAAACAACAACTTCTCTTTGTACAAATGGGGACTGTCCTGGGAGACCCCGTCATGAGTACCTCAGGTCCCCTGACCCTGTATGCTGTACTCCATGCCGCGGTAGGCCCCTGCTCACTAGCACGAAGGCCTAGCTAAAACAACAAATGTTACAATGTCCTGCTTGGTCGGAGGAAACACAAAATAACTGAGGGATGCAAGGCATGTGATCCTTTTTTATTAGGTGTGGGTGATGCGTTTCCTATTCCAGTGGGAGGAGCCTCTCTGATGCTGTCCTGGAAGGGGACTAGGGAAATTTCCTTAGAATGAACAGGAGCTGGACAGAGTGAAGGTGATGTCTTCATTTAAATGAAAAGTTGAGGCTACCTTGGTTCTTCATAAGGAAAAAGTTGTTTTAAGACTGAAGGTTTCCTTTCTTCCCAGAGTTCTCTACAAGACCAGGCTGACAACTTGAGGTCCTTCTAGCCGACAACAAAAGACAAAGAAATATCTCAAACATGTTCAAAAAGAGGTTTTGTAGAACAGATAAAACCAAGTTTAAGTCCCACAGAGGAAGAAGAGACCTAACAGGAGGAACAAAACGTGTAACGAATTAGCAATATAACATATAGTACTAATCAAGGAATTAGAATGCTAGAGGACATTGAAGAAAAGACGAGCAAGGCAGATATCTGACCCTTAAATGGTACTGAGAGGTAAACGTTGATCTACTCGCAACTGAAGGAAAGACAAAAATTGCCAAAAATAGAAAAAACCCCAAGGACTCTCACCAATGAAAATAAGCCTTCCATGTACGGTGATACATTTTATAAGTAGGAGATCTAAGAGCCTTCAGCATTGTTGGGATAACAGAATCTAAAACTCCTGTCTTTGTCTTAACACCTGGGTTTCCACATCCAAGCTGTTAAAGCCAGCAACCAAGAAGCAGGGTGGAAGATTGGTTCTTGATAGGGATATCCCAATACTAGTACAGGGCATTTCACGAGAACTTGTACATGTGAAAATGCCCCGATACTAAAGGCCAATACTGGCCCTTTAAGATTTGTACACAAGAGTGGCTGCCTGAGGTCCCGCGCTTGTCGGGGACCTTGTGGCATCTGTCTTTGATAGCGCTGGTGCGGCCCCCACATCTCCTCCCTCCTGGCACTGGCAGAGACCGGCACAGCCCTGGAGCCTGGACACCCACCTCTTCAGCGCTGGAGAGCCTGGCACCTGCCCGCAGAGACCCACATGGAGCCCTGGTGAGAACTGCACGCAGCCCTGTATAATCATTGATTGATGGAATCTGTAGTCCTCTATTGCTGGTTGCCATTCCCCATAGCTGAATCATGGATTGATGGGATCTGTAGTGTAGTCCTCAATCACTGGTTGCCATTCTCCATTGCTGAATAATCATGGATTGAGTTACAGTTCTTAATTGAAATATATAACACAGAGCGCCTCCATCGTGTAAAACCTTTTTAATAAACAAGAGTAAAAAACAGTTGGATTTGTACTCACAAAAGGAGATCGATAACTGGCATGAACAGATCATGCAAAACAGACTTAGCCAGCCGGCTGTTAGTCCTTTGGTTAGCGCGTTTTGGTTCTGATGGAGGCGTGAACTCTGAAACGCGTTAACCAAAAGGAGTACTAACAGCCGGCTGGCTAAGTCTGTTTTACGTGATCTGTTCATGCCAGTTATCGATCTCCTTTTGTGAGTACAAATCCAACTGTTTTTTACTCTTGTTTATTAAAAAGGTTTTACATGATGGAGGCGCTCTGTGTTATATATTTCAATTAAGAACTGTAACTCAATCCATGATTGAGTTACTCGCTTGGTGACAAGGCTTCAGCCCATGGGGCGCAGCTTCAGGCAGCAGGGGGCAGGGCTGGGGAATCCCCCCCCACCCCCGCCCCCAAGCAAGAGGTACCGCACGTCACTGATGTGAAGTGACTGCAGTCGGTCCTTTGACTCCAAGAGAAAGGCAGACACAGAATATAGCAGTCACCGTGTACCAGTGGTTTCAAACTGCAGCCATCAGGTGCCTGTGATATAAATTCTTCCACAGAAAATGTTAAAGTGGTTGCCACGCGCATGGACAGAAGACTTTTAGATACGTCTTCAAGACAAAGAACAGCCTCTTAAAGAGGCATCAGGAGTTTTTAAATCAAAAAGCTACAAACTCCATAATAGGCATTATACCTATTATGGAGAGAATATGATGGAAAAAATGACACAGCCACTAGAAGAAAAAAGGGACAAAAACCTCTCTCCATATACATTGTATAATATACGACTCCACGGCCCTATTCCCTGTGCCAATGCAGAAATCCCCAGACAATACTGGCCTGACTGAATAACTGAAGTAATGGCCATGGAAACTCCGGATCATCACCCAAGTACAATAAAGAGGGAAAATGCCCAACCCTATAAACATTATGTAATTCCCTTCTTACTCAAGACTCCATGCCCCTATTCAGGAATCCCCAGGTAATGATGAACAGGAACATAAGACCACACAAGTACTGGGACCAGAAAAGACCAGCTTTACGACAACTAGAGAAACTTCCAGGATGAATCTTTAAGTTTATTCCACTAGCTAGTGAAACTCCCAGCACCTTATTTTATCCGGTATGAATCAACTAGCAGCTCTTGGTAGAAGGAGGAGGGGGATCTTGAAGAGAGAGAGATAGACCAATGATACTTATTAGCAGTGCTGTTCAACATTTACCCTAACAGAGAGAGGGGGGGAGACAGAGACATCTGTCTACTGGAAAACTTACCTTCCCCTCCAGGCGGCAGCTGTGCTCTGCTGCAGCCTAGATCTTCAGCGCGTCTGCCCAGGACCTGTCAAATTCTACTCTACATATTAATCTACCATTTAAAAAAAACATGCTAGTTTGGAGCCCACTTACACCAGCACTGGCCCTGATGGCGGCCCTGCACGTGCTATTGATACATTTCCTCCAGGGCAGAAGATTGTGTTTTCACTTATGGATGTAGGAGACTGAGTACGCAGAGGAACTCCTATGTGGTGGGAGGCGGCGTTTTGCTGAGAAATACGGCAGGGCGGTTGTGCTATACCTCTGCCTTCGAGTATATTTGAATACACGTCCCATGTGCAAGTTTGAAGGACTAATCTGTATGAACATTTGGATGCCTCATTGAGATATTTACCAACTAAATGGAAATCCATTCATACAAATCCCCAGACGAAAGGATGCTCAAACCACATATGGAATGGATAATATTGCTGGATTCATGGGTGTGTGTAGTGTAGACAATGTGATACACCATTTCCTGTGCTAAAAGGTTCATGAATAGTGATATCCATTCGGATACAGTTACGTAATATTCACAGTTGGGGTCATAACCAATATAGGACACCCAATATAACATCGCTGTGGTCAGGATCTTTAGTATTTAAAATGTTTGTTTTTTTTCTATATTTATATGGTTGATGAATGAAGATAATACAATGTCTTTTTATAGATTTATATGGTTGATGAAGATAATAAAATGTAATAACTATTATGGATATTGATTGTCCTATAGTGGGATCTCTATGGGGAAAATTTGTCAAAACTGAAGACAAAATCTGGAGCAGATTTGCACTGCAACTAATCGGCTTCTATCTCTCATTTTCAGTGTAGCTGTCCCCTTCCCCAGTATACATCATGCAGATAGACCACAATAAAGTTAAATATAGGGCAATGCATAGTCATACACGCGTTGAGATTTAAATTTTAAATTTTATTAATGTCACAGAATTTTTTTTGTCCAGTCCATGCCTGAGACACCTTTAATGGACAGTTCAACTACCCATCACACAGCATGATAAAAACCCCAGAGAGTCACATGTTCTGTAATGTCATCTCTAAAAATGGGAGCAGAACTGGTTAAAACAAAAAAACCAAGTCTAAGTTTGCCATATGAAAATGAAACTGTTGCAGTCTACCACACATTCCACATAAATAATTTCATCCTTTGCTTTTCTTATAAATTAGATATCTGCAATAAAGACCTTTTGTTTGTTGGCAAAGATAGACTGTTCACAGTTCAGTGTAGGCTGTGATGTACCCTCCTTGTACTCTCTAAAACACAATTCAAAAAAAAAAAGAATAATCTAAAACATTCAGAAGAAAATATCTAGGAGTCTCGGCAGATAATTAAAATGCCAGTTATCAATGGCAAGCCTTAGTTTTGGATACGTTAAGTGGGGAAAGCGCATTGTCTCAGGAAAAAAAAAAAAGGGGGTTTAATGACGCAACATTAATACTTGCCATTTTGATCAAGGTAACAGAAAGAAAAACACTGACCCAAGTAGACCGAGCTGCAGAGTTTGCACACAGAATTACTTTAAAGAAATGCAAGCTAGCTAAAAGCCATTCCATTCTGTGACACGGGAGTAATATGCCGGATCAGGATTCAATCGCCATCCACAGAACAGATATTTCACAATTCTTTTCATGGGGGCAATAAACTTCAGAGAGCACAAAGCAGTGTGCTCAGAACACACGTGAAGTGGTAATACCGTGACATTCACTGTAGCTGTCACCAATGTCCTATAAGGCAGCCGCTTCAAAAAGAAAAAGCTTTCTATCCAATTGTCAGTCATTTGTAACAGTTGAACACAAAAGTTCCCAAGTGTTAGATCCATGCAAAACAAACAAGCCAGTGGTCTCCTTTTTGCACATATTGAAGTCTCAGCAGGACTGTTACGAGACCCTGTCCTCATACATTAGCAAATATTAGAATTCAGACATTAAACGGAACTGTGCGGGCTCCTGCTGCCTACATAGCAGAAGGGAGGGGCCAGGGGCTGACTGACAGGAATTGGATTTTCTATGAAGCGTTCATATGCCAACTAGAGAAACAGGTCACAACATGGAAAGTTGATAAACATACCAGTGCTCATTATCCTCTACGCTTTAATAAGTGAAGTCTGGTGACGTGGCCTCATTACCCGACAGCACATTAAACTTATCTTTACAATATCCCTTCAGTGCCGCCCAGAGCATTCTCTTGCAGTCGCTTCACTTAGCAATGCAGAAAATGAACGCCCACAACGTAATCCCACTGGGTCATCACAGGTAATTGGGTCCATCAGAAAGTCACAGTTTACATATTACCTTCATGCTGTGAAGCAACAAATGGAAGAGTAAAACTGCATTTGTCATCAGCAAACTGGTCCCGATACCTGTAATATTTTCCTTCCCCCATAAGATTTGCTGTAAATATTCAGAAAACAGAACATTTCAACTTGTGTGAATGTCAAGCTAAAGATCAGTTTATTTAGCAAACAATTCAACCCGGTGCTAAGCTGTTACAGGTGGAGCATTTTCAGCCGGGCCCTGCGGTGGAACACTTGCCCTGTCCCGTGCGTTTCTGAAGTAGTGACTTGTATATTAGAGGCGCAATGGAGTGTTTATGATGAGTATTCCACCAGAGAGGGGAATGCTTTGCTCTATCATTTAGCTTTACATTGGGATAAAAATGATGGACTAAGTTGTTCTAATAGAAAATTCCCAAACACTTCAGCACCGATGGAAGCCTACTCTCAGGAAGTCAGAAAATATAGTGTCTGCATATATTTGTGTGCACGTTCACTTTGATAGGTCACCTATAAGAAAAGGAACACGGTCCTGCTCCAGTCACTAGAAGCGCAGCAGGATCCAGCCAAGTGACAGACCTAAGCTCCACTGACAACTTGTCATTACAAGTCTGTTAAACAAACCCAAAGCTAAAACCAAGGGGAAGATGACCTGAAACAGTTGCTGCTGACCAACTCACAAAGCCATACATAACAAAGAGAAGTATTCGCTTCTGCCAAACCTGGAACGTTCACCTGTGAATGTCACTTTCACCTTATATAAAACCATTTCACCACCAGATGCATGTTTGTCCAACGTGTATGATGAACTAAATACCTAGCAAATCCCCATTTACCCATACACCAATGTGGATACCATCAGCAGCCCGTGTCATTTCTGACCCTTTACATGCGACAGCGCTTTTGGGGAGGATTGGGGGGAGGGGGGTGTAGACTGCCTATTCTGTGTTCAACAAAAGGAAGAGCGACAACATATTGCAAAATGAAAGAGTTACAGTTTAAAGTGCTCCTCTGTTATGCCACAAGCCTCACTGCAGGATACATTTTAGAAAACTGCTC
>NW_017306487.1:510722-600252 GCF_000935625.1 Nanorana parkeri
GGGAGCACCGTTTATGGCATCGCAATAGAAACCATGCTAGTTCCCATAATATCTGGTAGCTTGATTTTTTTTTTTCATTTTTCTTGCTTCTAGGCTTTTTAACCCTCTATAAAAGGTAACAAACTACAGCTTTGCACTAGACTCTATATAGACCCATGTCAATTACCCATCTTAAGAAATTATAAAAAGACAATCTGGTCTTGACTAACTCCCTTTAAGGTCACTTAAATGATTGACACAAAGCAGACAAATGTAAAAGGTGATGTCTTGTTTTAATAGCTGTGCCAAAACAGAGAGCGGGGATACTTCCTGTCCCAACGCAGCTATTTGAAACATACAATCTCTGCTTTAAGCGACGCCAATCCTTGTGGTGTCCGCTATGAGCATAGCAAAACTGAGGTAGTCAACCTTGTGCAGGCTCAGCATAACCAATTCTAATAACCACTAAATGCTGCTATTCCATTCTCTTAGATGTGTTATGTCTGAACACCGGGAAAGCTTGTTCAACTGGTAGCGTCTAACAGACACATGTTCCCATAACTAGGAGGTGGGGAAGAGTGCGTAACATTGCAAGATTAACATGATTCTTTAAAGTTTTTGAACAATGTCGGATCCAGTCATTTGCGTCATCCAGTGCGCCACGCAGAAGATCACACAGTTCAGATGATCTCGGTCCAAGAGCTGTAGTTTGTTTACCTTAGTGGGCAAGTTATCAAAGATCTGATGCAAAATGTTTTGGGGGCTTTACTGTTCACCTAGAACAGCATACTGGTTGTCTAACTGGAGTTGGAGAGCCTGGTTCTTTGCAGCTTCTTCTCTTGCACGGTTTTTATGCTTCACTATTTCAAAAGTCTTCTCCATTTCTTTATCTCTGTTTTGAAAACAAATGCCATCAGGAGTTTACGTTATGCATAATACAGACAATAGAACAACATTACAGTGACATGGTCTTTCTCCCCAATAATAAAAGGGGTGTTCTAATCGCCTCTCTGGTGGCCTGGGTCTACCATCTTCAATCTGTTGAAGCAATACAGCCTCCATAAGTCTTCAGCATTTAACACTTGCAGGAATGTGGGATTCGTGTGTTCCCCGCATTGTCTTGTCGGTCCCTCTGCCAACTCCTCTAAACTACAAGGTACAGCAGTGATGAACCACACGGCACAGCGGGGGCAGAGGAATCAGTCATGGCCAGACATGTCAAATGCTGAAGATTGGCCAGGGCTGTAACACTAAGAGAATGAAGATTGGACAACCAGGCCACCACAGAGGGAAGAATACTTTTTCTATTAGAGGAAACGGCTTTAAGGAGTCTTTCTGGGGCAACGACAGTGTTCAATTCTACAATAAAACATTTCTGGAACGTTTAAATATATGTGGGGTCTAGAGGACAAATTGAAAAACCAACACCTTCATTTATTTACCAACCTCCCTCTTAAAATAAACATGTCATGACAGCAGTACATGCCTCTTCTGGGTTCCTGACTTACTAAACTATTGAAGCTATAGGGTCACCATGAAACTAGCACTTTCTGACGCAGGGTTCAGCAATCGTAGGTTCCCACGGTACCCATGGCAGGTTTCCTTTAATGCAAATACTTCAGTTAAAGTGCAAAATGGGCATTACCCCCCGTCGATGGCAGCGGGGCCCAGCGGCTATGTTTACATGTGTAAAGCCGACCTATCCACATCAGTTCGCTGATCTCCTCCCGCTCAATAAAAGCGGTAGCGACACTCAATGCATCACTTCCAGTTTGTGAGCTGACATTCTGGGGCTAGAGAATCCAGGAAAGAAGCGGTGGTTACACAGCTTTTGTGCAAAGGTGACATTAGGGGTCTAATAGAAAAAATAAAGGAAAATAAAATACATTTAAAAACCCCATAAATGGCCCCCATCCCAGCGAACATGTATCTCCTAACTAGCTAGGTGCGCCTATGTACGAAAGCCTTGATTGGCCACATGCTAGGTATCGCCATGTGCACCAAAGATCAATAATTCTAGGACCATTATTCATGTTCAACACTAAACTGATGACTAGGAATGCACCTATCAGCCAAAAATGGCACTTCTGGCATAATGCCAAAAGTGTCATTTTTTTGCCCGAAATAACAGTGCATCCCAGCTTTCTCTAGTCCCCACTGGGCACGGCTCTGTGTCCCAGCAGGGAGGAGAGAAACTGACAGGAGGCCGAGCTGTGCAGGGCGGGGGTGTGCCGTGAGCGGCCGGCATCTCTCCTCCCACAGCACTGAGCTTCCTGTCACAGGTCAGGAGAATGGCGGTGTGGGCAGATACAGCTTGCAGTGCTGTCGCAGGAGGCTGAGCTGCTCGTGTCAGGATGAAGAGCGGTACAAACATTCAGTGATCGCTGAGTGTTTGTAAATAACTGACAGAGTATGTTGACTATATCAATTATGAATGAATGGGAAGCGACAGTAGTGATAGTTATAGTAAAACACACAATGTTCAAGTTATGAATGAACAGGAACTCAGAGGATTCCTGTTCATTCATAACCGGGGCTGCAGAAAAAGAGATAGAGGACTCTGTGTCCTCAATCTCTTTTTCCATTTTAAAAAGGGAAATATCAGGGGTCTCTTTGGACCCCTAATATTTCACCGAAGCACCTCAAAAGTAAAAAATATTGAATAAAAAATAAGAAAATTTAAAAAAAAGTTTACAAAAAAATAAAAAATAGAATTCAGGATCTACGATCTGTTGCCCTGGGTCCTTCAATGAACGGGAGAGAAAAGGATTTTCGGTGAGTACAAAAATCCTATTTAAAAATTTGAAAAAGTTTGAATAGAAAAAAAACATTTTCCGTTTCGGCCTGACTTTCTCATCTCCGTTTTGACATTTTCATTTCGGCGCACCTCTACAGGCTTTTAAAACATCACCTATGGACAATTTAGGGTACCGTACTTCCACACATTTACATGGTCACACGCAATTTAAGCTTTGCATGTTTGGGATTTACTTGTCTCAACCTCATCTATTTTACAAAAAAAATTGGGTATTGCGATTTAGTGCACCAAAATTAACTTGCGTGTATTTTTTACTGATATTTTGGGTTTGATAAAGAGTTGCACTATTATGCGACAATTTTCAACTGCCACCATTTTATTCTACAAGGTCTCTGATTTCAGGAAATATATCATTGGGGAGGACGTGTGGGGGGTTTAAGAAGTGTTCAGGCCTAAAATGTGGATTATCACGAGTGCAAAAACAGCTTTGGCAATGGAAGGATTAAACCCAATATGTGACACTTACAATAAGGTTCACTGGAGTCCCATTCACATTGGCAACCAAGCTCCACTCCCATGGTGAGCAAAACTGACTTATTACAGGCGCAAGGATCTTATACCAACCCTCACTGAATACATGGACCCCTTTGAGCCCCCAGCACCAAACAGTATTGAGAATGTCCTTCATATAGAACTGCTGGAGAAATTTGTGATCCATAAATCTGATTATTGCGATAAATGCCTGCTACTGCAATGTCACACCACATAAATATGCAACAGGAACTTTACACTGTATTTGATGACACACACAATGAAGTACTTGCCTGCGGGACTCTATATGCTTGGCAGTGGCTTGTAGCGATGGGAACTGAGCATCACTAAAAATTTCTGGGGGACCCTGGGGTTTCCGGGGTGCAGTAGAGGATCTGGCAGCAGGGGGTCTATATACACCAGACTGTACTCCAGACTCTGCAACTTCAGTTACTGGAAATGATAGGAAATTAAACATGTTAAACAGTTTATGAAATCAGGTATTTTCTGAATTAACTTATGTGGAAGTTTAAAAAGTTAAACAGAATAATGTGATTTATGGTTCCGCCTTCTACATGGTCTCACCAATATTTACGGTAGGCTGAGCAGTAGCAGGCTTATTCCAAGGCCCCACTGCCTTCTCTGATCCAGAGCCACCAGCCTCTTCCCAGTCTGCCCCTTGATCTTCTTTCTTCTCATTTTCATCATCTTCCTTTTCATTGCTGCAAAAAAAGTACATTGCAGAAGGACATTACATTCCTTTCAGGCAGCAATTAAATAATTGATTTTTTTTATATTATACTTGTAAGGCATGAATGCATGAACTGTGCATAGCTGGAAATGTTCATGCTTTCCTTGTTGCCAAGAAGATGAGCGTATAGCTTCCTGAAGAGTGTTCTAAGACGGCACATTTTTACAACATCTACAACGCCCACATGACATTTGATAAAGAAACCATTTACCATTGTGCTTGCTGGTATTACAATACGTAGTTTTAAGGGCATTTTTATATTTAGACATGATGGAAATAGAAATAAAGCATGGCCATGGCATAGGTCACAGGTCCATTATTGATCATGTGCATGCCAGGAAGAAAAGCAACAGCTATCTTTCATCAGAGAGTCACTATGTTGTATTTCTTTCCTCCGTGTTAAAGAAACTGTAAAACATTTTAAATAATGTATATAACACAAGTATCACCAAAACAGAAATGCTTTAAATATGACCTATAAATATATTTAATAAACACTTTCTATTTTGGTTAGGGCTGCAATGATTATTTTAATAAATCGATTAGTTTGTCGATTTTAAAAACAATGAAAAAAATACCATCTTTTATTTAAAATAAACACAAATGGTATTAAAAACAGTTTACTTTAGAATAAAACTGCGTGCACATTTTGGGTGGGCGGTGCGTTAGGGGTGTCATTGAAATGAATGCACAGCAACGCACATTCTGCAGCAGAACTTTTCAAGCAAAAACTTTCACACTTTTATATATTTTTTTAATTGCATGTATTAGACATTTTAATTAGTTTCATGGATTTAAAATAATCTGGTTTTTAAAAATTCCAACCAATATAATTAAATAACAAACTTTTTTTTTTAAAGAACACGCCAAACCAGACAGACAAGACTCATGTTTCCGTTAGTATGCATGGCTTGATAGCCCCCCAAACAGCAGAAAGGCATCATGGCACACTCACAAACCAGCATGTAAAACAACTTGTCTCACCACTGAGGATAATAACAGAGGTTTGGATACACGTCTTCTGCAGAAAATGTGAAAGCCGCACTGCCGCGCCAAGGCACCTCTTATAGTGCGGACTCTAAACTATGAGAGTCTCCATCTTGGAGCACATGGGGGCAGAAGATTTCAAATTGGGTGCCCCCCACCCCCCTAAGTGATATCACATTGGCACCTAATGTCACCGTTCCACTATAAGGGTGCGTTCACGCCATATGCAGTGCGTTCCGTTCCGATTCTGTCCGGAACGGACCGCATCGCATTGTGGCCGGCTCACTGTGTAGGGGAGGAGGGGGCATGGGGGGCCATTGAAGTGAATGGCACCGTAGCCACACCCTCCGGCCGCAATGCGATCCCCCGCACGGGATCACAAGGCACATTGTGTCTGTTGTCCAGTGTGATCAAAATAGTGCTTGCAGCATTTTGATCGTACTGCCCTGAACCGCAGGCACAATGTGCCTTGCGATCCCGTGCAGGCTATCGCATTGCGGCCGGAGGGCGTGGCTACGGTGCCATTCACTTCAATGGCCCCCCATGCCCCCTCCTGCACCGCAAAAAGTGAGCCGGCCGCAATGCGAGGCAGTGCGTTCTGGCCAAAATCGGGCCGGAACGCACTGCAACTGGTGTGAACAGGCTCTAATAGTTTTAACTGGGGGAATGCCGGGTGTAAAACACAGCAGGCAGTGGCTTGAAACAATAGCCATCCTGCTATTCTAAGTCAGTCAGTAGCCAGCCTGCTATTGAAATTTAATATAGCCAATAGCAGGTTGGCGATTGTTCCCAGCTCCTGGATAGGTACTTGACGCTGGCTTTCTACCGCCAGCAGAAAAGGGGGCCCGGGGGCAGCAGAGAAGCCGGGGAATACAGAGGAGGCACAGGGGCACAGCAGACGTTCCGAGGGAATGCAGAGAAGGTGGTTTCAACTAATCAACGAATTAACGATTCTCTATCGATCAAATAGTTGTTTCAGCCCTAATTTTGGTGATACCCGTGTCATATACCTGCTTTCCCCTTTATAGTATTGCCTGATGGCAGTGGCCTTTTTCAGCAAAATGCACTAGGGTTGCAACTAATCGGTAATGAGAATAGTTATCAATAGTTAAAAACCTGTTATCTTTCTCAGTGCTGACAAATGTAATTTCTTATGTCCATCATATTTGTTCAGGAACCCAAAACTCCCATACTCCGACAAAGACTTGCATAAAGCTGGCCATACACAGCTCGAATTTTGACCTGCTGACCAAAATTCAAGTTGTGTGTGGCCCTGTCTGCACCACTCCATTCAACAAAAGTGGATTTTCCAATCCACTTTAGTTGAATGAGCCAGTTGAACGGTCAGCCAATACCCTTGGACCATTTCTATCGGTCCTTTCTTCCCCTACAACTTTGTATGGTCATCCTACACCCACGTCCTCCTGTGCATTATATGGAATATGAAAGGGCAAATGAAGGTGTAAGCAAATGAAGCTAGCAGAACTTCCAAACTTCATATGTTATGCATTATAGCATAGGAAGAGAAGGGCAAGAAGACTCCAAACACAACACACATTGCGTGATGAACATACTCCAAAAAATGGTTTGGTTACATTACCCTCCCTTTTAGATTGTAAGCCCTCATTACCATCTTGTCTTGATTTGTATTGTAATGTTTTCCCTATATTGTAAAGCGCTGCGCAAACTGTTGGCGCTATATAAATCCTGTATATTAATGCAATACCTTATCTGCAATGACTGGAGACGGAGTCCACTGTAATCGACTTCTTTCTGTTCAAATTCTTTCCATTCATCATCCTCCTAAATAAAAGAACAAAGTCACATTAGGACAATGGCAAATACTTGGTAAAGTGTTGGCATTTGAAGAAATAAAAAAAGGTTATAAGGGACTGGACAGTACAAACTACAAATAGAGTAATGGGTAGGTGACAGCAATGTCCAGGGAACAGAATCACATCAACCAAGTGTGATTCAGTGTGAACACATTATGCCAACATTACCGGACTTTGCATGAAAGTAGCACATTTATTTAAACAGGCTTCTGAATTCATCACTTGCGATGAAAAACTTCCTCCAGTGCAACACAACCTGCAGTAGTGTTACCGTGCGCTAGGAAGACACTGGTGTGTAATGCAGAAAAAGGCTACACATTATACCAAAGCCTTACCACAGCACACTGGTGTAAATTGACCCATCTATCAGCATCACCAGGTCCACTAAACCTCCTGCAACCATTTCCAGAAGGTCTCCACACGGCCATCTTCATGAACAGAAGATTTTAGAAAATAAAGAGGAAGCGTAATATTCCTTCTGCCAGAGCAGGAAGACTGAGACTTGAAATGCCCAGGTCTATGAAGCTGGCAGGCAATTCATCCCGCAAGCAAACCCCTAGAACTAAAATATCAATTTGTGATAGACCGCTTACTTTAAAAGAAACACCTGCTGAATTCCTAACGTGAATTGGAACGCAAAACCATTCATCAAGTAAAGATTTTAATCATCAAAAAGAAGGTTCACATCACACTAGAAACTGCTCCACTTGCACATTAAATGGCATCCCGTATCTGTTGTACCTCTCCATTGAAAAACAGAAGTCCCCTGCTCTTAAACCTGCAGGGATTTCACAGCAGCTGCAAGTACAAAGCTGCAGCAAAAGCCGAGGTGCCATCACATACAGCACAGGTGAAAAACATACAACACTGCTCTAGGAGAAACCTCATTTTCAGCCTACTGAGGCCTCATTCACACTGCAGGGGTTTTGTAATTTTTAAAAAAACTACTTGTCCAAGGAAAAAAAAGGGGGGGGGTCCCGATCTACTTGTCCCTCATGGAAATCTACTTGTCCCAATACAAACATTTTTTTACCCAAACTGTATTTAGCAGTGCCAAGAAGAGCTTCTCCTTGGTCAGCGCCGTCAGGTGACCGCGCTGACCGAGTGCTTGAATTCTGTGAGCGAAATTTAGAATACATGGTACAGATAGTACACCCGTACTGGCAGATGTACCTGAAAGGTAAGGTATAGCGGGGGGGGGCACTAGCAGCGCGATCGGCGGTGGTGTGCAATTCTGTGACCGCCCGTCCATCCACACGGTTTTGTGCACGATTGCCGACACACACACACACACACACACACACACACACACACACACACACACACACACACACTCATTCTCGCCCACACTCACATTGAATAGACAGACACCTGTTGGGACTATTTTTACTTACTAACTAAAGACACGTTTCTAAAGCATCTTATAGATTTCTGCTGTAAGATATACTATATTTTGTAATTCATCAAGCATCTTATAGACTCATTCTGTAAGATATACCATATGGTTTTAATTTTTTAGATTTTATCTTACCTTTTTTTATTTTTGCTTTTAAATAAATTTATCATTATTTTAACTATCGCTTTTTTATTTTTTCCATTTTTATGTATGTACATTTTTAATTGTTATATTTTATTTTTAACTTTTTTTTCTCACTTTATGGCTTTCACACAAGGGGTAACAATCCCTTGTGCGATAGCTTTTGGAGGTGACAGGTTCTCTTTATTGACCCCATCACCTCCAACCCAGGAGTTCTAGCACAGCACTGTGCTCGTTCTCCTGCGACAGGAAGGCTGCATTCCTGTGTCACTATTCATACGGAGGGGGGAGCGCGATTCAGGCAAGTGATTTTGGACGGCTGTACAGCTCCCACACTACATTTAGCCGGCTGCTTGCACGGGCGATAGGAATTCCACACCCCTGTGGTGGCTGAGGGGTGGTAAAGACAGGCGGTTGATCTGCGTTTTTACCGCCCACCTAAAACTCAACATAGCTGTCGCTCATGCTTATAAAACATGCTGTGACAAACCTGCCAAGTGTGACCATTGCAATCAATAGAACCGTGGCGCAAACATGTACCCACTGCAACACAATAGAGGAATCCCACTGGGATAGAAAAAAAAGTATTGAGAAGGACAACAGCTGCTAGTCTACCATCCTCTAGAAAAAAGGGACCCACCACGGATTACTTTTTAGAGGGGTAGTGGACTCAAGCACCCATCTGAATACAGCCTAAGTGTGTTTGCAGAGCCACTGCTGGGGACTTAATCAAAATGCCATTTATACACTTTATAAATTGCTCTAAAAACAATGGAAATGAAAAATTCTGACAGCACCTGTAATTAATTACTGTTCATTTAGGTGAATCCAATCACTGTTATCCAGGCACATGACAGGAGTATTATCTGACACAGCAACACAAACGCCTAGAGATTTATTTCTCAGTACCCACCAGCTGGCTGAATTAAAGAAAAAAGCTGTACATTAACCATTTGTCATCATGAATGATGAACTGTCATGAATTTCACCTTCCTCCTCATCAGGCAAATGTATATGTGCTTTATTCATGAAGATCAGCAAATTGTGATTTTCCTCCCCCCGAAAGTTGATTAAAGCACTTACCTTAAATGATGTCTCTTAATCCGATCTTCATCAGCCTTCTCTCCAGCGCGGCAACGGGTCTCAGATCCAGCGCCGTCTCCTCTGTCCTTGCTGGCACTTCCTGTCCAACGGTGTCTGCATGCGGGTGCACGCGTCCAGACTTAAACTTGTCTCTCGGCCGAAAATCTGAACTGCGCATGCGCCCTCCCCAAGATGCTTTGCGGCCGCCCGAGCATTTTCGGACGGTAGCGCGTGGGGAAGACAGGGGTAAGTTTAAACCGCTTTTAAAGCGTTTCTTTAAAAAAACAAAAACTTTTTGCATACATCTACTGCTTGCTAGCAGTAGATATACGAGAAAAAAAAAATACAAGTTTAAACAGAGTCCCGGCGGCAAAAGTCGCCGGGAGTCTGTTTAAACAGCCCCGATGCTGGCGACGTACACTGTACGTCGTCAGTCACGAAGGGGTTAATGTTATTTTCTTCTCCTACGCACAACAGCAGAACACAGCTTTGTAGGTTTCAGGGTACCTGCCATACTGATATGCTTTATGTGTTGTTTCGCATCAAAGAATGATTTCAATGTATGTTTCACATGCCAAAAATAACAGGACCATCTAAAAAAGGAAATTAATGTATCGAAAAAATAATCGCACCGTGGAGACAGTAGTGGATATGAGAAATACTGAAATATACACCTGGACATCAATATAGATAGACCCATGTAAAGTTTAGCCAACAGCTTTGTTTCTGATTTGCCATCAAAATCCTTCACAATGCTTAAAAAGGAGAACTATGAGGTGAGTGCTTTTCACTCACCTCATAGTTCTAGCTGACATGTGACAATGAAACTGTCACAGGTCGGCTCAGTAGATCGGGAAGTGAGCGAACACATACCACGTTCGCTCACCTCTTGATCATGTCACGGCTCTCTGCCGTGACAGGGGAGGGACTGGATTCCCCCCTCCCTGATCCTCCAGCGCTGACTGGCGGAACGGACGGGCAGGTACAGCTGGCTCTGCCTCTAGATAGGCAGAGCCAGCTGTCACTCACGCAGCTGGGCGGATCCAGACATAATTGTCGGGATCAGTTCCGGCTGCGGCGTCTCAGTATACCGCGACCTATACTGAGCTTTGGGTGATGGGAGGACGCTAGTTTGTGTCCTCCCGTTACCCGGAGAACTATGGGGAAAAGCCCTAACCCCATAGTTCTCCTTTAAGAGAACAGATTATATTTCCTGAATCAATATTTGTTTTAATAAACTGGCTACAAAACGGATAACCTAGGACAGCAATGAAACATTTAGTGCTGGGATAGAGGTTACTATTACTGCTCAATTGTAACTATTGTTATCATTAACTTCTGCATATGTGCCCTGCATATGAATGCTTACCTAGCAGTGTGCACAGCCCTATTCAAGTGTCATCTGCACGTTTCTAAGAGATATTGTCATTCACTAAGGCCTCATTCACACTGTCGCGCATATACGCACGTATATGCGCGCATTGTACCATATGCAAATAAATGGCTCCATAAACATAGCTGCGTATGGACCCGTATATTTGCGTAGCATAAAAATGCGCAAAAACAGAATGGAACCGTGATGCGTCCGCGCAGTGTATTTACGCGCATATACGGACATACAGTTCATTAAAATTTCTATTACGAATGATGCATTCTGGGATTGCTTATTGTGCACGTATATACGCACATATACAGTTTTGCATTGTGTGTGAATGATGCCTAATAGTCTTGCTGTTTAGAAGAAGCTGGGCTCACACTGGCCTCCACACAGGCTGAGCTAGATGTACTGTTTTTTGCCCCCAAAAAATGGAGGGGGAAGACATGAGCTTTAAAGGCTGGAAAAGGACACCACCCCCACCAGTCACACCCAATAATTAAATATTTCCTGAAAGAAGAGTCCCTGGAAAAAAAATGATGGGAACTACAATTGTTTATATTAGTATGCATATTAGTGCAACGGTTTATCAAACACCGTTAAAAAAAACACTAAAAAAAAAAAAAAAACATTAAAGTTAATTTTAGAGCACAAGAATGACAATTTGTTGGTAAAATATAAAAGATAAGGTTAAGTAAATAAACACGTCCAGCCTTAAAATTGCATGCATTTGGCACCCAAAATTGTACATAGGCCACTCTTTAAAAGCCTTTTCAGGTCATCCTGTAAAAAAAAAAAAACTACAGATAATCAATAGCTGTTGGAATTACATTAAAGTGTTATTAAACCCTCTGGGGGAAAAAAATATGTAGCAGCATACATTACATCACTATTGTTTCCCGCCCCCTGCAGTCTTTACAGCATAATCACACTTTGAAAATCTAGGTGGTTTTTTTTGAGTTTCTGCCTCCGTTCACATTTGCGATGCATGAATGTGCATTCCTGTGCGTTTGCCACACGTCAGCCATTCATTTGAATGGGCTGCCATACATGCAACAAACATTTTCAGCTGCGAGCTTCCTGCATTGCATGACACGCAGGCAAAAACAAGAATTTTACCGCCCACGCTTGGGGTACCATTAATAATGGCAGTGTTTGTGACGCACATTTTTAAACACATTGTGTGAGCTTTTGGCCCACATTCCCAAAGGGTCTCCCTGGAGCCACGTGTGTACCACTGAACCTACACACATTACTTGGTGCCGTGCCCAGGGGACACGTGCAGCTCTCTGCTGCTGTACTTGGCCAACGCATGCACAATAAAGTCAGTTAGACCGCTGGTGCAGTGTTAGGCCTAACCATGCACATAATAGCCAGCTAGTGCTCTGGTTCTGTTTGGAGGACACCCGCACAGTTCAGGCTGCCAGGGCTCCGATGCTGTGTTTGGAGGACACCCGCACAGTACAGGCCGCCGGTGCTGTGTTTGGAGGACACCCGCACAGTACAGGCCGCCGGGGCTCCGGTGCTGTGTTTGGAGGACACCCGCACAGTACAGGCCGCCGGGGCTCCGGTGCTGTGTTTGGAGGACACCCGCACAGTACAGGCCGCCGGGGCTCCGGTGCTGTGTTTGGAGGACACCCACACAGTGCATTCTGGTGCTGTGTTAGGAGTAGTGGCAGTGAACAAGGTATCACCGCACATGTGGTCCCGAAGATTTAGCTCCTGATGTGCGAAGCTCTAATCACAAAGATACCGAAAAAAGAAAGTCATACCAAAAAATTAGGAATTTGGGGCTCAAGAAAAGACATACATTAACTACTAGTTGGGTAGAGCTTAATATAAAGACATATAGATGACTAACAAAAAAATTAAGCCACCCCCACCAGTAATGTTGATCAGGTCTGAACCAGGGACATAATAAAAACTTAGTACACGTGACCCAGTATGAGCTTCCTTCCATTAACTCTGGGCAATCTTCCCCACCAATCAGAAAGCAGCAGCGGAGGGAACCTGGCACATATTTGTCAGGCACCGCACATCTCAATATGCCATTTGGTAATGACGCTGGCTGCTTTCTTCTGGCCTTGACAGGCAGCCTGCCGCACACATGTGACAATGACAGGCGAGCTCCCACGTGTACTTATAGTCCCATCTCCGTTAGGGAGTTCCCTATGGAGTCCAGCAGCATACCTTCTCCTGCTGGGTGTCCTGCGCCTCGCTCTTGTTGGCCTTGTCCTTCTTGACGTTCTTGGGCCCTACGCTCAGGGACACTAAGGAGGATTGCGACCCTTCCGGCGGCCTCGCTGACGACCTGCTGATGTTCATAGTGCTCTTCTCTTTCTTCTTCTTTTTGTCCCTCTTCGCGAAGAAATCATCCAGGCTCCTCTCGTTGGGCTCAGCCATGGCAGCGGTAGCGATAACAGGAGACGGAAGGGGTTATGTGAACACTGCACACGGCACGAACCGGTCACACTCACACACTGAGTGGATCGGCGAGGCCGGAAGCGCTGCCCACACCCGGGGTTAAACCATCAAGACGGCGCTGGTAGGGGTGACTGGCTGCGACTTTGCGCTCTCAGCTTACGTGGTGTACGATCACGTGTATATGGAACACCCCTCTCTGCTTTGGAGTAGTCTGGACTGCCTCGCGCTACTTTCTCAACCTAGAACGTGTCTCGCCGCTTGCGTTGCTCATTTTCTTTTTTTCGACAAATAACTTTATTAACAATGGAACATGGTGGTAGTCCCTGTGTTCCAGAAATACGCTACTTGTTCTGCTTTCTTTCGTTGTGTTATTTTAAAGTGGAAATTTGCAGGGAAAGATAACAATAAGCTGCTAAAAAAATGCAATTTTTGGAAAATGTAATTTTTTTTTTGAACCAGATTTCTGCCTACTACTTAAAGGCTCTATTGACAGATTCTGTCCATTTCCTGGAGCCTCCTGTGAAGGGTTATAAGCACTTCCTGGAGGCGCTAGTGATGACTTCCGTCCTCTTCCTGGAAGTGCAAGTGACAGCTTCCATTTGCTTCCTAGAAACACCAGTGACACTTCCTGGAGGCCCCAGTGGCAGCTTCTGTCCACTTCCTAGTGGGCCCAGTGAGGGCGTCTTCTGGCCACCTCCTGGAAGGCCTAGTGACAGTTTCCATTAGGGATGCACCGATACCAGTTTTTTGTACCGATATTTATATTGCGGTACTCACCAGTACCGGTAGCATGGAGCTGGCTTCCCAGGCAATCAGGAAGTTGGGCAGCAAGTCATTACCCACCACACATCTTCTTGATTGCCCGGGAAGCTGGCTTCATGCTGTTTGGCCAGCTCGATGCTGATTAGCCAGGAAGCCGGGTTCCCAGCCAATCAGCATAGAGCCGGCTGTTTGGCCATCACGATGCCGATTGGCTAGGAAGCCATTTTCCCAGCCAATCAGCATGGAGCCGGCTTCCTGGCCAATCAGGAAGCATGGAGCTAACTTCCCAGGCCAATCAGCATTGAGCCGGCTTCCCGGCCAATCAAGAAGCCGGGCCGCAAGTCATTACCCGGCTCCATGTTCCCTCGCGGTACTGCCGGTCAGAGGAAATCTCCCACTGACCAGAAGTTCCCATATCGGGGTAAGTATCCGAGCATTTGGACGAGTACCAGTACTCGCCCAAATACTTGGTATCGGCACCTCAACCATCACGTTGGCTCACACAGGGCTTGGGAACAAAGTGCCTGTGAGCTAAGTGGATTTGAGCTGTTTGGGATATATTGAGTGCTTGATTTTTGGAATACTTGTTGTCTCTGCTTCCTTCCTTTTTAGACCCTTTTTTAGTATTTAAAAACACTTTTTCCTTTTCTGTCAGTTTTTAAACTGTTCCCTTTTTTCCCCCTCATGTTTGCAGTGCTCTGGTTAGGGGGAGGGGTTAATTGTGCTCAGGTGTCTCTCATTGAGCAGGTGTATTATAAACTAGTGCACCATTCATTTTGAGCTTGCTCACACAGGGCTTGGGAACAAAGTGCCTGTGAGCTAATGGCGTTAAAAAATTGGTGTTTAACCTGTAAGTAACATCTTTATTTTCATATCAATTTGATAAATATTGCAATTGGGATCATAGTTGTTAGCATGGTTGAAGGGCTTGTTCAGTGCACACTGTGCCACATGTATGCACAAATGGAGCCACAGCTCCAAGGTGTATATCGCTGTGACAGATGTGAGCAGATTGCACTTCTGGAAGCTCAGATTAGACATCTGGAAGAGGGGAATGCAACACTGAGTAGACTGGACAACCTTGAGAGGAGTCTGCTGATCACTGAGCAGGCAGTTAATGGGGTTGATGTGGAGGGGTAAGTGAGGATGATCATGTAGGAAGCTGAGTTACTGTAGCTAGAGGGAGCGGCAGGGGCTCACATAAGAGGAAGGCCAGTCCTGTGTTTGTGCACCCAAACAAATTTGCTAAGTTGGGTGAAGATGTGTGGGTCTCAGAATTGGCAGCCCTAGATGTCACTGCTACCCCTAACAGCCGGGAGAGCAGCACATCTAGTCCGGGTGGTGAGGGTATTGCAGCAAGGCCTAGCCATGTTGTTATAATAGGGGATACTATAATTCGGAGGACTGATAGAATAGTTTGTCGCCCGGATCACCTCAACTGGATGGTTTGCTGTCTCCCTGGTGCCAGGGTTCGGCATGTGGTGGACCGGGTGGACAAATTACTGGGAGGGACTGGGCATGACCCAGCTGTCTTGGTCCATGTTAGGACGAATGACAGAATACATGGAAGATGGAGGATCCTTAAAAATCAATTTAAGGAACTAGGTTGCAAGCTGAAGGGAAGGACCTCCAAGGTAATATTCTCTGGAATATTGCCTGTGCCATGCGCAACGCAGGACAGACAGCGGGAGCTTAGAGAACTAAATGCATGGCTGAAGACCTGGTGTAGGAGGGAAGGCTTTGGGTTTCTAGAGCACTGGGCCGACTTTTCATTGGGGAACAACCTATATCAGGGGTGGCAAACTCAAATTCATCGGGGGCCGCATCAGCAGTATGGTTACCCTCAAAGGGCCGGTTGTATAGGACTATGCATCTACTCATAAAAAGTGCTAATAAAAGGGGAAACAAACAATAAAAAAATGAAAACTAACCTTGCCGCCCCTGCCATTCTCCATTAATGGGGGGGGGTTGGTGGGGGGGGGGGTGTATTGTGGAATCTGGCCTTGGGGCGGCAGGGAGAGTAAATCCCTGACCATACACATACCTTGTTCTTGCAGTCTTCTCTTCCCTTCCTTAGCAGCAGGGGAGGGGCGGCGATTTGCATATGAATGAGCCGTGATATTTACATATGAAAGGGTCGTGGCTTATTGATATGCAAATTACCGCGGCCCATTCATATGTTAATATCTCGGCCGGTACCGGGACAGTGCAGGCTGCAGGAACAGCACCAGCAAGCTCCGGAAAGAGCACAGAGTAGAGAGGGCTGGGGGAGGAGGTGTTTCTCTGGCCTCCCCCACCAGCGCCCTCTAGTGTCTACTGTGTGGTAGTGCCGGCTCTGCTCACTACCACACAGTAGACACTGCTCTGCACAGAGTCGGCATAGCGGACCGGCCCTGGCTGCTGTGCGGGCCTTGTGTTTGCCACCCCTGACCTATATGCTAAAGATGGTCTGCACCTAAATGGTGTGCTAGGGGAGAGGTTCATGGGAGGGTTGGAGGAGTATTTAAACTAGGATGAAGGGGGAGGGAAAGATGGAATATAGTGGGGCAGATATGTCAAACAGGGGTTGAGCTATAATGGAGGCTGGAGCAGGGCAAGTTGGGGGGAGGGAAATCAAACTAGATAAGGAAATTCCCATGTTGCACACAAACATTGCAAATGATGGTACTGATTGTACTACACCAAAAGATACAGCAATTACAAGTATAAAATGTAAAAACGTCTTTAATTGTTTGTTTGCCAATGCCAGAAGTCTGCACAGCAAAATGGGAGAACTGGAAGCTTTGGTGCATGAGGAGAACTATGATATAATTGGTATTGCTGAATCTTGGCTTGGTTCTTCACATGATTGGGCTGTTAATATTCCTGGTTATACTCTCTTTCGAAGAGAGAGGGTAAAACGAAAAGGTGGCGGGGCTTGTCTCTATGTGAGAAGTGATCTTAAAGTGAGTGTGAAAGAGGACTTTGTTGATGGTGAGTGTGATGGTGCTGAGGCGTTATGGGTGCAGTTGTACACTGGTATGCATAACGCAAAGGTAATTGTTGGAGTTTGTTACAGGCCCCCCAGCGTTACTGAAGAGATAGACTCAGCTCCTTTAAACAAATAGAAAGGGCTGCCAGGACGGGGACATTAGTATTAATGGGAGATTTTAATTATCCTGACATTGAATGGCATAATGGCACTGCTGGAACAGTAAAAGGGCGGACATTTATAAACTTATTACATGATAATTTTATGGTACAGTTTGTAGAAGCCCCAACTAGAAAATATGCTCTGCTGGATTTGGTAATCTCAAACAATGCAGAGCTTATTACAAATATTAATTTAAAAGAACATCTGGGTAGCAGTGACCATAATATGATTTTATTTAGCTTAAGTTGTAAACAACATTCACATACTGGAAAAAAAGACGCCTGTCTGCAGGTGGAAAGGAGACATCAAGGTGGCTGTGATCGATTTGACCCCTTGATCCTCATCACAACCCTTTTCCTCATAGCCAACATAGGACAGGTATGTGCACCTCTTATGTAGATTTATGTTTGTACATTACATTGCACACTGACACATTAAAATGGGCAGTTAATGGCCCTCAAGCATAGGAGCTTCGGCCGGAAACCACTTTCAAATACGCAACCATTATAATGAGGTGGGTGGCTTATTATTTGTATTGCAGTTTTAAGTTTGGTTTGGTTTAACATTGCACACGTGGGGGGGGAGGGGGGTGGATAGAATATACAATTTTTTTCACTGTTTATTATAGTCTTCTATTCAAGTTATGGTACACAAGGGCAAATGTTTTTTAAGAAATATATTGAATAATTCACTCATTTGATGACACTTCTGGAGGAGATAAGTCATTCTGCTACGTGCAAATTACATTGAACACACAATAAGAGTCTTGGAGAAGTTGCTAAACACCTCCATCATCTCTACTGGGACAAATACCACTGCAATGTCCACCATATTAAGATAGATATTAAGGTACGGCACTTTAGTTACTTTAAAAGTTAGGATCACAGTGAGCCCTGTATATAGGGCAAATGTATGCACATATAGGTAGGGTACACGTGTGTATATATATTTACTTTTAATTAAGAGGATGGGTGGAAACACATGGAAGCTAAATGAAGGGGTCTTCCGGTTGAATTGTCGAATCACCTATGCACCTTCGTTTTAGAACGGAACCGTATACAGATGTACTTGTATGGCTATGAGATATGGGATGTGTTTAAACTTGCTATGCGCTGAATACTAAAGGAATGCAATCATGTAAAAAACAGGTCCATGGATGTTGGAGTAAAAGAACACTACAAGATAGGTGTAGGCAACCCCTTCTCTCCTGCGTGGACTGGTGGTCCCTCCCTCCTGTAGCGGCCCCGAGGTCCTCCCTTCCCCCCTTTCTTGGGACACAAATTACTGGACGGAGCATCCCCATTGGAGGACTTTCTCCTCACCTAGGCTCCACACAGAGAGCTTGACCCTCATTAAGCCACTCCAATTGGGTGGTGAGTAATTTGGTATATGGTGGTGTAAACGGTGGTTGGACTCTCTCCATTGGGTATAGAAAACCCAGGCACATGTCTCTATATACTCTGTGCACTTTATATACTCGAAAATAGACCTAATAATTCTGTGGACTCATGTTAATTTAATGTATTATCTTTTGTTAGGGTAGGTCACAATCCCCTGAAGAAGCCAAGTTGTGAAACGCGTAGGGATTGGACATACATAATATATTGATTTATAATGGTTATGTCTGAATATGGGTTTATGCCTCTGGTTTAACCTTGTTTTTAATAGGTCGCAACTGTAGTTGTCCCTTTTTTATTTTATTTTGTATGTATATTTGCAATATATGTGAAAAATGGCCTGGATGGGAAGGGGGTTTAACACTGCGGATGTCAACTGGTTAAAATAAAATTTTTCCACTAAACTTCAAGCCATGGTGTAATATCTCTCATAAACCCCGGTATTTCCTCCTGTTGTTTTGTAATTGATTATTTTGTAGGGGGAGAGATCACACCTGGGGGGCCATTGGCCTAGCTACCCACAACTGTCTTGTAAATACTGGAAAAATAAAAGCACTTAACTTCAGGAGAGCAAATTTTCACATGCTGAGGGCTGCTCTTAGAGACTTAGAGTGGGAGGGAATATTTTTATCGAAAAATACTGAACAAAAATGGGAATGCTTCAATACAATTGTTTGCAACCATACGGCAAAATATATTCCAGTAAGCAATAAGTTTAAAAGGCTAAAAGTAAAACCCATGTGGCTGATGTTAAAAAAACCCATGCCAATGTTAAAAAAGCCATAAACAATAGGAAAAGGGCGTTTAAACAATATAAAAATGAAGGAACACTGTCATCATTTGAAAGCTACAAAGAATATAATAAAATATGTAAAAAGGAAATAAAGCTTGCAAAGATTCAAAACGAGCAACAGGTTGCAAATGATTGCAAGATTAACCCTAAAAAATTCTTTAAATATATTAATAGTAAAAAACTCAGGTCGGAGCATGTTGGCCCCTTAAAAGATAACTCAGAGTTGGTAACTGGGGACAATGAGAAGGCAAATCTATTAAATACTTTCTTCAGCTCTGTGCACACCAAGGAACATGATATAACTCAAGTCCATAATGGAGATAGCAGTCCCATACCCTCTACCGAACCACAATGGCTGACTATTGATATGGTCCAGAAACAGATAGAAAAAATTAAAGGAGAACTAAGGGGTTAAGGCTTTTCCCCATAGTTCTCCTTAGGGTAACGGGAGGACACAAACTAGCGTCCTCCCGTCACCCTAGGCTTAGTATACCGCGAGCTGTAGCTTGCGGTATACTGAGACGCCGCAGTATACCGCGAGCTGCTGCTCGCGGTATACTGAGATGCCGAAGCGGATCCCGACAATTGTGCCGGGATCCGCCCAGCTGCGTGTCTGACAGCTGGCTCTGCCTATCTAGAGGCAGAGCCAGCTGTACCCGCCCCCTCCCCCGTCCGTTCCGCCAGTCAGAGCTGGAGGATCGGAGCGGGGAGGGGGGAATCCAGCCCCTCCCCTGTCACGGCAGAGAGCTGTGACAGGATCGAGCGGTGAGCGAACGGCGGTATATGTTCGCTCACCTCCCGATCTATTGACCCGACCTGTGACAGTCTCATTGTCACAGGTCGGCTAGAACTATGAGGTGAGTGAAAAGCACTCACCTCATAGTTCTCCTTTTAAGGTGAACAAAGCACCTGGACCAGACGGCTTACAACCATGTGTCCTCAAAGAATTGAGCTGTGTAATTTCAAAGCCATTGTATCTAATTTTTAGAGACTCTCTAACGACTGGCTTGGTACCGATGGATTGGCGCAAAACCAATGTGGTGCCTCTATTTAAAAAGGGATCAAAGTCTTTACCAAGTAATTACAGACTTCAATAGTTGGCAAGAGACATGAAAGTTTGATCAAGGATCACATGCAATTGTTTTTGCTTGAAAATAATATCATAAGCGATAGCACGGATTCACAAAAGACTGAAGTTGTCAAACAAACCTACTTTCTTTTTATGAGGAAGTGAGTAACAAATTGGACAGAGGAATGCCTGTGGATATAGTATACTTGGACTTTGCAAAAGTATTTGACACAGTTCCCCACATGTGGCTAATGTATAAGTTAAGGTCAGTAGGTATAGAGTATTCAATCCGTAATTGGATAGAAAGCTGGCTTAAAGACCGTATTCAGAGAGTGGTGATCAATGATTCATAATCTGAATGGTCTGAGGTTATTAGTGGTGTCCCCCAAGGTTCAGTGTTGGGCCCCTTACTGTTCAATCTATTTATAAATGACATAGAATTGGGGATTAAAGGAGAACTATGAGGTGAGTGCTTTTCACTCACCTCATAGTTCTAGCCGACCTGTGACAATGAGACTGTCACAGGTCGGCTCAGTAGATCGGGAGGTGAGCGAACACATACCGGGTTCGCTCGCCTCTCGATCCTGTGAGGTTTAATGTTGATAAATGTAAAGTTCTGCACTTGGTGACTAAAAACATGCATGCGTCCTATACTCTAGGGGGAGTATGTTTGGGGGAGTCAATGATGGAGAAAGATCTGGGTGTTCTGGTAGATCATAGACTCAATAATAGCATGCAATGTCAAGCTGCAGTTTCTAAAGCAAGCAAAATACTTTCTTGTATTAAGAGGGGTATAGACTCCAGAGATAAAGACATAATCCTGCCCCTGTACAAAGCATTAGTAAGACCTCATCTGGAATATGCAGTTCAGTTTTGGGCACCAGTTCACAAAAAGGATGTTGCGGAACTTGAGAAAGTGCAGCGAAGGGCGACCAAACTCATAAGAGGCATGGAGGAGCTCAGCTATGAGGAACGATTAGCTCACCTGAATTTGTTCTCTCTGGAGAAGAGGCGATTAAGGGGGGACATTATCACTATGTATAAATACATAAATGGTCCATATAAAGAGCTTGGTGCCAAATTATTCACGTTAAGGTCACTGCAAAGGACAAGGAGGCACTCTTTGCGTCTGGAGGAAAAGAGGTTTAACCTTTGCATACGGAAAGGATTCTTCACAGTTAGAGCTGTGAAAATGTGGAATAGACTCCCCCCAGAAGCCAGTTCTAGCTAGCTCGGTTAATTGTTTTAAAAAACATCTGGATGTATTCCTAAATGCACAGAATATTACTGGATATTGAGTTATTTTAGATATATTAGGCATCAGAGATTGTTGATCCAGGGAATATCCGATTGCCTTATGGGATCAGTAAGGAATTTTTTTCCCCTGTTGGAGCAAATTGAACCATGCTTTATAGGGTTTTTTTTTTACTTCCTCTGGATCAACATTGGGTAATTGTGGGCATAGTGTTCTGTTTAGGCTTTTCTTTTTTTTTTTTTTCTCCGTATCTCTATAGGTTGGACTCGATGGACTTCTGTCTTTTTTCAACCTGACTAACTATGTAACTACGTTCTCAGACAATTCATCCCCACACAGCTACCTCCTCGTGTATCACTTCCCCCTCCCTTATAGATTGTAAGCCCTCACGAGCAGGGCCCTCCTTACCATCTTGTCTTGAATTGTATTGTGATTGTAATGTCTTCCTTATATTGTAAAGCGCTGTGCAAACTGTTGGCGCTATATAAATCCTGTATAATAATAATAATACTAGTATCGATATCGGTGCATCCCTAGTTTCCATGTTTCCTGGAGGAGCCAGTGATGGCTTCTGTCTGCTTCCTGAAGGTGCCAGTGAGGGCTTCTGTCTGCTTCCTGGAGGTGCCAGTGATGGCTTCTGTCTGCTTCCTGGAGGTGCTAGTGATGGCTTTTGTCTACTTCTTAGAGGAGCTAGTGATGGCTTCCATCTGCTTCCTGGACGCAGCTAATGATGGCTTCTGTCTGTGTCCCGGAGGCAGCCAGCGATGGCCTCTGTTCGCTTCCTGGAGGTGCCAGTAATGACTTCTGTCTGTTTCCTGGAGGAGCCAATGATGGCTTCTATCCGCTTCTTGGAGGCACCAGTGATGGATTCTGTCCCCTTCCTGGAGGCACCAGTGATGGATTATGTCCCCTTCCTGGAGGCACCAGTGATGGCTTCCTGCAGGTGCTAGTGATTTCTTGATAGGCAGTTGTAAGGTACAGTGATATCACTGGCGCCTCCAAGAAGTGACAGGAGGCCACTGGGCCTCCAGACTCAGGCCTCAGTGTAAGCCAGTGGCTAGTCCTCAGGCTTCAGGCCTAGCCATCTCAGACAATCCATAGCAGCCTCCCCCCAGACAGGGCCCGGGGGAGGAAGAGAGAGCTCACATGGTCCAGCCCAAGTATTTATCACCTCTCACAGCATGCACCACTGGCCATTAACCTCCCAATGATTGGCTAGGGAGACATACATACTCATAGCCATCTCTCATTGGTTGCTCTGCTCTGTGACCAGGGTACACCCAGCAGCAGACAGATGTAAACGATAACAGACTGATTAGGGTAAACCAGATGAGCATAGACTACAAATCAGCATCAGACTGCTTACAATCTGACAATAACTGAATGTAATGGCACTCCTGCCTACAGCGTGCTACATAGACATATCTCCTAGTGTGTTGTAAATGTCCATCTTTGTTGTCTTCAACAAACAACAGCACATAATATCATTTTTTTTATTTAAAAGGACCTTTGAAGATGATATCAGCATGCTGTTGGAATCTTTTTCATTACTCTGAAAGGCTTACAATGTCTTAATCCATGCTGGGTGGTTGTATAGTGGCAGAAGTCTCTACCTTGTACGTTTACCTTGTATTTACAGTTCTACCTTCTGGCACTATGCAGTGTTGTGTTATATGCTTGGAAGTTTGGAGGTCTGTAGCCATTGACTCTGCAGACAGTTGGTGACTTCTGCGCACAGTGCGCTTCACCATGCGCTGACCCTGCTCTGTCATTTTACGTGGCCTGCCACTTCGTGGCTGAGTTGCTGTTGTTCCCAGTTGCTTCCACTTTGTTATAATACCACTAACAGTTGACTGTGGAATATTTAGTAGCAAGGAAATTCCACGGATGGACTTATTGCACAGGTGGCAACCTATCACGGTACCACGCTTGAATTCACTGAGCTCCTGAGAGCGACCCATCCTTTCACCAATGTTTGTAGAAGCGTCTGCATGCCTAGGTGCTTGATTTTATATACCTGTGGCCATGGAGGTGATTGGAACACCTGAATCCAATGATTTGGAGGGGTGTCCCAATACTTTGGGCAATATAGTTTATGTTAAGCCCTGATTCTGTAGTGCTGCTAACTTTGTTGCATTTGAGCACAAGAATTTTCATTCCATGTTTTGCAGATCATCACCAAAACCTTGCACCTTTTACAACTGGTCCAGGATTTTTCAGTAGTTTGCAATGAAAGTCCACTATTTGTATGTGAGCTTGGAACTGCCAATACAGGGTTCTTTAAACCGGCTTAAATGTTGGTAATGACGACGTAAGCACACAACATGTAGTCATACAATTATAGCCAGCCAGTATTTAGGTGAGATAACGTGTACTGTATAATGTGACAATAAGTACAATGTATCTAAAATATTTGATATCATATCCTATAATACGTGTTTGATGTATACAATTGATGTTCTTTATATTACTGTAGATAGTACAGAATAGGGCTCCCAGTCTGTATGGAGGAAAATTATGTTTATTATGGGGTCAGCTACTAGTGGCAAGTGCTAACCATAGCATGCTGACTTAAACAGTGGACAGGAGGTGTCTGTTCCTTAGGCTCGGTTGTCCATTTGTAGAGGACAACATTTTAATTGGACGGTTACTCTTTGAAGCTAAGGTATCCTACAGGGAGGAAGATGTGTGAGTTTGAAGACGGGCTCTGGTAAAGATGCAATAACAATGATGTGTAACATGCTTTATATGCCAGCATATTCTCAAACATATAATTTCGTATTTTATAATTGTATTAATCTTGTAGGTATGTTTGGAGAATTTATCATTTTTGGTTGTCTTTGTTATATGCACTCTTGCCGTTATTAGGATATCTGTAAATATAGCTCATAACATGTTCGTAAATTTAAAACTGAACTCCAGCCTTTACTTAAATCTTGCACAGTTGTACAGGCTCCTCTCCTGTACTAAAATAGTTTTCTCTGATTTCACTGCACACCATGAGCTTTTCACAGTGTGCATTAGAAGCGGCAGAAAGTCAATTTCCTCCCGTCTTACTGTCCTTGGCCTGCCCCTTTCATTGGATTTCAGTTATTTCAATCATGGAGGCTCAGCATCATGTGAGTGTTACCTATAGAGGTCGGATTGCAAATACAGTCTGCCTAAGAACACCCACTCCTCCGGACTGACAAGCACCCATCGAGGCATTTGTATACATGCATAACTCCTAAGAGCTAGCGACATCAATGGATCTAACATAAGGTATGTAATAAAAATGTTATTCACATGTTAATAAGGGGGCAAAGGAGAAACCAGGAATGCAGAATAAACCTCAGCTTCAAGAGAGCCATTGCTGGAGAAGGTAGAATTAGAATTCCAGTTACTTCCACTATTGATTTAAATATTTAACTGGAGAAGCTTTTTAAGAATTTATATTACCTACTGATATATATGTTAGGTATTGAATTCATCTTACTACTCACAACACGCTATATAGCTATGAGGCATCTATGAGGCATTTATTTTGTTTAACCCCTTCATGACTGAGCTTGTTTTTGGTTTCTGTTCATTTTACATAGCCGTCTTTTAAAAAATACATTAGTATGTTTCCTCCCCGAGGGGGCAGAGGGACAGCCACTGTGCCCCCCGTTAAAAACTCCTACCTCGGTCTAGCACCCGTTTAGGAGTACCACTTCTGTCCAACGGCAGATCTCCCTTAAAGGGGCGCCCTGTCGGAATGGCCAGAAAAATGTGTTACATGCATTGTTTCGTTAATGTCCATGCTCTTCTTTCCTCGCTTTCATCCTTCCATCATTACTTTCTGTGGTGTTCTGCATTCATCCATTGACATATTTTCAACCACCTTGCTAGTTTTTCATCCACCTTAACCATGCCCTCGAATATTAATATACTATCGCTCAATGTCAAAGGACATAATTCCCCACATAAGAGAAACACTGCTTTCTGCCAATTCCACTCCTCTAAATTAGAAGCAAGCCGATGTACGGCTGATTTCAGCCGATGTACGGCTGAAATCAGCCGTACCAGCCTGAAGTGAATAGCCGAACAGTGTTCAGCTCACTTCACTTCTGATCGGTCATTCACTCGGCTGCCCTCGGCAGCTTTGTGAATAGACCCCTATGTCTTCAAGAGACCCACTTCTCCCGTTCCTCTCACCTGAAATATTTCCACTCACATTATACCCAAATTTTCATAGCCAATGACTCCACTAAACAACGTGGTGTCCTGATCGGATTTAAAAATAACATGCAATTTGTCCGTCATTAAGAAATTCAAGATCCCTCTGGGCATTGTCTCTTACTAATTGGCATGCTATGTGATCATGAGGTGACCATTGTCAGTTTTACATTTTATTTGGTCACATAAAGGGCTACGGATCCTATTAAATACTGTGTACCAGACTAGACTTGCTGTCGTTCCGACATTCTGCATTGCTGTATAATATATTTCTGAGATTTGTAGTCCTCTATACCTGATGGTAATTTTTTGCATTACTGTATAATGTATTGCTGTGATTTGTACTCCTCTATATCTGGTGGTATTCTGCATTGCTATATAATGTAGACATGTGCACCAGCAAAAAATTAGTTTGGTTTCGATTTGGATTTTGCCTTATTTCGTTTTTCGGAATTCGGGTCCGAAACTCAATTCGTTTCGGGATTCGGACGAAATTAGTTGTCCGTTGCAGCAAACTGTAACGGTCAGGCCGGTTCTATCGAGGGATCTCAGCTGCGGAGTTAGAGTGACACCTGTTGTGGAACTGGCTCAGCGCGAGGGTTCACTTGCGCACTCTGTATGGTTTTGGAGTGATGGTGGAACCCTCTATAACATCATCTGCCAATCACAGGATACTAGGAGGGGAATCAGAATTAGAGAGAGGTATGCCACTCCAGAAGGGAGTGGTTCTGCTCTCCCAGGATAGATTAGGAGGAAGGTGATAAGCAACAGATAGGTTAATTACAATTGCGAGGAGAGAAGGATGATAATAAGTTAATGGACTCTTGCAGTACCTCTAACTCTCCACATACACTGTAAGCAGTCTAGAATTGGCAGTATTGCATGCACAGACACATTAAACCCCCAGCTGACACGTTCTAGTAATAGCCTGAATCAGGCAGGGTTACTTGCGCTTTGAAGTGGTTACTTCCACTGAATGGTCACCGTCCAGCTGCACAGCAAGTCCCCGGGATGAAGGAGTGATCCAGGCAGCGGAAGAGTGTCCAGCATATGAGAGATGAAGGCAGGAGGTTGCACTGAGGGATCCAGGAATGAGGCTGTGCCGTGGTAGCAGGTTCGTACGTTGGTACTGCCGAGGTTTGAACCTTGAGGGGCAATGTTCCTGTACTGTGGTTCGCTGGCGAGTTGCACTGGCTCGACGTTCGCAATACTAGAACGCCGAGCAACTGCAACTCGTGTGGTTTTAACGAGATCGGAACATAAGGTGGGCGGAGTCACGAGCGCCGACCGCGGCCGCGTCTCCTAGTGATGTCATGCCGCTGCATCGAGAGGCCGGCCTGCGGCCCAAAACGCCGTATACGAGCGATCCTATTACACAAACTGACATTTGAGAGGGAAAAAAGTTTTTTTGTTCTCAAATGTCACTTTGCTGCAACAAAATTTCGTCCAAAAAACGAAAGTTCGTCCAAAAAAAACAAATCGGAAATTCGGAATCGGAAATTCGGATTCGTTTGCATTTGTTATATCCGTAATTCGGATACATCCAAATTTCCGAAATTTTTTCGAATTTCGATTCGGAACGAATCGCACATGTCTAATATAATGTATTGCTGAGATTTGTACTCCTCTATATCTGGTGGTATTCTGCATTGCTATATAATGTATTGCTGAGATTTGTACTCCCTCTACAGCTTTGAGTCAGCAGCAGAACTACTATGGTCAAATCGGTTGCAGCTGCGACCTGGCGCTCCACTGCTGTCCTAAAATCATTAGTCTGTATTGTTTTAGAAAAACTGTCACATGACACTAAAAAAAAAAAGGTATAAGTAATTGATATCGGTGAGTACTTGAGGAAAAGTATTAGTACTCGTGTTTTGGTCTGGAAAAAAATGGTATCAGTGCATCCCTAGTGTGCGATAATTTAAAAGGAGTTAAATACTACAATAATAATAATAACATTCTTTGTGAAAGTTCCCAATTATTTATGCAGATGATTTGGAAAAGCAGAATCAAATTTGCTCTGTAATTTTTTGCATTAAAGAGAATGTTTAAAACATTTTTTTGTAGCAAATTATAAAGAAAATATTTTTGGCTAGCCAACTTTGTTCTATGATAAATTCCCTTTACATGTTTGTTATAGTCGATGTGTAAACACTAAGGGGTCTCTTCCCGTTGTGAATCTCTGTGAATGTTCCTTCTAAATAGAAGCAAAAACAAATGTTTCTAGTATATATTTTTTCAGGTTGAATGTAATGTAATGTTTTCACTGTGGGCGCTAGATGGAACTGAGGAGCATATGAAGTAAATACTTTATTTTTTCCCCAAAATTCACAACCCTCTGAAAGTGTGTATTATATTTCATGTTAATAATATGCCATTTAACAGGTAATGTATAACATGGTAATATCCCAATTTATTTGGATAAATTGCTCATACAACGCTTTTAATCTGCACACAAATTAAATTGGCTTGCACACAAACAAATGAGAAACCAGATCAGCTTTGATTTTGCCAAATCTATCATGGAACGATTCCATGGCACATATACTTAGATTTGCTTAATCGTAATCTTGATTGTGAGCATTGCCTTCATTTGATTGTTGTATGAAACATCATCTAAAAATACAACAGAGATAAACAATGGTTAAATTTACAGTGATGTGATGTACTCTGTTTTACAAAATAGCAACATACTATTAGTAGTAGTAGTAGTAGTAGGTGTAAATAATATTATTATTATAATTTTTGTTTATAATCAAATTTTTATTCATTTCAGGTATACAGACATTGTGACGTTGGAGTGGTTAGCACAAATGGTGAGCGCTTAAGGAACAGTCTTGAAGCCGTTTTAAACATAAACAGGACAATCTTTTATTTAATTCAGCAACAGAAAATAAAGCTTCAACGATAATACAAGGTCTGCTTGTATTTCAGCAAAACTGAAGATATGACAATCTCACCACTCCAGGTTGTTGCACATACTCCTTGTGTCCCAGTCCCTGGCACTCTTAAACACATCCCTCATGTGTCACTGGCTCTCTGTCTCCTCGGCTGTCTTCTAGGTGCCTCCAGCACACACAGCCACCTGGCTCCCCTCTGACGTCTGGGTGTAGTCCTCCTGACTCCTGAACACCTCTGTTCCTCTTCCCAGCTGGAGCCCTGAACACACTCCAGCACCCTCCTCATGAGGGATGCACACAGGTGCACAATCAGGTGCTGGCTGCCACTAAAGCATTGACCCAGCTCTTTCCTGGTACAAGCAATTGCTTCCTGGAGCCACTCAGCCCCTCTGGCTGAGAATCCTGGGTGACTTTTAGGCCACCTAACACCGTGGTATTGCCACGCAATGCCACAACATACAATAAAATGTACATGGTAAACACTTATAAAGGACCATCGGACACATTCAGGCTCAGCCCATCTCTGCCATAGAATCCAAGGGCCATCATCTGACCACTGTGTATAATTATACCAAGCTGTACCATATCACTAGTCATTACACAGAGTGTGAGACTGCTCCGAGCATTCGTTTAGGTCAAGGTTTGGCAATGAAGGTGAGTAGTAGTAGCAGTAGCAGTAGCAGTAGCAGTAGCAGTAGCAACATAATGACATTTCCCTTCCAGGGACTCCATCACAGACTAGTAGTAGAGAGCATTGCTATAGCCCGAAACAAAGGTCTGGCGGTCGGAAAAAGCCGAAGAAGGAGTGGTAGGGGAGGAAGTAGTAGGGGAAGAAAAGAGAAGAGCCTAGAGAAAGCAAAGGAATGACAAAGAAACAAGGTGAAAAGTAGCTGTACAGAAAAGGAAGAGCAGACAGAAGGAAAAGGCACAAGAGGTGGGAGAGATGGAGGGTCATCCAAGCTAAAGTAATAATTCCAATCTTCTAAAGGTGCAATCCATACTGGTAAGCTGTAAGGCAATATGTTTTATATATAAGCTCATGTCAGGGCCCTGTAATCCTCCGAGTCAAGAAACAACAGCCATAGTCTCCATCGTGCCATAAAGATGGTGTGGCGATCAGAACGTTGAGCTATCGGCTCCTCTGACCTCATCAGTTAACTATTATTATTATAATAATAATAATTGATATAGCATCATCATATCCTGTACACAGGATATAATACAAACAAGGTTTAATATTAAAGAAGAAAGCATAATTATTTTTAACCCTTGCAGTGTGTCTACCCCTGCACTACAAGGGATAAGAGCTTATTTTTGTCAAGGGGATGAAAATAAAAAGGTTCTACTCACCCGAAACTCGCAGCCAACTAGCTGCTTCTCCTGTCTCTATCGCCTCTCCCCTACGCTGGTCCTGTGATGGAATGTCCCTTGCGTCTTTATATCCTATACACTATAAAGGACATGATGACTCACAGGACCATAGACTGCCAGAATGGAGGGGGAGTGAGGTGGCAAGGACTGGTCCAACAACCAGGTGGCTGGGAGGTTAAGGTGTGTATATTTTTGTTATCTTCATCCCTAGATAAAAACGAGCACTTAAAGTGACACCAAACGCAGGAATTAAATCTTAAAAATACATTCAAGTACCTTAAGCATTACCAAAAATGTATCTTATTTATGTATCACTCAGCTGTAGATCCTTCAATCATCTCTGAATTGGTGCTGACACTGTCCTTCTGGAGGGTGGCTACTTCTGTTTCCCATGGTCCGTGTGTGTTGTAAAGTAGCCACCGCTCCAAACTCACTCATTTAGTTTACTCATTTGTATTTAGATTGTAGTCCATCACTGGAGCGAGCTTGGAGCGGTGGCTACTTTACAACACATACAGGGACCATGGGGAACAAAAGTCGCCACCCTCCAGAAGGAAGGACAGTGTCAGCACCAATTCAGAGATGATTTGAGGATCTACAGCTGAGAGATACACAAAGAAGGTACAGTTATGGTAAAAAGTTAAGTTACTTGAATGCATTTTTAAGATTTAACTCCTGAGTTTAGTGTCACATTAACCTTTGCATTGCAGGGGTAGCCCCACCGTAAGGGTTAAGAATAGTTATGCCCAGAGTTCCTTTTAACATAAATATGTTTAAGTTCTTATTGAAACATTATACAAAAACAAATGCAAAAACATGTAGCAAAACATACATCAACCAATGTGTGATACATGCTCTTTAATGGACTTTGATTGTATTTAAAAGCAATCAGTAGCCCTTTAAATATAGATCAAATAGCTGGTGATCCTGCCACTGAGGGTTAATTCATCCTAAAAGGTGATAATGCCAGGCTACAAATCGCTACAGTGTGGTCACCCTGTGCAACCCCTGTAGCCACTTACAGGAGTTGTGATTGACTGCCTGAATTGGAGAGCTAGTGTGCCCACTTGATGGTGTCATGGCCAAGAAGAGGATTTATGCACTCCAGGGACCAGGTAATTAAAAACAAAACAGGATTTGAATATATGTTGGTGGTATGGCATGAATTGTGCCTATATGGCATGCATTGTGCCTACACACAGGCTTTAATTAGATATATAAAGGGATAAAGAGAAAATAGGTAGAAACATGAGGAAAGAGTTTATAAGATGGCAGTGTGTGTCTTGTCAGATAGTTTAGAAAGAAATCTTGTTGGATCAATGACTAGACTGGCTTCCAATCGCCCAAAGGATAACATTCAAAATATTAACAATCACTTACAAAGCCATCCACAACTCTGCCCCCAGATATATCTCAAACCTGGTCTCAAAGTATCATCCTAACCGTCCCCTCCACTCTTCAAAAGACCTTCTGCTTTCCAGCTTCCTCATCAACTCCTCCCATGCTCGCCTCCAGGATTTCACTAGAGTCTCTCACATCCTATGGAACTCTCTACCCCAACCTGTCCGTCTATCTCCCACTCTGACTCCCTTTAGACGATCCCTTAAGACTCATCTCCTCAGGAAAGCCTATCCCACCTCAACCTAACCACTCAACCATCGCATTCTCAAATAATTAATCCCCACACAGCTCCCTCCTCATGTATCACTTGCCACTCCCTTTTAGACTGTAAGCCCTCAGGGGAAGACCCTCCTTACCAGCTAGTCCTGAATTGTATTGTGATTGTAATGTCTACCTTATATTGTAAAGCGCTGCGCAAACTGTTGGCACTATATAAATCCTGTATAATAATAATAATAATCTTTGTAGTGTATGTTGGTTTGAAGATTAGGAGAGTACACACAGCACATAAAAGGGAATTCCAGAGAAGGTGAGACTTTGCCAGGCAGAGTTTGCAGTTTCAGTAGTTTGTGGAAATTAGTGTGAAAATGTATAGCAGGACTGGGTTGGACAGAGCGTTATAGGGTAAAGCTAGTGAACTGTAATTTATGTTTAATTGGCGGCTGATTAAGGCACTGGCAGGTAGGAACAGCACATAAAAAAACAAGAAGGGAGGTGGAGTCCTTTTGGGACTAGTCCTTTGTCCCCTGCTTGCCTTTTTTGGCACACCTTCTGCAGTTTGGGTTCTCTTTAAAGGTATAATGCTTAACACTGCATAACAAAATATATATTAATATAAATTAAAGTACTGATAAATATTAAAAAAGGGAATTTAAAGAAGACAGGGTAAATTAGCAACACCTATTTTGCACACTTACCTGTTTTCCACCCCATCCAAAATAGAGTGGTATGCTGATATTTCTTTCTCAAGCTGCAATTTACGGGACAGAAAATGTTCTCGATCCCTCTGATGCTGCTCAGTCTCACTTTTAATTTCCTCCAGTTCTGCTTCCAGCTTGGTGATCACAGAGCCCAGGTTCTGGAGCTCAATGTCATGCCAGTGTTTAGCATCATGCAAGGAGTTCTCCAAACCTCTTTTCTGCAAACACATACATAGAAATATAGTTATATGTAATGTCCATTCTCAAACTACCCAGTGTTAAACCTGAAGAAATGTTACTCCTTCACAATTCTCAGGGCACAGTGTATAAAGATTTTGCCAGTATCCTGTTTCTTCTAAATCCTTGCTTCTCAACTGGGTGGTTCGTGACCCAAAAGTGGGTCGCGAACCCATGCCACATGCATTCAACTTTTCTAGGTGTCAGACTCTTCAGCCTCCCCCTAGCGCAGCACTGTCAGTTCTCGCGCCGAGCAGCCATTCAATATATGCTGCCTGGCCGTGCATGTCAGCTTGAAGTGGGGTGGGCTGGAAGTATAAGGGAACCCCATCCATATGTGCATTGCTTACAGCTCCCACATGTGCTCTGCAGGGCACGCAAGGGAGCTTTACAAACACTGCGCATATGGATGGCGCTCGATCATAGAACAGCAGCCCACCCTGGACCCCAAGCTGAGGATCCACTCCAGTTCTCATAAGGTAGGGAGACGGAGTGGATCTTATAAAAAAAAAAAATATACTTTTTTTTTTGGAGTGTGTGTGAGATTGTCTGCTTGTGTGTGTGTGTGTGTGTGTGTGTCTGTCAGTATTTTTGAGGGTCCGTTCACACTAGTACACCCCAAACACACAGTCCGATCGCCTGCACCCGAACGCCTGGTACTGCAATGCCGTGCATCCCTTTGCAGTGCGACTTGGGTCGCAACTTAATGACCAAGGACAAATGTGGGCCCTGAGGTTACACAGGTTGAGAACTACTGTTCTAAATCATGTTGTTGTTGCAAGCAGCAAAATAATTTAGAATGCCCATATTATGGTATTTTAAGTTGTTTAGGTACTGTATATGGTACATAATGTTGCTTCTTTAGATTAAAGGAGAACTATGGGGTTAAGGCTTTTCCCCATAGGTCTCCTTAGGGTAACGGGAGGACACAAACTAATGTCCTCCCGTCACCCTAAGCTCAGTATACCGCGAGCTACAGCTCACGGTATACCGAGATGCCACAGTATACCGCGAGCTACTGCTCGTGGTATACTGAGACGCCGCAGCTGAAGCGAATCCCGACAATTATGTCTGGATCCGCTCAGCTGCGTGAGTGACAGCTGGCTCTGCCTATCGGCCAGTCAGCGCTGGCGGATTGGAGCGGGGAGGGGTAATCCAGCCCCTCCCCTGTCACGGCAGAGGGCTGTGACAGGATCGAGAGGTGAGCGATGTGTATGTGTTCGCTCACTTCCCGATCTACTGAGCCGACCTGTGACAGTCTCATTGTCACAGGTCGGCTAGAACAATGAGGTGAGTGAAAAGTACTCGCCTCATAGTTCTCCTTTAACAGATGTGGGTTCTACTGAACATGCCTGCAGACCTGTAGTAGATCTATAAACATTATTGCCGTCTATTTAATCCATTTAATATGCTTTCCCTGTTAACACAGCAGCTAAACTCACCAATGTCCTAAGGGATTCAGTCTCAGCCTGCAGGCTCTGGATTTTGCAGGCTGTATCATGGAATTCCTCTCTCAGGGTTTCCACAACTTCTTCTTCTTGGCTTTGCACTGCTGGCAGAGCTGCTGATTGCTGTTAAATGATAAAACAAAGCCACAACTCTACTAAATAATGGTTAAAATAGGCACACAGACCTCTACCTTTATCTCTGCACTGATAATTCATTTTATATGACTGGAGCCCGAGGCTTGAGCACATAAAGACTATTAGGGCTCATACATACCAGCACATGTTATGCTCACTGAAGCTGGTGATTAATGACCTGGGCTTAGAGCATGTAGTTTGGATGATGATGGCCATCAGACTGATGACATCTAGTTGCAAAAAAAGTACTGTGCCGGATATCTTTGGATTAAACTCAATATTGCAGCAAAAGCTGGTGTTTTATACCTGTGGACCCCTCTACTTTCCTGTTACATAACAAGCAAATGTCCAAGAAAGCTTACTCGATTCTGTGGTGCGACATTTATTGAACGCTACTAAATCCTGCATTCCTGTCCTTTGGCAGAGCCCCTTCCCACCTACAGTGACTATGTGGATACGCAAAGTGGAGGAGATTAGAGAAATGGAGGACCTGACCTTGTCCTTCCAAAACAGGCGGAAGCGATATCTCCAGACATGGTTTTATTGGATGGAGTTCATGGAATCCCCTGAGGGCCGTAACTTGTTAATATTGTCTCTCTATTTGGTTGGCAATTGGCGTTTTATACATTGATGATACTACAGGGAATCCCCCCCCCTGTGAACCTGCAACCACTCCCATTCGCTACTTTCTTCTCTCTAAGATGTGAGATCATATACGGTTCTGCTGTCTCTGACTGCTTATCTCATGAGATTTGAGGTGAGATTTAGGGCTACCACTGCTGTGCTGCCCAATGTTTTCCTTGCTGGAGAGGATCTGCAGTACAAGGAGCTACCTGATTCTGCTTCATTCATTCACAGATTACTAGTCATCAGGAAGTCAGCTCTTACATAAGGAAGCAAAACCTCCTCTAGAAAGGCCTACACATGGAGACAAAGTCCAGAACAAGGCATGGTGAGTCAGTAATGGGGAAAAGATGAGCTGCATGGAGACCCCAAGCAATACTGGTGACTAGTCCTTTGCCCTTAACGGGCCTTTTTTGGGCACAGCTTCCACAGTACGGGTTGTCTTTAATTATTATGAGGTGGCCAAGTTAGCTATTCAGTGTGAGCACACATTTAGGTATGATCATAAAATAAAAATTACTCTTTTGCAATATTTCTATATTAATGTTTGTGTCTTAGTTGCCAAGTGTCCCGCAGTGTTTATGCCTCGGGACTGTCCTTCAGGATCCGGGACACTGAGCTATAAATTCAAGGACAGACTAATGCCTTCCTGGTACATCAGTTGCCTCTATTGCCTGAGAACAACCCTGCTAAAATGACTATAATCACAGCTGCCAGCTGCTTCTGCTACTCCTGTAGGTGCCTGTGAGACTTAGGCCTCGTTCACACCTGACCGTTTTGTAGGGCGTTCTACGCTCGACGAACGCTCTACAAAACGGTCAAAAATATAAATTGCATTGTAGTCAATGCCCTCGTTCCCACCTAGGCGTATTTCCGCCCGTCCCTAACGCCATACAAAACGGCCCACGCCTGAAAAGGTCCCGGGACTACTTTGGGCCGTTTTGTAGGGCGTTTTCCAGGGCCTTTGGAATCGCGCGACTTTACCGCGAATCGCGGTAAAAAACCCGCGTGACGGTCGCGCGACAGACGCGCATATTACAATACGCCTAGGTGTGAATGGGGCCTAATACTCAATGGGTGCCCTGGCAACATGGCAAACTAGTCTGAACGTGCAGTCTGGCAATATATCAGCTTACAAAAAATCAAATTGCATGGCATTCTACAGGTGCAAACTGTCTTTCCACTGAGGTTTGTCCAGTTTAACACAACAAACCTCGCCGTACATAAACCAGTGCATGAAAGGCCTGTGCTGTATTGTATATAGCAGACATAACTGTATGAATACTGCTCTGTACAGTATATTCCTTATTCCACATCACCTCCGGGCTCCCAATTGGTCAGCAGCCTGTATCTTGGCATTATGCCTGTGACCCAGCCTCCAGGAATCCTACTGCCAGGCAACTCCTGCAGCTTAATCTTCCTTGCTTGCCAGATTTAAGCCTCACAGGCCCTGCATCCAATGCCTGTGACAGGTTTCTCCACATGCTTTACTAGCTGCCATAATTGTACCTGAATCTTGTTTTCCATACCGCCTTATTCTGTACACTGCCGTGCACATTCCTTTTTCCACACTGTATTTTGTACACTATGCTGCACATTCCTTATTCTGTACTGCCTTATCCTATATGTTGTGCCATTTATTTCCTATTTGTTTATTTTCCCCAGGAACAATGGGACTTATTTTACTCACACTGATATCAGTGATCGGACTTATTTCATCCCACTGACAGCAATAACAGGCATTTTAACTGCATTTTCTCATTAGTATACCCCAAGACCATATTTTGTATTACACATAGTAATCTAGGGGGAAACTTGCAACACTACAAGCTATATGAAGTAAAGCAACACCCACCTTATTGGCCACACCCCTACACACTTGGCACTGCGCTTTTCTTTTGATGTATAGGTATCCCCCTTATTTTTCTTTAAATGTTGGCAACTATGGCGTGTGCGTGTGGGTGTGTGGTACATGTTTGATATTACCCTGTAAGTACTGCTGGGACAACACCAATGTCAATACGGAAGAATACAGTTTGCATATATATATCTGTATGTATCTACTATCTAAACATGGGGAATCATGATGATATGTTCTTAATATTTATAGCTAAAGCAATGCATATTGGGCTGAGCCTGACCATTTTGGTTACACCCTGCAGCGCCCTCAGGCGGCCGCCTGACTTGCCTTGCGGTTGCGCCGGGCCTGCAGAAGAGTAAGAGGGGGCAGCATCAAACAAAAATTTAGGATTGCTGTGTCTGACTACTTACAAACTCCTGTAAGTAACTCAAGCAACAGAACTGGATGATAGAGGATGCACCATGGTGAGCAATCAAAAGGCAATTAATGACTTAAAGAACATTTTTCTCTTGAGAAGTAAAATGTAGGGCGCAGTGGAAGCCACCCTGCATACAAAGGGGTACAGCACACTGCCTCCAGTGGTACATTCATGTTTTTTATTTCATGATACATCAATCTTATCACATACGGGTGAAACTCGAATAATTAGAATATCGTGCAAAAGTAATTGCAGTAAGTGCTCCAAAAGGGGCCCAAACCAAGTACTGAGCAGGGGCTGACTCGCAACTTTTAGCCCAGGGGGCAAGTACAACCTAGAGGCCCATGGTGCGACAACTTGGTATCGACTTAGTCGATTAGTTGTTGCAGCCCTACATTCATCCCTGATTTCTGGGCACAGTCCCCGGATTCAGGAGACCGTCCCCTGACAAAATGTCCCCGGGAACATAAAATAAACCATTTTTAATTCAATGTAATGAGTCTATCTCATATATTAGTTTCACCTTTTAAGTTGCATTAGTGAAATAAATGAACTTTGCACGATATTCTAATTATTTGAGTTTCACCTGTAATAGTATTTGATACAAAAGGAGTGACCAGAAAACGAGTTATGTAAGTTCACTTATATCTGGGACAGCACAATCTTTTTTTACAACCCTTTTTTTTTATAAGCGTTCGTGAACCGAGGTAATCTGCTCTGTTTCAAATCAGCCCCTAAGACTTTGTAGTTAAATCTACAGCATTGTGTATGAATAAAGCACACATCACTTACCTTAGCCTGAAGAAGGGCACCAGATTCAGCTCTGTTTTTCTCAATGTCCTTCTCCCAGTGAATTCGAATAGTCTCCAATATATCATCAAGGCCTGTGCCAATTGGAGTATCCAATTCTTCCAGCTGAGATCCTGCCAGCTGCTTGTACAGCATCTTCACATCCTAGAAAATAATATTGTTGAACAGTATTGACAAGCTTGATATACCTCTTTGAAAAATATTAGTGTCATATTAAGCTGATCGCTACATCGTCTATGTTTTCCCTCAATGACCAGCATCTGAAAGGAAACTGTCAAGACAAAAATATATAGGCTGAAAATGTTTGATAGGCTGTCATGCTGATCTTCTGGTTTCAATAGTTATTTGACCACAAACAGAAATATCAGGCTTTCTGATGCTACTTGCTGGATATTTATTCAGGTCAATGACACAGTAAACATTGAAGCCAGGGATTTGCATGAGAGCCAGGAAACTGGCATCTTGAAGAGGCAGCCAACAATGGCGGCCCACATGTTTTTGTAATGACAAGTTCTGTTAACAGCTTTGTGATTGGAATACCCTTTTTTAGTATTCAAGCTCAATGTCGCATACTGTGAGAATGTAAATGTTGCAGCACAGAAATAGCAATGTGTACATGTGTACGTTCCTAGAACTTAGATCCTGCACCTAAATTGACAGACTAGTCCAACAGCATCCATAGCTCTTCAAGACAGCAAAGATTTAACTTGATGATGGAAAGGTATTAAATATTCTATTTTATAATGTGCTTGTCTAATATTCTCTTACTGTAGTGATTTCAGTGACATGCAGTACGTTCCATGCAAGGTGAGGCATTCCCCAGCCGCGCCCCCAGCCTGCCAATGCCCCACCCCCCCCAACCCAGTCACCAAGCTATGTGTGCAGGAGGGAGGGAGAAGGGAGGAGACAGGGAGGAGCCTCCCTGTCCCTCACTTGCTCATCACTGGTGAGGCATCGAGATCGATTTTTGTTTCTTTGTGTGTTTTTTTTGATTGGACAGCATGGGCCAATGGCGCTTTACCATTGGTCCAAACCATCCACAGAGCTCAAGCCTCTAACACCAAGTAGAGGCTGTTGCAGCTCTTGCCTCACTAAGTTAGGTAACTGTCAAAGCCAGATGCAACTCCACCTGTAATTAACAGGCAGCGCTCCGTCCATGACCGGCTACACTGCGGGGAGGATTTCCCTGCTGTGTAACCTGTTAGAAGCCGTGTGAATGGAGAAGAAGCTGTCAGCTTCAGACTTGAAGCTGACAGCTTTTTCGTCCATAATACTAGGTGAGGCTCTGCCCCACCTGTTTCCCCTGACTCTCATGAGTGCATTGGAAGAAGTAGCCTCCAGTGACATCAGCTCCAAACCCCTCCCACATAGAGGCTAGTAGTACCTCCAAGGGTCGTGCTTATTATAGCTGAAGTTGTTTGCTGCATTTAGCTTGGGTTTCTTTACTGAAATGTCTTTAATCTGGTGCCTTTACTTACATTTTACGTCACATGAAAAGGTATAACTACAGGGTGTGCAGACGTTGCAGCTATGATAGCACCCTTGAGGTTTTTGGAATATCCCTTACTTATGAGCTATGTAATACTATTATATACAGAATAATGCAGCATTTCTAATCCAGTCTTATGTCTATTTCTGGCATCTTTCTCATTGCAAAAGCTCATTCATTTTTTTACCTCTTCATGGTTCTTTGACAGCAAAGCAAGCTCCTCCTTCATGCTTTCTATCTGACTTTCCAAATCCATTTTTGTCAAGTTAGCATCATCAATCACTTTGTACAAGGATCGGATCTCCTCTTCCACCGCTTTTCTGAAAGGCTGCTCATTCTCATATCTGTAATTCAAACATTGTGTCATTTCCATGAAATACTGTATTGAGATGTTGTTTATGTGGCCTGTATTAGGTGGGCTTCTCCTATATAAACTATATATGGGGAACCAACTGTTATTTTATTATACACCAAGGGAGATTTTTGTTCAAGCAACTTTCAAAACAATATACTGTGGGGGGAATTTATCAATACTGGAGCAGAAGAATCTGGAGCAGTTGCCTATGGCAACCAATCAGCTTCTCTCTTCAGTTTGTTCAGTTAAGGTTTGAAAATGAAAGGTGAATGCTGATTGGTTGCCATACACAGCTGCTCTAGATTTTGTCTGCTCCAGTTTTGATAAATTCCCCTCTGTATATCCAGTAGATTAGAGTTGATTAATACCACAGAAACTCAGCTTTTTTTGCATAAGGAAACATCCTGGTGAATACACATATTCATTCAAATAATATGCAGGACATTTACACAGTAACACCCAGTTTATTGAAACATACTTTGGGAATGTCATTTATTTCTGGGAATTCCCTTCTAAACTAGAGGTGAACCTGTTTACTGTTCAAGGTGATGTAAGTAAATCAGTTGATTGTATATATGAATCAACATGCATCAGCAGCAGTTTGCGAGGAAATAGATAGTGGTTTTGTACTGATTTTATTTTCTCTATCATAGTCAGTGCTAATAAGATACATATATTAAAATGTCTTCTTTAGTCATGTAAATTGCATTGTTATGGCACAGGGATATTTTGTATTCATATATTCAGCTAGTCTGTTTGAAAAAATATTGAATAATTAAAATAAAATGTTGCCCAAACCATTATAACTTTCCTTTAATCACCCAAACACACAATTAATCTGCTAAAGGTTTCAAAGAGCAAAAATACTCTTATAGTATCTGCCCCTTAGTGGATTTTACATAAAACATATATAAAGAACTCACATCAACAAGAGATACAAGAAGATTACATAAAAAGCTGAGCCTAACCCAGTGGTGTATCTAAAATGATTTCAAAATAATAACTATAGAATGCCTTGTACTGCTTGTAGGGGTAACCAATAGTGGGTTTTCCTGTCTGTAATTTAAGGTGCCCATACACTGCACGATTCTCGTACGAGAATCGCGGGAAATCCCGCGATCGCACGAGAATCGTGCAGTGTATGGAAGGCATGCGACCGTTTCTACTGTACGGTCGCACGTCTTCCATCGAACCAGCATGTTTGAAAACCCGCCGGGAATCGTACGATTCTCGGCGAGTTGGTGGCCTGCTGGTTCGACAACTGCCGAACGGGCCGATGTGCACACGCGCACACTGCCCGTTTGCAGTCAGCGTAAGCCCGCCCCTCATTACAGTCATCGCAAGCCCACCCCTCAGGGGGCGTGGCTTGCGATGATCGAGAGTGCGATCTGCCCGTCCAAGATGGGCAGATTGTATGTTTTTTTAATCCCTTTACAACCATCGCAAGACTAAGGTCTTGCGATGGTTGTACAGTGTATGGCCACCTTTAGGCTTTCACACACATAAAACAAGGCGTTTATGCCTCAGTTCAGGATTGCGGGTGTAGCCATGAAAAACATTCTGTTTTGCTCCTGGGCCACCCACTTTAAAGAAAGTGACTGTGCAATGGAACAGCACAAGAAATAATAAAAAAAACAAAGGCTAAAACCATGCAGGAAAGATGATAACAATACATTTTACAGAAGAACATAGATAATAACATAATGCATAAACATGGTACAGAATCCAAGCAGGGTCTGTCCATCCTTACAAACAGACATATCAGATGTCCTGACACCTGGAATACAATGCTTTTACTAGGCCTGTGGCTCACTAAGTTGGATGGGGAGGATGAAGATGACAGCCATACCCCTTAAAAAACAAATTAGCAAAGTCAGCTCCTGTATAACTATCCTAACAGGTTCCTTTTAATGACTATACACACTTTTTTTTTTTTTTGGTATAAAAAGTTCAGTGTTTGCAGGGAAAGCCACACGCCTAATTTCAGCATACAGTAAGCCTATTTTCCTAAGATAAATGTGCTCTTGTTTCTCAGCTAAAGAGGCCCAATTGAAATAAATATTTTTCTGTTTCTTTCCTATGAGTGTAAAAAGACCTCTTTCATAGGTTTATTTTCCAAAACATATTTACTTATTTGCAAAAGCGTGCATTCAAATGTGATCATGTGAAGGAAACGATTACTGAGATGTTGTTTATGTCTATCAAGAGATATATCTTGATAGTTAAAATAAACTCTATTTACTCAATCAATTTTCTGTATGTTGTCCATACAATGGGGCTTAGCTAAAGGTTTATGTTACAAGATTTAACTTTTAGGCTGAAAGGCAAATTCTTGATTTCATTGCCCTGTCTTCATAAAATAACATATACTTCATGATTTACAGAGTAGTTAAATAATCTTTTGAAAAGCAAATGCAATGGAACTGCCATGGCATCCAGTCATGTGTGAGGTTATTTTTTCTAATAAACACTGCAAGCATGAGAATTGTAATTTGTTGCTGGTGGTAACATTTTTTTCAGCTCTAGGTTTCCTTACAAGTTCTTTAGGACTTTTTCACACCTATGTGATTTAGATGCATTTTACATTCATTAACGTTCTATCCTACGGAAGGTGCGTTTTGCTGGTGACTGCACCAAACATGCACAGCACCTGCCCCTCACTAAAATAGAGAGGTGTGATGTGAAGGGCCCTTAGTCTGAAGTTATTGCTATAGATTATGAACTTCCTTTTACAGAGGAAAACAGCATGGCTTGAATCAGCCCCATCCCCTATAATGAGGCAGCATCTCTTTTGGTCATGTGGGAGGGTGGCAGGCAGAGCGGCATTGGCTTGCCTGCTGCACAATGTGCCTGCCCCCCCCCCCCCCTCTCAAGCCAAAGCATCTCATGTTGCTAAGAGCCAGATGGGGTGATGTGTAAATGGCATACACATTTCCCCGCCCAGCTCATAGCAACCTGGGACGCTCTGGCCGGTGTCCCACTCAGCTGCTGGGAAACAGTGACATCACTGGTTGCCAAATGATGCAGAGGCCACATCCCCACCCCTTATAGCATGCACCACCATTACTGTCGAGATCCACCCAGCTGCGTGAGAGCCAGCTGTACCCGCCCCCGCCCGCTCCTCCAGTCAGCGCTGGAGGATCGAAGCGGGGGGGAGGGGGGGGGAATCCCTGCAGGGAGCCATGACTAACAGTCACTGCTCTCTGCAGGAAGATGATCGAGAAGTCAGTGAGTGACGGTATGTGTTCGCTCACTTCCCGATCTATTGAGCCGACGTGTGACAGTTTCATTGTCAGACGTCGGCTCGAACTATGAGGATGGTTGATTTTCACTCACCTCATAGTTCTCCTTTAAGGGTTCATGTGCACGGATGCACATAAAGTCGTAATACAGTGGCATACAGCATAAAATACGCTTGTATCTTGTGGTTCTCAGAAGACGCAGCCGCTGCGTTTTTCTGTCCTTAGCAATTTTTGTCCAAACAATCCTATGTGCAGGTGTACACGTGTAAAGGCCTGTGCTAACATTTACATACACACAGGCAAAACTTCCGAGTTCGGGAACTTATATCCATGGGTCTGAAAAAAACACTTGTACTGGCATTAAGGTCTCGTTCACACCTAGGCGTATTGTATCTGCGTGTCTGTCGCGCGTTTTTTTACCGCGATTCGCGGTAAAAAAGTTGCGCGCCCGTTGCGCGGTTCCGAAGGCTACTTGGCTGTATCCCAATCGAAACGCGCAACAAAACGGCCCAAAGTAGTACCTGTACCTTTTCAGGCGTGGGCCGTTTTGTAGCGTGTTAGGGACGGGCGGAAATACGCCAAGGTGGGAACGAGACCATTGAATACAATGGGATTTATATTTTTGAGTGTTTTGTAGAGCGTTCGTCGAGTGTAGAACGCGCTACAAAATGCTCAGGTGTGAACAAGGGCTTAGTCATATAACTGTGGACAGCCATTTCTGTTCCTACAATCCTATAGACACGCAAATACAGTCATATTTTACGCTGTATGTCTAAAACCTATATTTGCACATGTGCATAAGCCCTAAGCTATAACATCTTTTGATCTAGTCATAGATCAAAAGATGATGGTAGGAAAGATAAACAACTCTGCTATAAAACAAGGGAATAAAAAGAAGATGTTTCATAGCTGTAATAGCTAGTTTTAGTAAGTTTAATTAAACTGCACTTGCTTTGTAATGTCGAAGACATTTCGCTGCTTACTGAAGTCACTTTTTCAGTTCCAATGAGTGTCAGGAACATACCCCAGCTGGGATGTGTTCCTGTCTCATTAGAATTAAAGTAGCTGCATGGACAAACCCAGCTGAATGTGACTGGCAACTACTAACTGTACCAACCACCCATGGGTGGTTGAGCATGTTCACTTTGCAAGGGAGTTTTCACTTAACTTAGTGAATGTGGAGAAGCCGTGCTGACTACTCCAAAAGTGTGCTAACAAAATTCATATTTTTTAAATTTTCTGTTTATGTAAATGAGAATTTCCTGCAAAATAAACTTACACCATATTCGTTAACGTGAACTTTTACCAGGAGATATGCATGCTGATATGAAATCATCTTACATTGATTAGTTAAACAGACATATTTTTCTTTTACTTACAAATTCTACTTCCTGGTCTTATTGGGCACAAATGATGTAATCATGCCCAAGCATTGCATCCTGTGAAGGTTACATCAGTAGTGCATTGATTGGAAATCTCATCTGTAATCTCACAAGACCTCAGGGAAAGGCATTTTCCTCCCCTGAGATGATGTGCATGGTCACATGTCCTTGTCACATGTGCCAGAGTTCCAGGAAGTAAAGGGAGATGTATTAATCTGCCCTTGGGAAAAATGGCCACTATGAGAATAATGGGGAGGAAGATAAAAGTAAGATATGCAAAGAAAAAAAAGCAGGCAATTATAAGTATCTGTTTGTAGATTGTCATTACTAAACATTTCTAAAGGTGCCTTTGTTGTTGTTTTGAAGATATGGGTAAAGGTCCTATTTAAGTTAAGTGAAAATTCCCTTCTAAAATTAAGATGGAAAATCAACCTCATAGAGTTAATAAGTACATGTAGGTGCCTAATTCTGATATAGGACTCAATTGCAAGATCGATCTGTGTACTGTGTTTACTACATATGAATGTATCTCATTATACATGTAAATGTTTTATTAATAACTGCTTTAATTTTGAGTGATATAACTGGATCTAAAGGTTCAAAAAGATTCACTGCATCATTCTTTGCTTGTGCTTACCCCATAGTTGCAAACAGACAAGCCCTGCAGTTTAAACTTCAATACGCAACCACTTAGTAGCATGTAGTACTTATTTAGTTTATGTCATCTGCAGTAATTGTTTCGATACCTTTCTTTAAAGTCTTCTGCACATGCTTGTATATTTTCTGTCTGCAGCATAAGGCGAGCATTTTCCAACACAGCATCTCCGACCTGTAAAAACAAGACAGCCATGAAAGATGACTAAGATGTTCCATTGTATTGTATATGTATTAGCATGTCCAAACCTGTCCCCAAATGCATGGACCAAGGCCAAACATATCTTACTGACCCAAGATACAGTTTACTTTGATGCAGTCGAGGAACCCGGGGACACCGCTGGGCCCCGGCTTCCTCGACCGCAGCTGCTGGCTGTCACTGATTGTCAGTGATCTGGACAGCGGCACCTTCCTTCACACAGCAGCCAGTGACAACCAGCAGCCTGCGATGCCATAGTGACCCGGGCTGCCTGCACGGCATCATTTGGGAGCCCTTTGTTCCACATCCTGGCCAGGGCCCACTATGCCCCGGGCCCCATAGTGGCCGCCTGGGTCACTATGGTGATAGTGACGCCACTGGAACTTGGATTGTGGAGGAGGAAAAATGAGCCAGCAGGACTGGATTGTGAAGGAAGGAGAAATGAGGTAGCATGAACGGTTAGTGGAGAAAGGGGACAAAAGGAGCAGTGAGATTGGATTGAGTTGTAATGGGATAGAGGGCGCAGTAAATCTGGATTGTGGAGAGGGCAGTGAGGAGAAAGCAGGACTGGAGGGTAGACATGGGGACAGAGGTCAGCAAGATAGAATTGAAGCAAGGAAATTGGATTGTGAGAGAGGGGAAGAAGGGAGGCATTTAGATCAGATTGTAGTATAGGATAGATCAAGCAAATGGTGCTTGGCAAGATCAACTTGTAATCAGACAAAATATATCCTTTGTGGAACTACAGTCCCACCAAGTATGTATAAAATGGGGGATCAGGTTTAATAGATAGGTAGATAGATAGCTCCCCCATTTGAACCCCAACAGGGCAGAACCTGTAGTCAATGACAGTTGCTGCACATTATATAACTATCTGTTAACACAGCCCCAAACCGGCAAGAAACTTCCACCATGCTTCACTGTTGCCTGCAAATACTCATCATTGCACCACTCTCTAGGCCTTTGGGGGACAAAGTGCCTTCTATTACAGACAAATATTTTAAATTTGGACTCATCCATCTAGAGCACCTTCTGCCATTTTCTTCACACCAGTTCTTGTGTTCTTATGCATAGGCAAGTAACTTGGCCTTTTTTCTATATTGAAGTAATGGCTTTTTAGCCTCAAGCATCCCCTGAAGACTACTTCTGATGAGACTTCTCTGGACTGTAGATCGGACTGTACCAGGGTTCCACTGAGTGGATTTTCAGACTAAAACTTTATGTTTTGGATGAAATGGTGAAGGGAGAAGAAAAGGGTGACCTGAAGTCAGGAAAATCTCTTTGCTAAATACTAAGATAACTATAAAAGCTTGACAGAAGTTCTACCTCCTCACCACTCTATTAAAAGTACTTCTATTGTTCTCTCTGTTTCCTGGGCATATTTTCTTTAACTTTATTACAAGAAATTTCCCCAGCAGGGACACAGACACCAGTATAAACCCAAATGAAGTTCTGAATCTAAATCCAAAATAAAAAACGTTAACTTTGGTTCTACTTAAAATCCTGTTTTACAAGCCTTGGAACCATCTAGTTTCAAAGTTTTGGCTGAAGTTCCAGTATGAAACATCTGTACAGTTTATTAGAGAATAAAGTCAAACATTGCACTTCTTGTACTAGCAAACATACAGTGCTGGATTAATATAATCTTTGAAGCTAACTCAAAGCACAAAGCTTAAGGGAGACATAGGTATTTACCATTCAGAGTTGCTTGTACAGCCCTGATAACAGAAAAAATAATTTTGTGTTAACATTGGATATATGCATGCGATACACTGCCATACAACCGTAAAATTTGTATGCATGTACGCATATAGCTGTATAACTGTGTATGGTCATCTAACGCACTGCTGCCACTGACTGATAGCTTCACAAGGTGTGCAGTGAGATTTGGCGATATCATTACTCTGCTGCTTACTGTTCTTGTGACAGTTTGCTGGAGAAGAAGCTCTACATGAAGGCCTCTGCTTGCTTCATTTATTATTTGGATCTGTGCTTCTTTCACCTCTTCTTCCTGATCATTCCCCACAGCAGTAATCAGATCACCAGTCATCGGGGGGAGGGGTGTTCAAATCAGCTGTAGGGAGCCCAACTAAACTTTGATAGCACAACTGAGCTTCCTTCTGTCAATATATTTTTTACATGTCAAAGCAGACCTAAACTGTAGAAGTATGTACACTTTAGTTTTATTAGATCACCCAGGCATTGGGGGCAGGCTTAGGGTAGTAAAGAAATCAAAAAGAAATCAAACTCTTATTTTGCTACTAAGGGTCCCATAATTCTCTGCTTCTAAGTCACATGACCTGTAGTCAGTATGTTGGGTCATATGGCCTGCAGCTGCTCTGTATTGTGGGTGCTGATGTCCTAGGAGTCTTTGTTTACTCTAAAGACTGCTGATGTCAGTGGCCCAATGCATGGCCTCAAATCTGAAGCACCAGAGGGCATTATTTTAAACATGTCTAAGGTAAATGTTTGATGACTTCACTACACCTAGAATGGCTTTCTAAACCCAGGTCATCTATTAAAGGAATCTAATTCTACAGTTTTAGTTTTTTTAATTAACACAGACACAAATAGAGTACTAGAAGAAAACCCAATCCATGCAACCAAAATTCACTTGTACATCCCAGGCCAAAGTGTATCTTGAGAACTTACCCATTGTGCAAACCATGAAATTATTCTTAACAATAAGCTTCAGCACATTTACTGTACCTCCTTATAAAGTTTCTAGCTGGATAGTTATCTGCCTTCCATTTACATGCAGTGGCCTAACTCTCTGGAACATTGTACAGGAAATCTTTCATATTACCAGGGATTAGAATTGTGTGTCTATACATACATCCGAAGGCTTTATTTTTTCGACCTACTTGTTGTAATGACTGTTCCTATTCATCTTGTACTGTTCTTATTTTCTGCTGTTTATGGCTGCTGCACAAGCTCACTGATTTTACCATACATGATGTGTTGTACGTGTATGTTTTCCCTTTTGCTTTTTTTGAAAATAATAACAAGATTATGAAACAGAACATTGATGATATTTATAGAATATTTTATATTTAGGTATGTTCGATTTTTTCTGTCTTAGGCTGTGTGCAATTGTTCACTCTTCAGTGACCAAGTTAATCACTGGCAAGTCATCAGCTGCCATAGCTTGTCCCTATCCATGATCCAAGCTTTTTCTGTACCATGTGATATTTGTGGCACTTCAGTTATGAATTCAATGCTGTCACACCCTATTTACCATCTCCTATCAATTGTTACCACATACCAATCAATTATACTGTGTGTGTGTGTGTGTGTGTGTGTGTGTGTGTGTGTGTAATTATAGTTTTGCTTTTTCTATTTGAGTAACTGTGACATTGTTGTTTGAATTATTTTATATTTGTGTTTTGTCTCATAATTATAGCAATATGAAATTTACTTACATAATACACATTGGGGGAAAGTTATGAAAACTGGAGCAGTCAGAATCTGGAGCAGTTGTTCATGGCAACCAATCAAATTCTCTTTCATTTTCAAATCTTAACTAAACAAACTGAGATGAGTAGCTAATTGGTTACTATGGGAAACTGCTCCACATTCTGTCTGCTTCAGCTTTGATAAGTGCCCTCCATTCAGTCTCCTTTGTGGGACTGTGTGTTGTTGGTCATGTTCTGTTGCCAAGCAGTGTTTGTGTTCCCAATGAAAGGCCAATAAATGTGTTTCTGACAGCTTGTGTGTGGGAAATGGACCCTTCAGCAAACAGCTATGATTGACAATACTATTAGAAAGTAAATAAACTTGTCCTTTAAATTAATTATGTGCTGTACTATATATACAGTACTACTTTTTCATATACATTAACCCCCTCATGAGCAATGACGGGATAATCCTGTCATGAATCTTGAAGAGGTTAACAGACTCCTGGCGATTTTGTAGAGCTGGCGGCCAGCTTTACAGTAGGAGCGATTCTGCGGCTCAGCTGCCGCCAGATCTCTTCTATGATCCGGTAAAGTGACTGCCCCCCCCGCCCGACACCCCCGCCATGTTTTCTGGGCTCTGTTGTCCCTCTTACGGGCCTGTTGGGAAGCTGGGGAGGAAAGCGGCGAACGTCCATTCACCGTTCTCCTCCCCATGCTACGGGACGGGGAGCGACGCATATTGCATCTCTTCCGGTCCCATAGCTGTCATTGTTGGGCTCCTGAAGCCCAGCAATAAGCTATTGAAGTGCGATCTGCACTTCAATAGCTTATTTAAAGTAGAAAGGTGATACTAGGGGTCTTTTGGACCCCCAGTATCACCTTAAAGAGGACTGTCACCACCAATATGCTATAGGGGCTATGTGATAGCAATTAAAGTAAAGTTTAAAAAAAACTATTTTAAAAATAATATTAAATAAAATGTAAAAATAATAAAAACTAATGTAAAGTCCCCCGCAAGCACGCACGTCGTCACGTAAACACGCGTCGGGTGTGCCTATGTACGAAAAAGACAATTGCGTTGTTGGGAATCTCCGCACACGCCAGAGTGAGAACAATAATTTTGGGGCCAATTTTTACGCGTAGCTCTAAACTGATGACCTGTAGGGGCTTTTAAAGCGTCGTGTATGGACCTTTTTGGGGTACTGAATTCTGTTGCACTTTCATTTACACACACAATTTTTAACCTGGGTATGTTGGGTATCTCTTTAATCATTGTAACCTCCTCTTTTTATATTTTTTTTAAATAAATGGTTTCATATAGTGTTTTGGGGCACTAAATTTAACTTAAGTGCATTTTTCACTAAATTTTGGGGTTTGATAATAAGTTGCGCTAATGTCGTGCAACATACAAATTTGCAACTGTCACCATTTTATTGTAGAAGAAGTAGCTCACAGCGCACACTAAAACAAGATGGATCCTGACTGAATGTTATGGCTACTGACTTTAGTGATTTGTTCCTAGACCAGATTTACTGTATAAGGTGCTAACAGGCTTATTCAGTAAAGCTGTTCTAGGAGCAAATCACTAAGTTCAGTTACCATGCTGATGCTATGCTCCTTGTGCTGTTTATTAAATAAAAATGCTATTATAATTCTTATAACCATTTAATACCTTATACTTTAAAACAGTCTCATATCATATCCTTTTATTTTTTTAAATTACTTTTTCTGTATAGTAATATTGCCATGGCTTTGACATTCACACAGTTTACCACTTGCAATTCACCAGTTGTACATATTGAGGTTTTCTGTGTGTAATAATGTATTCTGGTTAAAACTTTAATTGTAGTTCTCTTTCGCTCTTAATTAAATAAGTCGGGGTGTAGTCTTCCACGGTGAGTTTAAGGGCCCATTCACACCACATCCATATCAACTCCAGACCAGGCCAGATTGTTTCCGGACCCAAAATGCATCCTAAAGTATCCCTATGCTATTTTTGGCCTCTATTCACACCAGCGCAGTCCTTTCCGGACCAGACCAGAAAAATACTGCATGTCTCATTTTGTTTGGTCTGGAATGCACTGGAACGCATGGAAACACATCAAAAAGCATACAAACGCACTGGACTGCACCTGAAAGCCCATTTTAAGCTAAAAGAAAACAACCCAGCTCTGGAACGCGGCCAAATCACTGTAAAATCACAATAAAAATGTGATTTGGCCGCAGCAAAATGCAATGCACTGCATTCCAGATCTGGTCCAGATCTGCTCCGGAAAAAGTGTGTGAACCTGAGAGTTTATGAAAATGCAGGGGTTGCGATACCTTAAGGAGTAAAGCATGCTTGTTTTGCAAAGTAAATTTACACTTTGCAAGGGAATTTTCACTTAGCTTAGTTAATGTGGTGAAAATTCACTTTGCAAAGAATATTCAATCATGTGCAAGGACAACATTTAAAAAAAAATATTGTTTTTGCTTGCACACATTGGATGATGGAAGACAGCAGAGCTTCACTTCATTCGCTAAGCTAAAGAAAAATTCCCTTGCAAAGTAAAATCAACCCGAGTATGTTTTTCTGTTTCCAGTTTTAAAATATTTCTAGAAAGAAGAGAGAGAACTTGATTTTTGATCAAGAACAGATCTGATGTGAGTGCAAGGCTGGTGAGGCTAAAAACAAAAAGCTATAATATGGGTTCTTGGGGTGGAAAAGGCACCACAAGTCTAAAAGTTGGAAATGTCCCAAACATTTTCAATGTGTTTCATTGTCGCGTATGACAGATATGATCGAGACTTGGAGGTGTCCATGGTAGGCCTAAATTTAGATCTATGCTTGCAGTCCCATCTGCGAACAGGTGATATTCATTATATCTAATACATGTTGACTTCATCATAGTGTTAAAAGATTTATTTTTCTTTACAAAACTTACTCTGTTCTAGATTTTAAGTTAGACAGTAGTGGAGAAATATATTGTTCAGATGTTTTAGACTCTCTATCCTAAAAATGGTCTTGGATTTTTTATATCATTGGTTGCCAAGCTGTGGCCCTCATCTGCAGATGTCTGCTATATGCTGCTGGTCCAACACGATCAAATGTAGCTTATGCAAACATTGCAAAGGCCGTTGATCATTCTCTGATATTGCTTCACCAAATCATGGCAGCACAAATCATAGAGTAATCAGTGATACTGGAGGGCAACATTGTCCCCTCAGTGCATCATTTCATCAAAAGCCTTTATAGAGATTAGTGTGTGGGTAAAATAAAGGAGGGTGTACTTATAAAGAGGTGGTTTGGATGGGTAGTGTACTTTTTGACTCCCATGCAAGGTGGAGAGAAGAATGGATCAATATTGTAAACTGGTGTCAGGGGAGTACTGGGGAACTTTGGCCTGGGTGGGGGCAAACACAGCCAAGTATTTCTTTCTTAGTAGGAACAGATTTGTGTGAGCTACAGAAAAGGTAAAACGCAATGTGCCATGGTGCAGTGATTTGTTGGTATAGTGAAACGTTCCTACAGTACATGGATTCTTGTGACAAACCCTTTCACATATTACAGCATCCACTTCCTATCTGGCTCACAGAATATGTTCAACTGGCATCTTAAAACTGAAGACTTCCCCTCTGTCAGATGCTGTGATTGCAGGTCTGAACGGGGAGCAGATAGTTAAATGATGTCAAGCATGTATCATTGACTGAAGGTCCTGCACTGAGGTCTGAATGCCGCCAGCCCAGTCCCTCCCTGGCTGGGCCAAGTGGAAAATGAAAAGATTAGGTACACCAGCTTTGTAAAGTGCAAAGAGAGCGTTTTTTGTAGCTGTGTGGAGTTGAAAATGAACAAATCTCACACACCAGCTTTGTAAATCGCACACTATAATTGGCGATGCTTGCCACATGTGAAGAGTGGTCTGGGCCATAAATCTCTGAGGATCACTGTTTCAAATGCAGCTGCACGAGCATGTATTACTTTCTACACAAATCTCTGGAAAACAAGCTATGCAATTCTCTCAGGTGAAGAGAGAGCTTTGTATGCATGTCTGCTGCCACCTTGTGATTCAACAAATTACATACAACCAGCCCAGAGTTACAATATCACATGATTTTCTTTACAGCTCTTCCAGTACTCATTTATACAGAATTAACAATTTGTACTTTAATAGGAGTCATGTATAAACTGATTTACCAAAGAAGACAAGGACATCATTCAGACCATTTGTTGTGCATTTCTTCTATACCATGTGCATGTATGTGTACATGTGCATTTTAAACTTTTAACTAGCCCACCAAAGAATTGTGTTTGGGCTGCCATCATTTGGACCAACATTTGTTTGAACAAGTAAGGTCAAATGTGGAATGCAAAGCAGATCACAAAAAGTCAGTCATGCACATTCAGTTTTTAAAATCAATGAAATATAGCGTGAACTAACAAATGTGAGGAGATATCTAAACAATACCCCCGCATAAGACATTTGTTAGTATAATTTGATAGATCAAATATTAAACAAAACCTGCGTGTGTGTGACTGGCATTGAGCTGACCACACACTATTAGAATTTCTTTGAAGGTTCATTCCAGCTCCTTCATCAGAGCATTCGATCTTGCCATCGTTGCGTTAACTAATTTTAATTTAAAACCCCTTCAAAATTTTGTTCAGACCTGCTATTTAATGCCAGATGTATTAAACAGATTTCGTTTGTGCTAGCACATGCACATTACGATTTTTCCTGAATGATAATCGCATTCACGGTTAGAATTTCGTTAATTCAGATAAGAAATTAGAAATATTTTCTATCCTGCTACACTGATTTTCCTATTCGCTACTGTCAAAAACGAATGTCGATTAGAGCCACTAACCATCAGAAAGTGAACATTTGAGCAAATCTGGTGTATGGCCATCTTTAACCTGTTTATAGTGTATCAACATTAATTAGAAGAAACCCTTTTGAGCATACTTTTTTGACTAAAGTCAAATAGTAAGTAGTATCTATTGTATGAATAGAGAGGCTAGGTGAATTGGAATTCGGAATATCCGCTTTATTATATAATATTAGACATCATTTGGTGTCAGCTAGAAAGAATAGAGTTTTACTACTATAGTCAGCTAAATGGAAAAACACATTGATAAAAATATTAAAGTGACACTAAACTCAGGAGTTAAATCTTAAAAATACATTCAAGTACCTTAACTTTTAACAAAAATGTATCTTATTTGTGTATCACTAAGCTGTAGGTCCTCAAATCATCTCTGAATAAGTGCTGACACTGTCCTTGCTTCTGGAGGGTGGCTACTTTTGTTCCCCATGGTCCCTGTGTGTGTTGTAAAGTATTCACCGCTCCAAGATCACTCCTGTGATGGACTACAATCTCATGTTTGGTTTACTAATTTTTATTGAGATTGTAGTCCATCAAAGGAGTGAGCTTGGAGCGGTGGCTACTTTACAACACACACAAAGACCATGGGGAATAAAAGTAGCCACCCTCCAGAAGCAAGGACAGTGTCAGCACCAATTCAGAGATGATTTGAGGATCTACAGCCGAGTGATACACAAATAAGATACATTTTTGTTAAAAGTTAAGGTACTTGAATGTATTTTTAAGATTTAACTCCTGTGTTTAGTGTCCCTCCAGAAGGAAGGACAGTGTCAGCACCAATTCAGAGATGATTTGAGGATCTAGAGTTGAGTGATACACAAATAAGCAACATTTTTGTTAATAGTTAAGGTACTTGAATGCATTTTTGTGAGACAGGTAGGACCTCCATTCTATAAAGATCTGTTGTGCCGCAAAATAACCATTCTATGTTGAAAATGAGTATAAAATAAAAAATATATAAAATAAGGGGGCACCAACAAACTATGAACATATTATTATAGCTGAAATGTATGTAGGAACATTTAAGAATGTATAACAAGTATTTGTGTGCATAGAAAAGTAAAAATCTGTTACTCTTACAGAATTACAGCAATCATATTAGAAAACTAACAGACCACTTACCTGATGATATATATTCTCCCAGTTATCCCTGAGTGATCCCCAACTGCTCACAGTTGACGCCTTTTTGTCCAGGTATACCCTGATGTGTTCTTCCAGCTCACGGTTCACCTGTTCTAGGGCTCTTACTTTATCTATGTACTCCACCAGGCAACAATTCAGAGATTCAAATGTGGGAGCTCTTCCTCTCTCCAAACCTTGATTTACAGGAACAGGTGGACCAGAGCTACGCAATCCCTGCATAAAAACACTGCTGATGCCAAGAGCCCGTCGAGATACTCGAGTACCAAGGCTACTTACACCCCCGGTTGGTACACTTCCTACATACACTCCAGGAGACCTGGGTAGGTTGCTGGCACTCCCGATGCTGACCCTACGGTTGGAAACCCCAGAACAGTCTGCAGAGGACAAAGGGAGCTGTTGCCCCAAGATAGATGATCTACGCCTTGGTAAGGGCATTGCTGCAGGAAGATCTCACCACACTGTCCCTGCTCTGAAAATCTCTGGATTCCCCTCTCCATGTTACGTTGGTTTTTTTTTCGTTGTTGCATTTTTGGGATTACATCTCGTCATATGCATTTCTAGAATGTGGTCTTTGGACTGTTTGTAATGGAGAATTCTGTATCATTGTTCAACAGCATCTACTGACTCAGCAGTTCATTTCAGGAATAATCTTTGTGCTGTAAATAAATGGCCAATGACAAACGGTCATGCCACACGATTTATACCTGACAGTCTGTATGGACAATAAAATCGATGCTTACCCAGACATTTACACATGGGTGTGTCATAGCTGTGCTCTTACAAATGTTACAGCATCAGATTAACCAGAAGGTTTTAACTCCCTACTTTATACGGCCCCAGAGCACTGTAAAAATAACTTTCTTGCATGTTTCACTGAAGATAACCATACACATCATTTACAAATCAACAATACAAACTAGCAAATCAACAGATATGAGCTTTGTTATTTATAATCAGACAGGGGTTAAGAAATGACTGGACCTGCAAAAAATAGATACTTTTTCAGCTTGCTAAGAAATTTTTGCAGCCCAACATTCACAATCAAGGATGTGAATGTAAAAGGTAAAAGTTATTATTAGAAGGGGTTGCCTGGCTGTTATTGGCTTTAACACTTTAGGTCACCACAACACAAGGATTCAGATTTGAAGCTCAAAGTGATGTCAGAACTCCTGATCTGGATACTTTTTCCAGGTCAGTGACTCAAAGTATAGAAGCATTTGGGTCAGCATGATTCCAAGACAACAAGCATTTTCAAAGGGAAAGGTTAGCAATGGCAGCCTACATATTCTTTCAGTACATTCCTTTCAGGCTTACTCTATATTTGGCATTTACCATGACTACACTATCAAGCTAGCTTGTGGAAGCTCTAGGTTGTCATTTGTTTTGAGCATCTCAGCGCAATAAGTGATAACCAAAGACTTGATTCAGAAAGATATTAAAATATTGGGAGGCAGTGCTAAACTTCACCAAGCACCCGGCAAATGGCTCAGCATACAGGACCTGTGGATGTTATTTTCTGACATGGTGGTTTTAATGCAGCATTTGAGCCTCAGCTGCCTATTGATCTGTGTTGCTCCTCTGGAGCTGCCACCCAAAACATGTGTTGCATATTCCTTTGAATTCAGTGGTCATATGAAGCTTGCTGAACTCTTTCTCTGTGTGTCCTCCATACAACATGGGCAGCACTTAATACCAGAATGTGATCGAACCTCAGATTACCCAAACAATTTTGCCATTAATCCAAAATTACAATCAAATACTTAGTAAATATCAATATTTGATTCCACTGAGTTGCCAAAAATGTTTCCAATTTCCTTTCTTCATGCCTACAAAAAATGAAGTGCTCTGACCCTACATAGCTGACCAAAATAATTTGGCTGTCTACTATATGTTTTAGTAAATAAATGAACTAAGACACACAGTTTTTACATGTAAATAACTGTATTTATAAAGCCACAGATTGTTCTGTAAAGTTTTACCACAATTGTAAAAAGATGACAATTCTTAGGAAAACCAGCTGAAAACAGTCATTGGAGGAGAAGAGGGAGGTACACAAAGCATATTTATATTATATAGGTGTATGTAGATACTTAAATCTGCCATTGGGGTGCTTCTGGAGGGATGACGGTCAACTAAAATCAACTAAAGTTTAAATTGTCTGTTATCCAGTTTCTACAGCAAATTAAGAGACAGAGCTTCCACCATTAATGTCCAGCTGTCCTTTTTATTCAGGGCTGTTCATGTCTGGAACTAGATGGAAAGTACGGTACTGAACATGTCAGTGGTCATCATATTTCAGAAACATGTTGATGGCCCGAAAAAAGTGTTTCCTGACAAAACGGGTTGACAAGGACCATGCCACTGCTTCGGTAGTCGCCATTAGCTGGGGAGCGAGGCTCTGAGAGATGGTCCTGTGGAAAAATATAATGTTACAATCACAATATGAACACTGCATCATTTAATTATATATAAAATGACACTTGTTAAGTAAGTCTAAAGGCTAAAACTACTCAAAACTGATTTCTCAGACTTGTGCATAAGCTTGGATCTAAAGCAGAGGTAGGCAACTTTGACACTCTAGCTATTCTGGAACGACAAGTCTTATGAGGCATTGCAACACTCTGACAGCTACAGGCATGACTCCCAAGGGTATGATGATGCATGATGAGATTGGTTTCACCACAGCTGGAGCGCTGAGTTTGCCTAACCTTGGTCTAAAGCATCCCTCTGTTTTGTTATAACTGATTGCAATCTAAAACAGACATACACCAGTAACATCCCAAGTGCTGATTCCAACATGGCTACATAAGGAACGTTCCAAATTTCAGAGGTCCAACAAAAGCCGCACTCCACGGGGATTCCACCGGGATAAAATCTTTTACTTAATAACAGAGCAGTAACGTACACACAATTTAAATTTCTCACACAGATCCTCAGCCTCCTAATGCGTTTCACCCGTTGGGCTTAATCATAGAGATTGATTAAGCCCAACAGGTGAAACACGTGAGAGGCTGTGGATCGGTGTGGGGAATTTAAATTGTGTGTATGAAATACCTGTCCTCCTCTGCATCTTCTAGTGCTGGTAGTCCCATGCAAACAGCATTGATCGATCTATACACTGGAAAGAAGATTTGTACAGCCCCTTTAATTTATCTATATGCAAGCAGCTGATAAAAAATGAATCTCCTTTGCAAGGTATTAAAAATGTATGCTGCACCATTATAGGTAGTTTATCACTTTTGAAAATGTTATTAATGTGCAATATATTTTGTGTTTGTATTTCTTATGCAATGCAAGACACATACAGTATTTCCTTATCAATTCTCAATTCACAAGCAGCAAACCTTGCCTTATGTTTAATAAATTGTGTGTATATATCATATATTTCTAAAGGATGCAAAGCACATACTGGTTATCCATACACAAGATGGACCAGGGCCTATCAATATATAACCTTTTATGAACTGTCCTTCCCATTTTTCTGAATCCTTTCATTTCTGCTCTTGTGGAATACGGAGTTGTGGATAATTTATCAAGAATTCTGGTTTGGGGGTAAATGCTAATCCAATGAAATGCTTATCGCATACGCCAGTTTAAATACTTATATACAAATTTTGCATTTGTTACAGCAGACATATATTCAGGGCCGGATTTCCCACAAGGCCAACCAAGGCCCGGCCTTGGGGCAGCAGGGAGTAGTGGGGCAGCAGGGGTGTGGAATTCCTATCTCCAGAAGCCCGGGACATGCAGTTCCGGGCGCCGGGCGGGTAGCAGTTTTCTACATTTAGCCCTGCTTTGGGAAAGCAGAGCTAAATGTACAGCGGGGAAGTCGCCGCTTGTTTTGCACAAGTGATCTTGGTGGTGCCACCTTGTATGCAGCTTGCAGGTCTGCATTCTCCATGGGGGGGTTTTGCGTGTAGGGGGGCACTTTGAGGAACCTGGCCTTGGGGCAGCAGAGAGTAAATCCGGCCCTGCATATATTGTGATAATGATGTATCCACTGTTTATTTGTAATTGTGGGTATTATTCTTGAATTTTATAACAGTTTTATGCAGTAAATAGTCAAGGTGCAGTACAAAAATCATATGCAGGGAGACAACATAATAATGAGCAAAGGGGCGGGACGTCTTAAGACGCCCACCCGCTCTGAGCAGACTTCCGTCCGGCCGTTCACGAACGGCCATGGACGGAAGGTGGTTAAAGCAGAACTCAAGGTAACATTTTTAAAAAATTAAAATATGTTGTGTAACAAATAATTAACTCATGAGGTATATGCCACCTCCTACAGTTTCATTGATGCCAGCTATGTAGCTATCACTATCCTTCCAGTGCTGCGACTATGAGAAATGCAGCTCTCATACACAGAAGCCATACTTTTGTTTATCCCCCCCCCCCTACCCTTTGTTGAAGCATAATATGCCTTGTATTTTGTGAACCATTCCTAAAATACAAGGCGTACTGTGAATGAGCAAGGGGAGAGGAGGGGGGATAAAGGCCAGTACAGTTCCTGTGTATGAAAGCCACAGCTCTCATAGTGCCGGAAGTATAGCATGAGCTACATATCTGGCATCTATGAAACTGGAAATAATAAAGAAACTGCAGCGATCCTGGAAGTGGCATACACGTCATGAGAATCAACTATTTGCTACACTGTATATTTTAATTAAAATATTTTGCCTTAATATAGGCCAGTGGTTTAACACATACGCATTATAGGTTTATTAAGGAATGGTGCTCTTTTGTCCCTAACAAGAACTCTCTACAGAGCTGTATAACTATTTAATTTTGTGGTCTGGTCTCATCAATTTAGTGTATGGCGAGCCCAACCTTTTTTTTTAGTTTTGAATTTGAGTGGGGAAGGATTAAAGCTCTGTTAGAGAGATTTCCCCTTGCTTGCTGTAATGACACCAATTTCACCAAACAGGAAGTGTGGGGAAATTTGCAACAGGGGCACAATAAAAAGCTGACAGGGTAAAACATTTTGTTTTTTTTGGTTGGCCATACACCTTAAAGCAGAAACCACTCCTTTCCTGTCTCCCTGCTGGACAGAAAGCTCCTTCCAGTGCTTACACTAACTACTCCTGGTCCCGTCCGCTGCTATTGCCCTGCTGAGAATTCTAATAATTCCAGATATGAAACACACAGACATACTCTACTGCCCTCTCCCAAACTGTTTAAACTGAAATGCACCATCTGCTATTGTCATGTCTAAAAAAGTATCCCTGTTGTGTTCTGTTACCCTATGTGGAGCGTAATGAGGAGTACTAGCTTGCACCATCTTATTGGGGAGATGGTTTCAGTAGAGCCATCATGTGTTCTTACACCAGCACGTGTTCAGGGATAAAACAAACACAATTTTTTTAATTCTATCTTCTCCACTAAAAACTCAAACCTTTATTACTAATCACCAGTACAGACAAACCGTTCAATGAGTCCTTGAACACTTCTTCCTGGACAATATGTCCCAAGAGGGAGCCTGCTAGTTTTTAGAACACAACAGAAGAGCCCCATTGTCCCTTTGGGTCATTTTTTCCCTATATTTCTAATTTTCTAATTTTTATTACAATATTTTCAGTAGAGGAGCTTTACTTTGAAAATGTTATGGACAATGGCTTGGGATAAAAATTCGGAAGGATTTAAACAACTCTGCTTTTTTGGTGCTGTCCTCTGTTAGGTGGATGGACGATTGGATGGACTATTTAGCCCAATGCTATCATTCCATATTTTGAGCTGACATTGGAATATGCCCGACTCTGCCTTTGTAGAGAAATAGGAACATCATTCTCTTACTAAATCTGTCATCGTGTTAAGGTCCATCAGCCATCACAGGTTCTCTGTTATATATTAAAATGTTTTAACGTACTGTATGAACTGACTCCACACTATTACTTAATATTCACATAGGCAATTAGCTTCACTATACTGGTGATCCCCAGTGGTCCATGGAATACCACAATCTGCCATCCATTTTTCCAGCCATTAAACAGTCATGGCAAATTGATAGGCTCAGATGTATTTAGCATTCATGTATATGGATAAGGTATGTTTTATCTCTTGCCCTCAGGCTAAGAATAAAATTAATCAGACATCATATAATTTATCTTTGTCGAATACCAAGTTCTCCTCTACAATTCTCTCTTAAATACTCTGAAAGCCATAGAGGGCTACTGAATCAAAATTTGACTTGTATTGTCAGGTACGGTTTTCACTTAATTTGTTCTACAGCTGAGCAGATCCTGTTGTAACCACTTTCTTCAGAGGAAAGGAAAAGTGTCTGTGTTACTATAAGCAACCAATCATTGGTTGAAACTATCATTTCTCTTGTGTAGGTTACAAAAATAAAATCATGCATGTTAGGTAAAACCCCATTTGTCTGTGTTTTGTAAAAGATACCCATAGACCAGAACATATTTTTAAATGTAATGTATCCAATAAACAATTTATAGTGCTTTCAAATCATTTTCTGTATTGAACTGTATTGAAGAACATTTTGCAGCTTGCCTTAAAATATTTGGAAAATGCTCTTTTGTGTTCGCTATTAACCACTTTTGACCAGGTGTTTACACCCCCTTCCTGTCCAGGCCATTTTTCAGTATTCAGCGCTGCAGTACTTTGACTGACATTTATTCCGTCATGCAACGCTGTACTGAAATTAATTGTATACCATTTTTTGGGGCCAGATAGAGCTTTTTTTTGGTGGTATTTAATCACCACTGGGGTTTTTATTTTTTACTATATAATGAAAAAAGTACCGAAAATAAAAAAAAAAAAACCTGTTCTCACTACGTTATTTTATAAAACATTTATTTTTGGTAAAATATAAAATACAAGGTCACGTTGGGTAAATAGACACCAAACATGTCAAGCCTACCATGTACCATACCCATAATTGACCGTAGGCAACGCTTTGAAAGATTTTACCGCTCATCAGCTTAGTGTTGTCAGTGATTAATGGACCTAAAATTGTTGCTCTCACTGCGATGTTCGCGTCTATATGTAACATGTGCGGCGTAATGGGCGCAATCGACGTTTTCGCACGTATACGCACCCGACGCATGTTTGTGACCCCTAATGTCACCTAGGACCCCCCAAAGAAGCTGATGAAGTAGAGATCTACTTCATCAGCTACTCTCCAGCTTCTGAAGCTTCTGCATTCTGACACCGGAGAGGGGATGGAGGGAGCTCATGCACCGATCTCCCTCTGATGCCCTGTCACAGAGCCACCGTGCTGGTCTCGGGCTCGCACTGGGCACAGCGGAGCTCGGGACCAGCGGGGGGCGCACAGACCAGCACTTATACATCGCTTGTATGTAAACAGGCATCGCATGGGGGTGGAAGGGTGCCCCATTACATTTTTGCTGAGGCCCCATGATCTGTAGTTATGCCCCTGTTAGAACCTCCGTCAGGATTTATTTCCATAATTTCCCCCTTTGGGAATATTTACCCTGAAATCTCTCCAATGGGGGCAAAGAAAAAAAGAACACATTTTAAGTTAGTGAGGGATGGTTAGAACCTCTGACAATGTATTTACTCTGTCTGTAGGATGCCAGCATTCCAATTTTATTTTATGAGTGTCCTATGGACAGAATGTAAAGGACAATCTTCCCAGTGGCGTCATAATCAAAAATATAAACCTAGTAGATATTTTAGATCTATCTTCTTCATCCAAAACTATTTTTGTGGCTGTGGCCTGGCTTTTAAAAGGGCAGTTGCAGATATATAAATCCCTTGCAGGAAGATGGTTTGGACCGTCTTTGAGATGCAATAATTGGTGCCCCATGTGCATATCCTCTTTCCACTCTGTGTAATGTTATCTACTCCATGTGTCCCCTTTCTGGTGTCATTGCAGTTTTCTTTTGATATGCCATCTCCTCAGTATTAGATCATGTTATTACTGTACATCTCTGCAGTGCTTGCCCCATTACCACTGAATGTTTTTTTGTTCCTTGATGGGATATCTTGGGATCACTGATTCACTGATGGGGTGGCCTTTAGGACTAGCATAGGCTACATCAGTGATCTCAAAGTACCGGCCCGCGGCCCAATTGCGGCCCGCGAGCCGGTACTATGTGGCCCGCAGCCCGCGCACAAGTCTGGTACACGGTCATGGAGCGCGTACCAGACTTGCGGGAGCAGCTACATGGTCTGCATCTCTGTCGGATGCAGACCGCAGACCTCTGACTGCAGTGAGCAGAGCGGCAGGGTTATAAGTAACCCTGCCGCTCCCTGTAGACTGTAGACAGTGAGAGGGGAGAGCAGTGGTCTTCCTCTTTCACATGTCACAGGAGTTCCAGCACAGTGCTGTGGTACTATACATAAAGGCCTCATTCAAAAAAGGATTAAAGGAGAACTATGAGGTGAGTGATTTTCACTCAACCTCATAGTTCGAGCCGAAGTGTGACAATGAAACTGTCACACGTCAGCTCTATAGATCGTGAAGTGAGCAGACACATACCGTTGCTCGCTCACTTCTGGATCATGTCCCTGCAGAGAGCCGTGACTGTCAGTCGGGATCCGTCCCGGCAGCGGCGGTCTCAGTATACCACGAGCTGTAGCTCCCGGTATACTGAGCTTTGGGTCACGGGAGGGCGCTAATTTATGTCCTCCCGTGACCCTGAGGAGAACTATGGGAAAAGCACTTACCCCATAGTTCTCCCTACAGGTATTCCCCCCCTCCCTGCTCTGACTGGCGGAACGGATGGGGGATGGGGCGGGTACAGATGGCTCTGCCTCTAGATAGGCAGAGCCAGTTGTCAATCACGCAGCTGTGTGGATCTTGACAGTTCTCCTATAAGGAATTAAGAGCACAAGCATTACACACAAATTGAGACTATAACAGATAGTGATCTTGCATTATACCAGTCCAGCATATATATCTCAATAAAGTGTGTGTGTGTGTGTGTGTATATGTGTGTATGCACCATCATATCACCTCTGATGTTTCCAGAGACTGGATCTCTCTTGGTAACTCCACAGCATGCTTGTTGAAGTAGTCCATGGTTATTGCATTATTCCAGTAACTTAAGTTATTCTCAGGGTTGGAGGCCTTTTTCTTCCGCCTCATGCAGCATACAGTTAATAAAACAGCTGCAAGAAAGACACAGACGTTTAAGTCATTTAATACATTTTAAAGATTAATGAGCAAAAGATAAAAACATGAAGTGCAATTCAGGCAGCCAACTCTTGCTGATAAATAGACGATAAAGCAAGCACTTTAAAGAAAACCTAGACTAAGGGAATATAGAAGCTGGGTTTGCAATCCTCTAGTTACTTGGCTGTCACACTGATTCAATAGCTTTAGTACTTTTTACAGGCCCGTTCACAGCATGCATGCACTATTTTTTCAAACGCACAGCAACACACAGTATTTGCGGTACCGCGTGTTGCAGAATGGCTGATCGCACAGTGGGTGGAAGGTATGTTTGGGGTGCCATTCAAATGAATGGCACACAACACACCTACTGCTCTGCAATAGCATGAGAGGTGTGTTGAGCGGTACTGTGCGTTAATTGCACGGAACCAGGCAATTAACACATGGAGATGGTGTGACCGGGCCCCAAGGCACTGATCTTGCACAATATGCAGATATGGAATTCTGACTTTCCGCTGCTTTTTGTTTTTTATTAGTTTTTATTTTGAAAGTTGCTTACTTTTTTTTTGCTTTGTGCTACAGTGAAATACACAAAAAATACAAGAAACATATGTACTGTAAAGAATAGGGAGAACTAGATAATACAGATTTCCCAACGTAATGTGAACAAGGCAAATTGGCTGACGCGTTGTGTGTTGTTAGTGGAAACAGTCAAGCTGGGTATACATGGTTAGACCTTTGTTTGAATGGCACCCCATTCCCAACACATCTACAAAGATGCACCTGCCTTGCAGTGCTTTGCAGCACACAGTAATGTGCTACCATGAATTGTAATGTAAAATAAAACAAAAAGCATCTCTGGCAAACTCAATACTCCAAGGTCAAGCACTGACCCTCTTCTGGGTTGGGCCATGATCACAACCCTGGCAGTCCATCATCATGGCAGCCTGGGCTCACACTACTGCTGCGGAGAGGGGCACTTGCATGTTGTTATGTGGTGCTATTTTGTGCAGGTGCTATTCTGGCTCAAAGACTGCTGGATTTAAGGTAGGTGTAAAGTGATATTAAAGTCTATCTGCGGGTAAAACAAAAGTCCCCTTGCAATGGGGCTACCCCCTCAATCCAAGGGTTAACTGCTCGGTTTTGTCTGAGGGGATTCTTTTAAACCGTTTTACTTACCTGATCCTTGCTCCCGCTGGCTCCAAGACTGGTGGCCGCAGCCTCTTCTCCCCTCCACTCCAGCATTCAGAGGCCTACTAATATCATCACATCTAATGCAGGGCCCATACCCTGCATTAGACGTAAGGACATTCCACAGCTGGAACAGAAGGGTGAGCGCCAAGCCCTAGGGAAGTAGGGATTCTGTATCCAGTGATAAGATTTAAAGCAGAACTCTGCCCAGAAAACAGGCTACCCCCGCACTGTAAGGGTTAAGTGCTCATTTATCTTAGGTGGTGCAGTGGTCTAAGGATCCTTGAGTCATCAAGTTCTATACACAGTGTTTAGGAAGTGAGGACACTGAGGGGCATACCATCGCTGCAGTGGATGAGGAAACAGGCTTCCGGGACCAGAGTATTAGCCAGCTTGCTTTTTAGCGCCTAGACAAAAACAAGCACTTAACCCTTATTGTGCGGGGCTAGCACCATTGCAAGGATTAAGAACATTTTTTCCCGGAGTTCTGCTTTTAAAGTATTGGAACAAAAGGGCTAGCAAGACAGGCATCCAACTAGCATTGCAGGCTGTGGTAGCCTCTATGTTTTTTCACAAGTATACATTGTACATTAGAAAGGTTGAGTTTATATCTAAGGGGGTTATTCACTGTGAATAACCCCCTTAGTGAATAACCGAGCTGAAGTGAAGTGAGCTGAATGCTGAATGCTGTTCGGCTATTCACTGCTGGCTTGTACGGCTGATTTCAGCTGTACATTGGCTAAAATCAGACCCAAAATCCGCTGCCCTCAGCTGCCTTCGGCTGCTCTGCATGTTCAGCTGGGCTGAAGTGCAGAAGGAGTTCAACTGAGTTCGGCTGAGTCGAAGCTCCGGCAGCTCACTCGCTGCCGTTCGCCCCTATTTTCATAGGGGTGGTATGGCAGCGAGTGAATAGCCGAATGCCGGCGAGGTAGCAACCAGAATAGAAACAAATTTAAATAAATAAATAAAAAATGTTTAAACAGTATTTAAAAAATTTAACAAAATCCGAAAATTAAAAAAAGTTAAAATAAAAGAAAATCCACGCATGCCGACCCCACCGCATGCGACGAACTCCCGCCGCCATCAAATCTGACAGATGCCGGCAAAATATAAACAATTGGGCAGAGCTAGCGGTGACATCACCGCTAGCTGCGCCCAACTGTTTCCTATTGGCCGGCACCTGCCAGAGTCTTCTAGCAGGTCCCAGGCAATAAATAACAACTGGGCGGCGCGAGCCTTGAGATCACGGCTGGCTCCGCCCAGCTGTCACTTGCATGGAGGTTGGTCGGCTTCGGCCAACCTTTCTCCACGCTTCGCCTGTCACTAGGAACCCATATGCTTCAGCTCGGCTGTGCGGCCGACGGCTGCCTTCGGCTGCTGTACTGGCTATTGCGAATAGCCCGTACACAGCAGTCAACTGGACTGAAGGGCTCCAGCAGCCAAATCGAGCAGAAGGATCAACTGAAGCTACGGCTGGATCCTATGGCTCTGTAGTGAATAACCCTCTAAATGACATATTGTACAAAGAATGACCCTATGTTGATGAAACGCTACAAATTCCCAGATGCTGCAGGGTACGCAGTGAACTGTATTTATCATTAGTGCTATTGAAGCATACCTTTTCACAACTGCTAATGAGTGCTGCCAACTCTAGGCCAATCTTATTCTCTGGGGTTTTGCTGACGTTTTCCCAGCCTGCATGCCGTGCACGTTTTCTGTTTTCTGACATCAGCACAAGTAATGAAACGATTGTGCTGCTGTGCGTCTGACTCATAGGTTTCTATTATTTACTTCTGCCATTATTTCACATTTAATCATGTTGCTATAGTTACAGATATCCCCCATCCCTACAGTATGTCAGTACTGTCATGAATTTTAATGTTTCCATGCTGACCAGTTCTCAGCAGCAAACTGATCAGATTTGTAAAATACAGAGGGGGTGCATGGCAACCAATCAGCATCTCTCTTTAGTTTGCTCAGCTGAGATTTGAAAATGAGGCAGAGAAGCTGATTGGTTGCAATGCAAATCTGCTCCAGATTTTGTCTCCTCCAGTATTAATAAACTCCCCCCAGAGAGTGGCGTTTGGAAGTATTGAATAGAACAAAGGAAAAGTACTTGTGTAATGCTGATGGCATTATCAGATTATTTGATTATGGTATAGTTATTTAAAGAAGGGCAAAAAAAACCCTTAACCCTTGCAGTGGGGCTACCCGCACACTGCAGGGGTTAAGTGTTTGTTTTCAGAGGCGTCGCCAGGCCGGGTGTCACCTGAAGCGGCTCCCGAGTGTAACCCGCTAGGGCGTTATCACGCATAAAACTGCCACCAGCCATCTTGGTGATGGATGCCAGAAGAGAGAGGAGGGAAAGTTCATCTGGCGGGATAAGGTATGCTGCCAGGTCCCCTCCTATCTCATGCAGCTATCAGGCTTTTTAGGGTCCATGACCGAGTGCCCGACCTTTCAGAAGGGGTGACAGGAAAATGACTGTCAATCATTTTGGTGACGGCGTCACCCAGAGTGGGCCGCACCCCCGCCACTACTCACCCGATCCCAGCTGGCTCCTAGACTGGTCCCTTCAGCCAGTTTCCTTCTTTGCGGCAGCAGTGGAATGTCCCTCAGCGTCCTCACGTCCTATACACTGTATAGAACGTGATGACTCACAGGGCCTTAGATTGCGGGAGCGGAGGAGTAGAGTGGCTCCAGTGACCGTTCTAAGAGCTTGCTGGGATCGTGGTTTGAGGTAAGTATATCTCTATTATTGTTAGCTCCCTAGACAAAATTAGCACTTTTTCTGCACCCTCCCCCACCAGAAAACAGTTGAAGACCAGCCAGAAGAGGCGAAGGTAAATGATTCGGTAAAATGAATATTATTTGTAGCCCAACTGTTGGACATGTTGTATACAGTACTGCTGGTATTAGTAGTGCTCTATAGTAGGTGCCATTCTGCATTGCAGCAATAGAGGCCTGCAAATCTCAGCAGTACTTTATACAGCAATGCTATTTTGTTCTATTTTTCAAACTTTATTTTTTGTGGTTTCTTCAGGAGTTGTGGATTGGAGGGCTTGTGTTTTGTTTTTTGGTGGGAGGGGCCCCCAAAAAATATTGCACCAGGTCCCTTTGTTTCTTAGGTCTGCCACTGGTGCCCACATCTGATTGGATGGAGGTACTGTTGATTCAAAGAGTGTCAGGGGGAGGCGGCAGACAGGGGTTCCCATTGAGCAAATTTCATCCAGTTCATCAAGAAATTTGCTCATTGTGTAACCAGCATTACACCCCATTCACACCTAGGCGTATTGTAATATGCGCGTCTGTCGCGCAACCGTCACGCGGTTTTTTTACCACGATTCGCGGTAAAAAAGTCGTGCGATCGTCGCGCGATTCCAAAGGCTACTTGGCTGTATCCCAATGGAAAACGCCCTACAAAACGGCCCAAAGTAGTCCCGGGACCTTTTCAGGCGTGGGCCGTTTTGTAGGGCGTTAGGGACGGGCGGAAATACGGCGAGGTGGGAACGAGGGCATTGACTACAATGCAATTTATATTTTTGACCGTTTTGTAGAGCGTTCGTCGAGCGTAGAACGCCCTACAAAACGGTCAGGTGTGAACGCAGCCTTATGCTCTAGTGACCATGCAAGGACCAGTTATTAAATGAATTGGATACCCCATGTACAAAGTCATAACAACTTCTGAATACAAGATTGTATTAGGTATTGAATAGCTAGGATCATAGATGTAGATGTACATTCATTACTATGCATGGTCCATGTATGATAGCTATATCACACATTTAGCATGAACAAAGTCTGGTTCTGCGAAATGTCTAGACCTGTTACATTTTAGCATAAACAACATTTTTTTTAGATTTGTCCACCCGAAAAATGTTTACCACAAGAGTAATAAATGTATTTAATGACTAATAATGTTCATGAAGGAATAAGATAACCCATAAAGCAGGAGATTATATTACACATTTTGCAAATAATTCTGCTCTGCTAGGAAAAGTGAATTCAACTTTACACACAGGAATAGATGTTATGCAATAGAAAGTGCAAAAAGTGTTCAAAGAAAATCGTGATCTTCTATTGTCCTAATAATAGTCCAATCTAAGAAGCAAGGCACCGTGCTCCAAATAAACACTGTGATGCAAACAGATAACCCTCTCCTACTGCAGAGCCGAGCAGCTAAGGTAACTTGCTCACCAGAAGGATGGTCCTGGAGGGACCATGGAAAAGCACCTTCCCAATGTTGAGGGGTTGTGTCCTGGTATGGCAGGGAGGGAGGGTGTTCGCTCATCCTCCACCCTCTCCCACATTTCCTGCCCTGCCAGGCCTGTGCTCGGATTAATGCTTAATTTAAGAGCCTAACTTTCCTACCAGACCTAAAGCAGGGATCCCAACCTGAAAGAAGCACTTTCAGGGAGGTGTCCCTCTCATTTCAGGGAGGTGCTCTCTCCCCTCCCCCCCATCCACAGAGGAGTGGTTAGGGGGGGCTGGGAGAGAGCACCCCCCTGAAATGATGGCAGATAGCACAGGAAGCAATAGCTTCTTTGCTATCTGCAGGCTTTCTTTTTTTTTAGTATTCTGACAGTTGCAGTAGTCAGAATAATTTTTGTTTTTTAAAAAAAGGCATAAGAATGCATAGCTAGATTCCTATTGGCTATTGCACTTTGCAATAGCCAATAGGAAACTAGGTAATGCACCCGCCCACTGCTGCTTTCAATCACCAGAAGAGGACCTGAAAAATTCAGGTCCCCTCTGCTGATTGACAGCAGCAGTGGGCGGGTGCATTAGCTAGTTTGCTATTGGCTATTGCAAAGTGCAATAGCCAATAGGAATCTAGCTATGCAATGGTATGCCTTTTTTTTTTCTTTTCTGACTGACGACGGGCCGCGGCTCCCGATGTCAGAAAAGAAAAAAAAAAACGATCGCAGGGAAAGGTTTAATCTGCTCGATCGAGCAGATTAAACCTTTCCGGGAGAAAGTGTTTCTCTCCGGGGCGGCCGGGAGCCGCTATCTAATAGCGGGAGACTCCCGGTGCGTCCGGGAGAGTTGAGATGTCTGCCTAAAGGGTGTTGGATCAGCTGAGTCGGACGTGCTCTTCACATCGGTGGGCTTCGGCTGAACCGAAGCCCACCGATGTGCAACTGATTTTAGCCGATGTATTGTTGAAATCAGCCGTACAGGGCCGAAGTGAATAACTGAACAGCGTTCGGCTCACTTAACTTCAGCTCAAATAATCACTCGGCTGCCTTTGGCAGCTTAGTGAATAAGCCCCTAATTATCTGTGTACTTCCTGAGCTCTGCTTGATCAATGTGCATATGGATTTCCCACCATACCTAACAGTCAGAATGATTAGTAATTGACATCATGGCTTCCCTCTGGAAAGATGAACATTAATGCATATCTAAACCCAAAAACAAAACTGTAGTATATTGTACCATACTAGTCCATAAAGTCAATTTTCCTTTATTTTCACCTAGTGATCCGGCCAGTAACACACTTCCTGTCTTATTGTGGCTCCACTCTATGGAGGAGCAAAGAAGCCACCCTTGAAAAGCAGTAGGGATGCACCGATACCGGTATTTCGGTATGGAGTGCCGATATTTTTTTTCCGACTCTCGTGGATACCGAATAATATAATTTTTGGCATGTCATTTCTTAATGGCTTGCATTACTGGGGGTGTGACAGGGGTGTGCCCATTGCCTAAATGCATTGTGCTAGGTGTCTCTCTCATTTAAGAATGTTGAGATGCATGCTTTGCACTGGGAGCAAAGAGAAATAGTACTTCCGGGTATGGGGCACAGGTGATTCTTTCCTCTTTTTCCCGTGATGCAGTGATGGGTGCCTGAGCAGCCAATTGCCATGCACCGTCACTGTCACATGAGGGTGGAGGGTCCTTAGACCTGTGCCAGCTCTGACCAGAGGGACTTGCAACTTACACAGGGCATCTTCTACCCACTCTGCACAAAGGAAGACAAGGACGGGTAATGGAGGCATCTGGCATTTAAATCAACCTGTTGTTTCATCACAGGTTTAGTTTAAAAGAGGTTCTTTAAGGTAAAGTTTCATTTTATCAACATTGCCTTAGAAGTATTCTCTGGTAAGTGATACGTTCAGTTATCTCCCCTTCTGCTACTTACCGGCTGGCTACCTGTAGTACTCCTCTGCCAATCATTTATGAATGGGCCTATTGTGCTGCTAGGAACATTGCTGTCAAGCCTACTTCAGTGTACAAACTGAAATGCCAACCTCCAGTTACATTATAGAAAGAAGGGAAAGCAGTCCACAAACTAATATGACAACCTCCACTTACATTATAGAAGGAAGGAAAAGCAATGCAAACTGTCCAGAGTTAAGACCTGCTCATGCTGTGGTTGGGTATCCTCAGACATAAACAGATACAGCTTCATAATGATACTGAAGAAGTATTTGTATGAATTCTGTAGGAGAGGATGCATGTGCCAACTTTCAGGAAGAATGCATATTTAGCTGGACCTGGTGCAAGTAAGGAACAAGTGATTTAAAGTAAGCTGTTCAATGTATTTTTATACACGTTTGTGCACCTACAAGACAGCAATGCTGTGAAAATGTACATTTACTGTATATGGTGTAATGCATATAAAGCACAGTAGGTGGCAGTAAAGACTCTTTATTTGGCAGCCTTTATAAAGAATGCTTTTACATGATTACTTGCTACATTTTAGTAGGCGATTTAATAACGCATTTCCAATAATATGAAAGCAATAGAATTTGTGCATAAAATATCAGCCCGCACAACTCATATATCACTTATGGGTGGACACAGGTGGGTTAAAACACCCACAAGCTTCCTAAATCAATTGAAAGTCAAGCAGTGGCATATCATCTAGAGTTCCTCGCTGTCAGCAAGAGAAAAGTCTCATTCTGATGGTTTTATTCACTATGAAGTGAAATAAAACTTCAACCAGCAACCAGCCCAACCCTCCTAAAGTATGACTATGGCAGGTAGGTAGACATGGGTACCCACAGAAATATTTACACTGGTGTCTTTAGTGACCACAGATCTTTGAAACCTAGATGCCCAGACCGAATTAAGCAGTGTCAGTACACATCAGTTAACTTTACAATTACTTTATCATTTATTTGCCTACCTATACTAGTATTGGTACCGGTGCCGGTATTTGGGTGAGTTCTTGTGCCCAAATGCCCGATACTTACCTCCGATACAGTGCCGAGGGAGCATGGTGCCGGCTTCCTTTCCAATTGGCTGAGAAGCCAGCTTCAGTTGTTGGTATGCAGCCTGGCTTTCTAACCAATCAGGAAGCCTGGCGGCAGGTCATCACTCGCGTCCTGGCTTCCTGATTGGTCTGGAAGCCACGTTGCACAGCAACAAGTGAAGCAAGCTTCCTGGCCAATCAGGAAGCCGGGAGGTGGGTCATGACAAGCCGTGCGGCTTCCTGATTGGCTAGAAAGCCAGCTTCCTGACCAATCAAGAAGCGTGACGGCACCTCATAACTCGCTGCCCAGCTTCCTGATTGGTCAGGAAGCCAGGCAGCCTCGGCAAGTGAAGCCGGTGTTCTTTCACTAGAACACTGGCTTCCCAGGCAATCAGGAAGCCAGGCGACGGGTCATGAACCGCCACCCGACTTCCTGATAATTGGGGCACAAGGCACCGGTTACTTAGTACTTGGTATCGGCGAGTACCGGGAAAAAAAATATCGGTACTTCTACTCGATACTGAAAAACCGGTATCGGTGCATCCCTATAATAAACCCATGAATGTTTAAGTAAAATGCAGAAGCATAATTTACATACTTGCCTAATTGCTGTCATTCAACCGACAAAGCCCTCGTTTCTGCAAAATGATAATTAGAGGATCTTCCTGTATACAGTTATGCCTGTAAGGTGGCTCCTTGCTTTCAAGGGTCTCACTGGAGCCACCCTTACGTGCACGATCTCAGTACCATGCTGCGTCCGCAAAGAGCTGCCACAGACATAGATAGCTTTGTCTGTGAACTGCAGTGCTGCCCCGCCAGCAGCTTTTAGATTGGCAGCTGGTTGGCCTGTAATTGCCCCTTCATGAATGACATAACAGTGCACGCTCCATGATAGGAGGTTTGGGGAAGTGGCAGAGAACAATCAGAGACTGGTACAGCGGTGGTCATCTAAACAAAGGTAGAACATTTGTTTCAGAGCAAAATTAAGAAAAATAAAAGCTCTGCAGTTTCCTTGATCGAGAGAGAAACATTAAATAAGAGTTAAAAGTGACATTAAAGTCAAACTTTTTTAAAACTATTTCAAATGCTGAATAAACTACTTACAATAAATGCTTGATGTTTAAAAGTTTTAGTTTCCTGCAGAATCAACTGGTCCTGAGTACTGGCCCTGATATCCTGTTTTAGGGTGGTCCATGTCCCTTGCTGGGTCCTATGGAGCCACTGTTGTGTGTGCTAGTAAGCTGTGTGTGTCTCCACAAACATACAGACACAGCAAGGCAAATCTCTCGCCTGCTCCCTGATCCCTGCTTACCCGATCGTCTTTCCTCTCTTCTCCATTCTCTAAGCTAGTAGATGGACAGCTGCTGGAGACTGCTCTGTCCCCTGTAATCTTGTACTGGACAGGACGTTCAGGGAAGCCAAGCTGAGAGAGTTGGAGTCAGTGGATCAGAAACATGATGACTGTATGTGTTTGGGCAAAAATTGAAAGTAGTACTTTGCTGGCAATGTATATTTGTTTAATCAGAACTTATTATTAAAAAAATATATTTTTTAATATTATTTTAGGGTTTAATACTACTTTAAAAGAATACAGGGTGCTCAACACTTGAGTTAGCTGGCTTTTCCTTCCCTGTACTTCCTTATCATATGACACTCAATCGACATAGCGCCGTTTAGCCTGTACCAGTATTCTCTGTAAGCCAGTTTGGAATGTTGTTCCTCATTCTGCAAACAGCGACTAGAAAGCTCTGACATCAAATGATTGATTTTTTCTTATTGGAAATGAAGAGCTCACTACTGTGCCTCACGGGTTCACTCTTGTTTTTCTAGCAATCGACCTATACATATTGTAGTTGTCTTTTCTACAACATGACTGCTGCTACATAGAAAGAAGAATTAATTTTCTCTCTGCTGAGTTCCCTAGCTTCATTCCTCTGTGATCAAGAGCTCTGCATGTTTCCAAACTACCTTTCCAGTGAGCTCAACTTCATCTGTCAGAATGACTCATGCTCCAATTGATTCTTGGTAATCAACTGGAAAAAATGCAGCAAGCTGGCTCTTTCTCTATGGATCCCTACAATGACTCTCATCAGAAACACGTTGGACACTTAATAGTGTTATATGGCATTCTAGAAAAAAATATTATAACAGTCATAATAATAATAAAAATAATAATAATACTACATATATATGAAGTCGATGATATGTTTTGAATGCAATTGTTATGAAATATTAACGTGTGACAGTTTCATTGTCACACGTCGGCTCGAACTATGAGGCTGAGTGATTTTCACTCGCCTCATAGTTCTCCTTTAAAGTTGAACTCCAGGCAGATGTAAAAGACACAAAATAATGCAACACTGTATTCATTGATACATTATTAAAGTCACACTAAACTCAGCAGTTACATCTTAAAAATGCATTCAAGTACCTTAACTATTAACAAAAATATATCTTATTTGTGTATCATTCAGCTGTAGTTTCTCAAATCACCTCTGAATTGGTGCTGACACTGTCCTTCCTCCTGGAGGGTGACTACTTTTGTTCTCCATGGTCCCTGTGTGTGTTGTAAAGTAGCCACCGCTTCAACCTCACCCCTGTGATAGACCACAGTCTCATGTTTAGTTTACTAATTTGTATTGTGATTGTAGTCCATCATGGGAGCGAGCTTGGAGTAGCGACTACTTTACAACACACACAGGGACCATGGGGGAGGAGACTGGTGCCAAGGACTGAAGTAGCAAGGACCCTAAATGAAAATGGGAACTTAGTGGGGGCACCCCTACTGTAGGGTTAAGAATAATTATGCCCAGAGTTCTTCTTTAACCCTTTAAAAGTGACATTTAATGTAAAAAAAAAAGGAAACTTCTGCCGCAAAATAACAGATCCCCGATCAGATTCTGTTTGTAGTTTGAACTGTCTGGGGGTCCTGGGTGACATCATTGACCAAATATGCTTAACCCCTTAAGGACCCAATGACAGAATTATTCCGTCATGTGTCCTTAAGGGGTTTTTAAACAGACTGCTGAGACTCTGTTTACTTTTATAGAGCCGGCTGTCGGCTTTATAATAGAAGCGATTCTGGCGAGCCAGCTGCCGCCGGATCGTTTCTATGGGTCGGTAAAGTGCCCGCCCCCCCTGCCGTGTTTCCCGGGCTCCGCCGTGTTTGCATGTCTGGTGCGGGAAGCTGGGGAGGAGAGTGGCGAACTTCCGTTCACCGATCTCCTCCCCGCTCTATGGAACCGGGAGCGACACGTATTGCATCACTTCTGGTCCATGAGCTGTCATTGCTCTGCTACTGAAGCCCAGTAATAATCTATTGAAGTGCGATCTGCACTTCAATAGCTTATTTAAAGTGGAAAGATGACAACGGGGGTCTTTTGGACCCCCAGTATCACCTTTAAAGAGGACCTATTACTGCCAATATGCTATCATATGGGGTCTTGTAAGCCCCCTTTTGTGATAGCAGTTAAAGTTAAAAATAAATAAAAAAAAACACTTTTTACAAATAATATTAAATAAAATAAATGTAAAAATAATAAAACATTTTTTTAAAAGTCCCTTGCCCCTGTGAGCGACCACGTGTTCACGTAAACACACGTCGGGTACACCTATGTACGTAAACGACGATCACACTATACATGTTGGGTATCGCCTAGCACAACAGGGTGAGAACAATAATTCGAGGGCCAATACTTATGTGTATCCCTAAACTGATGACCTGTAGGGGCTTTTAAAGCATCGTCTGTGGACTTTCTAAAGGGTCCTTAAGGGATTAATTGTGGTCATTATTTTGTGTACAAATAGAAGCTGGCCAGGGATTTATCGATGTGTAACGGTAGTACAAGTTCATGGGACAAGATCATGGGGCAAGATCATCGGGCATTGAGTCATTGTGGCAACATTGTTGGGCAGCGGGCCATTGTGGTATCGTGATTCATGCTAGCTCTACATTGTGGGACATCATTTATTCCAATTAATCAATAAAAAGAGCTGGAAGGAGAAGAGCCTGATCACATGACTTTGACAGGTCATGTGACTGTGCCTCGCTTTAATCATGGAGTGTTCTCTGCAACCTAATACAGAGCATACTAAGACCCCTTTCAAATGGGCTGATCAGGAGAGGATCCGTGCGCAGATCCTCCCCTGATCAGAGCGGTACTGATCGGATGTTGCCGCGGTGACATCCATGTCCGTACAGTTTTTTCCTTCATCTTGCAACATGTGTCCTTTTACGTCAGATTACCCCCGATCCGGCAAGTCTAAACGGAACACTGTTCCATCTGTTTTTTCTGACCCAGCCAGAGCCGGGGGGTAACCAAGGTGTAAACGGACACTCATCCGTTTACACATGGCTGCCCATAGACTTACATTGGGAATCTAATTGGTTCTGCCTAAAAAAACTGACAGATGGACCCGATCAGAGCGGCAGTCTGAAAGGGGCCATACTGTAAAATGCAGGCACAGTGTGTAGTAAACAGTGTCCAGCTTCTCCATTATAAACTAGCCCCTTTGTTTTCCAAAGCAGTCTGTATTTTACTATGAAGCTCAATGATTTGTATTTATACCTATGATGTACTGATTATTTGTTTCCATTTATGCATTTATCAGTTTTCACCAGGCAGAAAAAAATGTGACCAACCAATGATCCTCTACATATGCCATAGCCATATTCATTGTGAAAGTAGGCATGCCTCCTAAACATTCTAAATGCTTGTGCCAATTCTGCTGTGAGAGCTCAGACACAGAGGCATCCCCAGGCCAGGTGTGGCCGCCGGGTGTCACCCGCTGAGACACCATCACGCACGCGCAAGACATCGTCATGCACTTGTATACTGACGTCATGTGCACTTAACTGCCGGCGGCCATCTTGGTGCCACCAGGTCCCCTCCTCTCTCCTGCAGTTGAAGGGCTCTTGGTCCATGACTGAGTGCCTGACTGCTCAGAGTGTGCGACACCAAAATAATCGCCAGTCATTTCGGTGTCACTCCCTCTGATGGTGTCCATTGGTGCGGGCCGCACACCCCTTGTGATGCCACTGCTCAGACACCTTATAGTATCGAACACAGTTCAATACCCCTAAGCCCCTATTCACTCTAGCAGCGCACATGAATGTGCACAAAATAGCGTGATTATACTTGTCTGTATTTGTTATTTGTTAACACACTTTGCCTTGTATGTATTAATGTGAGAATGCATGTTAAAAAAAATGTGCAACGCTTGGAGCCCAAACTGCTGACTAAGCCCTTTTTGCCACATTTTCCAAGCACAGGGCATCCCATTTATTTCTATGCTTATGCACAACAAACACTGTAAAATGTGTGAAAATGCACTCGTGCGTTTACCAGTATAACTAGTGTATAGCTATAGTATAGCTAGTAAATACAGTGATGAGCCATGTCCATAGTAGATAGAACTCACTGGTATGCTATATGTAAATGGCTGGGTCCAAAGGGAAATTGTTTAACAAACATTGTTTGAAAAATTATTTCATATAGCTTCTGATTTTTGCTGATGTTAGAGTGACACAAACCTAACATGCCAGTGACTGCTGAATAATTACTTTAAAAAGATTAATAGAAGCACAGGTAGCTACTGGCCTTCTGGCTGCAAAACAGAGTGGGGAAATTTATCAATTTTATTGCATCATCAGCATCTTTTAAACTGTCGTATCTCTGATTTCTAGTGCATGTAGCGACAGATTTATTATCCTAGTTTGTTTTATTACTAAATGCCTTCATAAGGAGAATTGTCTCTAAGTTGCCCCAACGTCTAAACTGTCTGTAAACTGTCACAAGCTTTGTGAGCAAGAACCTCCTAGATGACAGCTGAATAGCCCTGAAGTGCTCAGCTGACTTGAGTGTATGAAGCTGAGTTATCTTTGTGATACTTTAAGAAGTTCTCAGGAGGACTTCTACAATGTGCAACCGCTTTTAATGTCGCAAATGGTGGACGCACTAATTGTGCAGTTGAAACATTATGCGAAATGTCGCAAAACATGTGCAGTGGGTCGCAAACATGAATATGTCACAAGAACACTTCAAAAAAGGTGCAAAACAGAAAAAAAACTTTGTGGTTAGTTAGCAGGACATCTTTCCCCAATTTCTCTTTCTAACAAAGACTTGACTTGCATTTTTCATCAATAGCCAAATGCAGCTGAACTTGCAGGAGATTGGAATAATGGCTTTGCGAAGGAGCGAGGACAAAAACCAAATAATGCTGTATTTAAAAAAATAAATATACTTACAACATGATGATATTGGTACGCTAATGGCCAAGAATATCCAGGCAATATCCACTTTGCTTAGGCAAATAGTTTCTCTGTGTGCAGGTTGAGTGCCCTCCTCTGTAACATGTGAAATATTTCCAGGAGAACCAGGTTTCCAAGTTCCAGCAGGTACCAGCCTGTTGAGGAAATTCCCAGTAGCCGTGGATCCAGTTGTAGACATAGTTATGGAATTCTTTGTGGTGGCATCAGTTGGCACAGTGTAATCTAATTTGGTAGTTTGTTCTGATACTGCATGAGGCTTGATGACAGTTTCCTTGTTGCTTTCTATCACAGATATGGTGCTTTTAGTATCCAGAGAAGTCTGCAGAGATGTGGGTAATGTAGTCATTCTTGTAATGGCTGGGGAAGTTCCATTCTTCCCTCGTCTAATGGAGAACAAGGAACCATTGCGATTTAACACGTCCCATAGTTTGTAATGAGTGGGTTTGAAAGGCACAGACACTGATTCAGTGTTCTTAGACATTTCACTGGCAAGGGTAGGTGAACTCTCAGAAGAAAGGCTTTGCAAAGTGCCAGCATGGAGTAAAGAGTCTTTAAGAAATGCAAGAAAAGTGCTAGTATGGTCAGTCATAGCTGTAGTCCTCAATGGAAATCTTGAAAGAAGCTCAGGTTGGAGGTAAGGTTCTGTAGACCCAAAAAACCCATCTGTCACATTTCCAAATGGTTTCTGCACATTTCCTGAATGTGTAACACCCTGAACATTGAAAAACGGTGTGGCTGTTTGTCTGGTATTGTTTTTAACAGCTTTGTTGCGAAGTGGAGACACTGAGTCTGAAGATTTCACAGACTGCCTATTGCCAGATCTTGTAGCCTTCCGGACAGGATTAAAAGGAACATCCGGTGTCACCATTTCTGCATTTGTAGTCATTTCCTTCAGGTTTTGGTAAGATGGTAAGGTTGGATGCTGTTCCTCAACTGCAAATACTTTTTTATCCGCTTGTGCCAAAACAAGTAGAACACCTGAGAAAGAGAACATTTGAAAATTAATGAAACTTGTTAGGAAAGAGATGCAATATAACCATTAGATAAATCATATTTAGCTGAAATATGAGCTAGGTGATAGTATCTCAGCAGGGGTCGCTGAGACATGTAATTTCTAAACATCTGGAGGTCTATGAATTTCCATTTTTTTGTATAAAACTGAAGTCCAGATAAACAACCAAATACACAGTCAGGACCTATTCACACGGGGTCACATGCCACTTACTTGGATTCCTGCAACAAGAACCAACAGATTGCTGCAGCATGAATCCCAGGTGTCCCCCTTCAGATGCGGCCACTGTACCCACTGAAATAATGACAGGGTGACAGCGGCCGCATACATGGTACGTGCGGTATCTCTTGCTCCTGGTGAGGCATTCCCCAGCCCTGCCCCCACAGAAGCTCCACCCTCTGTCAGGAGAAGCTCCGCCCCACTGGCCGAATCCCCACCCCCAACCTAGTGTAAAGGAGGAAGGGAGGAGACAGGGAGGAGCCTCCCTGTCCCTCACTTGCTCCTCACTGCTGAGGCGCTCCGTCCATGACAGGTTACACAGCAACCTGTTAGACGCCCATCTGAATGGAGAAAAAGCTGTCAGCTTCAGACGTGAAGCTGACAGCTTTTTACTCCACAATTCTAGGTGAGGCTCTGCCTCACCTGCCTCCCCTGACCACGTGTCCCTGGTGTACATGCGGTTTGGGATAGATGACTGTCATCTACGTGAATGTGTACAGCAGCCACATCTTAATGAATGCCAGAACACGCCGTGTGAATTGGGCCTTAAAGTGCATATACATGGACTGGTTTATCTGCCAAAGGATTAGTAACTAAGTTCAGCCAGTCTAGTGATCCCAGCACACCTGTGGTCAGTGACCTATTTTCCACCACTGCAGTAAGGCAATACAGTGTGGTTACCAACATCCAAAGTCTCCTCTGGGAAGCATGCTCAAATTGTTGACTGACAACTCTATGATTCAGAGTGCTGACCCTTCCTCTCACAAAGTCCTGCTCTGCTATGGGAATACAGGAGGCTGATATCACTCAATTTAGGCAATTTAAATAACTCTATATATAAAAAATACTTTTAATGAATAGATAACTGGGTTAAATGACATTTATATAAGTGCCCGGAGGTCAGCTTTAAAAAAAACAACACTAGCCAATTAGAATAATGATGTTCACTGAAACAGAATAGCTGCGAATAGTTTTCCAGAGAGTTACATTTCTTTTAATTTATTTGCATTATGTTTATTTACATTTATATACATTTTTTGTTTACCTGTTTTGCCTCCCAGAGGTTGATTTTAGGGCCACTTAAAATGAACAAAGAGGATTGAAAATGTATCTAAACCCAAGAACAAAATTGTAATAGAACAAAAATTAAATATTGTAGCTTACCAGCTTCTAGATCTGGTGGCTGCATTCGTTTTCTCTACCCCTCCGCTCCGGCTGTGGAGTGTCCCTCAGCATCCTCACATCTAATGTAAGTCAATGGACCTGCATTAGACGTAATGATGTCAATGGTCCTCAGGCCCCTTTCACACAGACTTATCAGGAGGGGATCCGTGCGCGGGTCCCTTCCTGATCGAAGCAGTACAGATCGAATGTCACTGCTGTGACATCCATGCTTGTCCAGTTTTTTCATTCATCTTGCGATGGAGGAAAGAACTTAAACTAGTGGACTCATCTTGGTCTATGTGTCCGTTTACATCAGATTACCCGATCTGGCACGTCGAAATGGAACACTGTTCCGTCTGTTTGACTATACAGCAGGCTAGAAAACTTCGTCAAAATTAGTTCGATTTACACTGCTCAGGTGCAAACGAAAATATGTGCGGCCGATTACCGCAATTCGTCCAGGAATTGTTTTTTAAATTACTGCTGATTGGGGCACATGCGCGCAGCGAGACAAGATGGCCGCGACCTAATCTCGCTCTGCACCCCGCCGAGACCTTAACGGACACAACACAGGCATCGCGGTTGCTGACGCCGCAAATCTCTCCCAGCGCTTACCGGACATCGGTCGGCACCTAAATATGTCGGTGTCGGGCTCCCACTTGCATGTCCGGTCGCGATCCGCCAAAGAGACACTGGCTCACGCAGCCTCCAAGATGGCGCCCAAGGACACAGGGCGGCGCTCCTCCCGAGCCCCATCTCCACCATGCTCTGCTAGTGATGCAGCCGACGGGGACTGCAGAACAAGCTCTACCTCGCCTGATCGCCACACCGCTTCCCAGGATGATCTGCTAAGACGCATCGACAGAATGCTCCAAAAAGCCCTGCAGACCACCTCTAAACAGATCACGGACAAGGTGACGCGGGAAATTCGGGAGCTGGGTCAGCGCACAGCAGATCTGGAGGCCCGGATGGATGTAACCACAGACACTATGGATTACCATGACAAGGAACTGGAGCAACTACGGGAAGACAACTCCCAACTGATGTCCAAACTGGAGGATCAGGAAAACAGATCCCGCAGATCTAATCAGATTAAATTTCTCTACTTTCGATCGAGGGAAGCTATACTACAGGCGGCACGCAAATCTCCCTCTCTCTCATTCCAAGGCTATGACTATCAGGTATTCGCTGACCTGGCGCCATCTACCATTGCAAAGCGTCGGGCTATGAAACCAGCCCTGGCGGTACTGCAACGCCATGGAATCCTTTATTGCTGGGGGTTTCCTTTCCGCCTAATGTTCACGTACACTCCTTACCAATGCTCCACTCTTTCGGAAGCCACCGCACTGCTGGTGGATGTCAGCCTCCCTGGAGATGCCCCCCCTGATCTGTCAGTCACACCTAGACGCCGTGCTCCATCGGGACGCCTCTGGACACCAACTCACCCGTCATCTCAATCAACCTCGCCCGCGGGAGGCCTCCCGACACGGTACTCCACCTCACCTGGCTGATCGGCGCCCAAGAGGAGCGGTGCGGTTTTGGACCGGGTTCCTGATCTGCGGAGTGAGTCTGGGACGTCGCAGCTAGCGGCCCACAAAGGTGCCTCCGCTCTGTTGAGCTCGCTTGGAGGTGGTGCACTTCCACCATGTTGTATGTACCGTGTTCTTTTGCTCTGGGATGGGTCGAGAATTTGTTTATTCTATGTCACACTTTAATGCTGTTTGCGCTTTAGTCAGCGCCGTGTTTTTATTTTATCTTATGATTATTTCTCTCATGAGAGTCTCGGCGGGGCAGTCACTGCACCCCCGCGTTAACCAGAAGGTCGATTCCAGCAAACCTTTTGGATCTGATTCCGCCCGGGAGCGTTGATAGCCGGAGTTTGACGGCTCGGCGCGCCAGCACAGCACAGTCCATACCAGACCAGACCAGAAAAATACTGCTTGTCTTATTTTGTCTGGTCTGGCATGCACTGGAATGCATAGAAACACATAAAAAACGCATACAAAAACACTGGAACGCACCTGAAAGCACATTTTAAGCTAAACAAAATTAAATAAACTCTCCTAAACACGGTAAAACACAATGCCCTGCGTTCCAGATCTGGTCCGAAAATGGTGTCCACCTACCCTTAGGGTAGTAAATAATAGAAAGGTAATGTGATCAGTATTCTATACTCTGCGAAGCACCGAGGTGTGCTCAGCTATGTGTACACCCAACAAAAACAGACAAAAGGAGCCTTGCAATTCTTTTATATAAAGGTGGTTGTAATTACTTGGTACAGGAAAGACTAAAATGACTCGAAGATAGTGTTACATCCTCTCCATATCTAACAGTGACACGGGAAAAGACAAAGGTTTGTAAATCTCTGCTACATACGAATCAGTCAGATCCAGGTCAAGTCAGGTAAATCTGTTTCCAGCCTGTTTATCATTGAGGGAAAAAAAGACTGCAATTACTAAAGGAAAATTGTTACTATTACAGGAAAGCTATATCTCTTTTATTCAAAGTTACTATGGTAACTTATTAAAAAATAGATTTGATAGCACAAATATTATATGAGCTTGGCTGAACAATGGTTAGCCACTGTGGGATGCCAGCTACTCTCAGTTGTGTGTGTTCAATAATCAAATATTTCTGCCATCATTTTAGAACAATGCAGCGCAGCTTAACAGACATGAGGTCTACAATAAGTCATTTTGAACTAAAGGCACAAGATTTTGAAACACAAAACATTTTATGATCCTAATGTCGGCATTGACCAGGGCTTATAATTGTTAAAGCAGAAGTCCGGGTAAAAAACAAAAACTTACCCTTGCAGTGGGGCTTCCTCCGCACTGCAAGGGTTAAATGCTCATTTTGGAAAGGCGGCTGAAATTATGCAGATATACTCACCTGAGGCTACGTCCTGTTGGTCTGGTAGACCAGTCCCCACAGCCTTTTTCCCCCTAGGCATCAGCAGTCTTAAGCTGCCAATACACTTTGCGATCATTGGACAAAACTTCTCGTCCGATGATCGAACTGTCGTACGATTTTCGTACGGCAGCCCCATCCTGCATCGATTATCGCAAGGTTCAATCAGCAGTAATTTTTTTTTTTCAATCAAGAATTTTTTTTATTTTGCTTTTTTTCATACAACAGTAGATAGGCATATCAGAAGCATGTGTTCACATATGATGGTTTAACATGGAAAGCGGTGAGCCTCTTCGCTTCTTATACATTCAATGTTGCCGTGAAGGCACTATACAGTGATACAGACGTTAACGGATGCCATTTAACATTTTTAAACCATTAATCCAATACAGTCAAGTACTACATGAGTACTACAGGTAACTGAGATAAGTATAGATGGACGTAGGGGGTCGCGTATCTCCCGCACGCCACCCTCGCCATACATCGAGGTAAGGAAAGGGTCGGGGGAGGAAGGATAGGGAAGGGAATGGAATAGGGTTCAGCAAAACAGTACAAGTGGGGGATGAGGGAGGCCTGGCTGTGAGGGGATCCCCTCGTGGGGTTGGGGATTCCAACCTCAAGTTCATAGTGCAAGTAGGCTAGCATCAAATGAATGTGCTTGGAGATGTTGGATCCAAGGGCTCCAGACCATTTCAAAGCGAGGGACCTTGTCAAGCAACCGTGCTGTGAGGCGCTCGTTGATGAAAAACCAGTGGATTCTACGTTCCAGCTCTGCAAAAGGCACAGTGGTGGATTGCCATGACTTCACCACTACCTGCTTGGCCGCTGTTAGACCGTGGAGTAGGAATGTATGCTGTTTTGGTGTAACACCCTCAGGGGGCAGGTTGAGAAGAGCGACTTTCGGGTCGGGCGTCAGTGTGAGGGCCGTGACTGTTGACAAAAAGGTAAAAACTCTAGTTCAGAAATTCTGCACAATGGGGCAGTGCCACCATATATGTATATAGGAACCCACTTCACCGCAGCCTCGGAAGCACTGCCCATCGTGACCCGGGACAAACGACCTGAGCCTACTAGGCACCAGGTACCACCGATATAGAAGCTTGTAACTGGTTTCCAGGGACTGCGTGCTCTGAGAGCTAGACTTGGTCACCTCCCAGATGTTGTTCCAGCTATCCTCATCCATGGGACTACCAAGGTCCTTTCCCAGGCTAGCATGTAGTTGTGACTGGGCGGTGCTACACCCGACAGTACCTGGGCATAGAGTTAGGAGATTAGACCTGGTGTAAAGGGTCATTTGAGCAGACCCGTTTAAACGAGGTGAACATCGGGCCTGTAGGGAATGTTGGAACTTGTGCGGAGATTAAAGGTTTGACCTGTAGGTAGCGGAACAGCTCACTTAGCCGGCAGTTTAAATGTAGTATTTCCATCAAATATATATTTTGAGGTATTGCATTGTTTACCTTAACCCCTAAGTGTCTGCAGTCTGGCCATTAGCGTTCCCACCCATGGGTTGCAATTAACATTCCGGTTTAGAACTAGGAATGCATATCTGGCCCAGTTCTCTTCTAACCCCACACTGACTGTCGTAGCTTTGGGTCTTCCCCTAGCAATCATGAACCAATCATTAGGGCTCCTGATCAAATGTTTACCATGATAGCCAATTATAATATCACGTGCAGGTTGGAGGGTTATTTAAAAACAACCTTCATCAGCTTGCAGATGCCACTGCAGCCTGAAGACAGCAGTATAGTTGTGTTTAATATTGCAATTGGCAGATACAATTGCATTATGAAAAATTCATTATTTAATTTGAAAAAAATCTAAAAAATAAAACAAATTGCCTGTTTGATTATTTGTCAGCCTAATATAAAAAAGGTAAGCAGACGATTAATTAAAACAGTGTACCAAATAAAAGTAATACCTTTCCTTAAAAAATGTAAACATTATTTGGTGAGCGACCTCAAATTAAAGTGATTTTGTATAGGGCCTTGGCATTTTTACAAGCACATGGCACCATATTTTTGCTGTGGTACTAAATACATAGATTTATAGTTTAGCCAGCCGAGAGAGCTCTTAATAGTTCAGTGCAACAAGATTATTTACATATTAATTGCCTTATTTGTATTCTTTATTTTATCACTAGACCTTGACATGTTTTATGCTATTTTAATAGCTAGACTGCTATGGTGAACTGCTATGATGAACCACAGTCAAATATAGATGGCTGAACATTGCTGTAGTATCTAAGAAAGCATTAATCTATTTGGACCTCCATGGCCACTCCATGGAAGCCTCTGTTGGTTGCCATGCAACTATCAGTAATGCTGCACGCAGTGCCTCACTTGAGCATAACCGGCCCTGTGTGTATTCTGCTTTACTACAGAAAATAAGAAAATATTGGATGCTTGATTATATATTACCTTTATCATTTCCAGTTGAATAAAAACAATATAATAGCAGGAGGTTAATTTAAATTACAAGATATGCTCTTCTCCCAGCGCATGGATTGCCTAAACACTCAAGCTAATCTGGTTTTGGAGGATGTACAAGTACTAGAAAAGGAATACATTAAGGAAAGGATTCCACAAATGTGTTTCTTTATTTGGAAATAGTATTATTATTTACAATATGCAATGGTGGGAATGTATCAAACCTGGAGCAGACAGAATCTGGAGCAGATGCCCATAGAAACCAATCAGCTTCTCCCTTCATTTTTTTTCGTTTAAGCTTTGAAAAGGAAAGATGGTAGGTTGCCATGAGCAAATGCTCCAGTTTCTGTCTGCTCCAGTTTTGATAAATTCCCATCAATATATTTTCAATACCCACCAATGTTTTTCCCCCCGTGTGTTCTGTTTATAACTGAGCTTTATCAGAGCTAGTTTGCTAAAACTGCATTGTCAATTGCATTTCAATTAGCAAAACGACTGACTCTCATTGTAAACCTGTTTACATAGTACTTGCTTTTCTGTGTAGCCACAATAAATAACTAAACTCTATGTTTATAATGTGTATAAATAACTATTTGACAACATAATAATTCCATATTTATTCTCACATATGCACAAAATTGCTTATGGTCTTTTTGTTACAACTTTCAGAGAGCCTGCCTTCTGAACTCAACATCTGAACAATGTAACAGTATCATTACTTGGTGGAAGCAATGGATGATGGGATATGTTTTTTTGAGACAACAAGATCGCATCACATCAAGCAGCAGGGAAAGCTGCAAAGCACACTCGGAATTTAGGAAGTTGTGGGGAGTGATGGGCAGATGGAAGGCAGCACACATAGAAAAGGGATTTTTTAACATGAGCTTTGATTGCATTATTAAAAACAACTCTAGTATGTATTTCTATTATAATGCGGATATTATAACAGGATAGTATAGGCTGGGACTTTACAACTCCTTTAGGAACATGCACATATTGCCAAATTTAATAGAATTAGGAAAAGCTCATATATTGCCACAGACCATATTCACTATGTTCGCTAGTACTGGACAAATGTTCTAGCAACATCCAAATCCTCCTATAGAATTTAAACATGAGGAAGGAATAAAAGCCATTTATCATGAAAAGACTGTGTTAAAGTATTCTGTACTGCACATAGGGGATGATTTATAAATCATCGGCCCAGCCATACGCTGGCTGAATACTATTCACATGGTATACTGGCCACTTGTGGTGCAGTGCAAATATTATTCGGCCAGTGTATGGCTGGGTTGTTGATTTAAAAACCATCCACATATTGTTTAAAGGAGTTGTAAAGTCCCAGCATATACGGTACTATCCTGTTATAACATCAGCATTGTAATTGAATACATATTAGAGTTGTTGTTGATTTTTGTTTTGGCTTCATTTCACCTAGAAGACTGAGGACATCTTGTGGTGGAAAACAAGACTGCAGTGGACAGTTCTAGAGTGAAGATGAGTATTGCACCAAGAGTGTTTTTTTGTGTTTTGAAACCAACTAGCGACCATTTAATTATTTGAAATATATTTAAACATATAAAACATAAATGCAATGATAACTGAATATTTAGATGCAAATCTTTTCATTTGATCTGTGAATGCTCTTATAGCTAGACTCATATAAATACAGCTGTTTACATGGCTGAATCTATCTGTGCCCAATGCTGACACGTTACAAATGCGGCAAAACATGCTGTGCATTCACATTTTGCAAGTGTGAACAGGGCCTTACAGTGTATTGTAGGGAAGGCAGCTTTTCTGCTGGACCACTATTATTATAGATCAAGGAGCATATGATGCTTAATAACCGGCTTTCACGATGCCAGGGTTAGGTTGTGATAATGCCTCTCAACCTACACTACACACACACACATAAAAAATAATCAACTATTAATAAAGCTCATCTGTACAATAGATGCACAATGTTCAAATGAAAGCTGTTGAGCAAATCTGGTTTCTCTCCAATTTTATACTTGCAATTAGTTTTCACATTGCACATGTGTGACAGACTGAATGTTAAGCCTTGTGGCAAGTCTGGGCAGGAAGTTAATAGAACTGCATAGCTAGAATTCATAATGACTTGGTTTATGCAGTGCAAATCACACAATCTAGCAGTCTATAAATAGGTCTTCTTGTAGTGTGAAAGTCGAACATGCAGTGACATGCTTTAGTATCAGCCACATAAAGAGAATGGGTCCTTTGTACAACCTCACAAAGGGGCATATTTATAAAGCAACTTCACCAATCATTCGCTGACAGAGGCCTGTTGGAAGATAGTTCATATTTATTAAAGCCCCTTTGCCAGCTAGATTTGTATATGCATTCAACTGATCCAATCTCCTTCTTCCAATACTTAGGGCTTCACGTATAATACTTCCCCAAGGCTATACTGTTTGCACGACTTGAATTTATCAATGCCTTCAGTGTAGCCCACCACCTGTGGATGGGAATTCCCCCTTTCCTCCAACCTCCTGTTGTGTTTCCACGTTCTCAATACAGTTCTCGGATTGATCAGTTTGTTCCGAATATTGTGAACCCCATTGACGATTTTAATAAGGTCTCCTCATAATCGCCTGTTTTCTAAGGTGAATACGTTTAATTAGTGAAGGCGGGTCTTCTATTCCTTTAATTCATTATGTAGCCCTTCACTGATCTCTCTCCAGATCGAGGACGTCTTTTCTGAAAGTTGGCGACCAAAACTGCACCGCATACTCAAGATGAGGCCGAACCAATGATTTATAAAGTGGAAGTATTACTTTTTTATCCCTTGCTGCAATACCTCTTTTAATGCAGGTCAGTATCCGGTTTGCTCTGCAGGCTGCTGCATGTCATTGCTTACTATTGCCAAATCTGTGATCTATGACCACCCCCAGGTTTTTTTCCATGTCCGACTTCCTAACGTAGCACCCCCAAGTAGTAGTTTGCCTCCAAGTTGTGGATCATCATCAACATACAGTATGCGCCCAAAATGTTATCACTTCCACAGAAACCGGGGGCAGATGTCAGAAAATTTGGTTGAATCCAAACCACGCTTCCTTTATAAAACTTAAACTTATAAAAATGCTATGCTTGCACGGCACTAGTACCCCTAGATGAGGCTGTCAAGCAGGGCTGTAGCTGTCATGGGGCGAGTGAGGCACTCGCCCCAGGCGCAGCTGAGAGGTAGCGCAGCCAGGGCTGGCCTGGCTTCTCCTCCTCGTCCCTGTTGCCATAGCAAGCACACGGCACCATTGGCAACAGGGGCGCCAGGCGGCCAACACAGCCGTGGCTCAGCAGGAGAAGAGGAGCGG
>NW_017306487.1:601138-606134 GCF_000935625.1 Nanorana parkeri
GTCAGGGGGCGGGTGAGGCACTCGCCCCAGGGGCAGCTGAGTGGGGGGCGCAGCCAGGGCCAGCCTGGCTGCGCCCCCTCGCCCCAGTTGCTATGGTGAGCACAGGACGCCATTGGCAACAGGGGAGCCAGGCGGCCAACACACCCACGGGTCGGCAGGGAGAAGATGAGCGGCACAGGCTCCAGCTTCTCCTCGGATCCCCGCTGCTCTCCCCCACCTGTATGGGCAGAGGACTCGGTGTCCTCAATCTCTTTTTCTATTTCAGAAGTGAAATGTCAGGGCTCTGTTTAGACCCCTAAAATTTCCCTAAAGCCCCCCAAAAATAATCCCCCCCCCAAAAAAAGAAAGCACTCCCCCTATACACACACACTTATGCACACATATTACTAGACACGTGCAAAGACTAAAAATGTGTTTTGGACTAAATGAATGGAAACTAAAAATGTTTTCATAAGTTTCGTCAAACAAAACAAATTTTTATGCTATTTTGGATTTGGCCACCAGCGCATTTATCCTGGAGGCAGGGCGCATGGCGTCACATACCGAACACGGCTGTTAGGGGGCACAATTTTCTGTTCTTGCCTCGGGCGCAAAAGGAGATAGCTACAGCTCTGTTGTCAAGTATATGTTGAGCACCATATAGGGGGGCTACTGCCATGCGAACGGCATCTGCCTGGTGTATAAATGAAGCCCAATGTGTCAAGATTTGACCTATTGTTTAATTTTAAGTTTTCCCCCAAAGAGTTGTAGTTTTAATATTTTTACGTTGTTTTATTAACAAAATAGAGGTGTTGGCACATAGGTTTTGTGATTTTTCATTTTCTACCTGAGAAGCTTGCACTTTGATATGAGATTCTATGAAAGCAACCATAAGGTTGGCTGTTTTAGGCATCCACCTAAATCCTAACATGGCGGCTGCTCAGGTTTGTTCAATGCAGCAAATTTTCTACAGTATGTCCCGTTTGGCAGGCAGTGCCACTTGCCAAATGCAACCACTGCAGTCAAAGGGACTCTGCCACAACTGTCTGGCACGGCTCGGGTGAGTATAACTTTTTTTTATTCTCCTCTCTAGACCAAAACGAGCAGTTAACCCTTGCAGTGTGGGGATAGCCCCACTGCAAAGGTTGCTAACATTTTGCCTGGAGTTCTTCTTTAATGTTGTTATCTCTTTATTAAACAATAATTAAATGTATTATGAATGCAACTAGTGTAAGTATCTGAAACTTTCTTAATATCAGCCTACTGTAATGCTCTGTAAAGCAACACTGTTGACTGTGTGAGAGAAGGAGTCAATCAGGCTGTGCTGCATGAACATATGATGACAAGAAACATGCTGACTGGAGGAGAGAGCTGCTGCTGCTGCTTCAATGTTCAATCACAGGCTTAGGGTGGGGAGGTGACCAAGCAGCAAGAGAACAGAAAGGTCATTAACCTTGATGTGCTGTCTGGCAGGGCTGTGTCATAAGACTAGCTGAACACAATTACAGTTCCTTTAGTACTGTAGGTAAAGTAATCTTTGTGTTTCTACTGTGTGTTTAGCTAGTGCTTGGAGATCAGCTTTAAATAAATCCATACACTGTATAAGAAGGCGGGTAGTTTTTCTATAGTTTCATCAAAATTCAGTGTCAAGATTTAGGTTGAGAAAGGAACATACTTGATCTGGATTGAGCTCTTTCTGCCACCTACAGTATTATCCATAGTCTCACCATCTTAACAGCCTGTCTAGTAGGTATGCAGGTGGCATGCATAGAATATTGATGTGATATTTTAGGACTTGATTGGATTAACCATAAGGATTTAAATGCCAATAATCCCATAACCTGGATAACAAAACCTTTACAGACTCTGTAAGGAAATTAAATCAGCTCTAATGCACTTTAATGGGGAAGGCAGTTAAAAGATAAAGATGCTGGAGGCAAATACATGTCCAAGTATTTCAGAGACAGTGCTTGTAATTTGAATATCTTTGACCTATACAATAGGTAAGGGAAATAGGGACAGATGGTTGCATACAAGATCTGTCATATCCTTCAAAAAGAAATACTGTTGAAAATGTAAACCTTCTACTATACTGTATGTAGCCGCACCATCACACACTCACCATCCTACAAAGAAGAAAGAGGGAAATCTTTACTCATGTGGGTAAAATGGAAGAAGATTAATTGGCATAATGGGAGGAAGGATGTATTTCTCATCAATTAAGTGTGTGTTCTTCTCTTCTAAATTGTATTAAAAACTACAAATGTGATTGGTTGCAACTGAGCTTTATAACTTTTTTTCATATTGGTTTTGACATATTGTTTTATGAAATTCTCTGGATAATGGTTCCAAGAAAAGGATCTCATACCATATCTAAATTTGGAAGAAAAGAAAATTGGTCAAAGAGTTGGAAACCAGACTTTGTCTGTGCAAGTGCAAATTCAATTTAGTGAACCAGGTCAGCGCCTGGACAAAGCCTTCTTGAAAGTTCTTGTGAACCTTGTTGTGTGGCCTGAGATTCCTGACTGCTGCTTTTGTCATGACCTTTGCCTGTCCTCTTTAGGTATGAGTGAACCGGGCAAATTTTGGTTTGCAGGAGGTTCGGCGAACCCAGAAGAAAGTCTGCTAACCATGAACATAGCGTCAAACCCCACTAAAGTCTATGGAAGACTAATCTTTTTATTATTTTTTTGGCCTTTTTAAAGGCCAATTTGCAAGTTTGAGGAAATATTGGGCATGGGTTGCTGACCAATGCCATAGGGGAAATGTACCAATTAAAAAGAGAATAGAAAAAAAATACAGTTCAACAGGGAGAGGCTCTTTTAATGCGCTTTACAGGACAACATTAAAAATACACAAATCCTTGAAATAACATGCTTTAGGGATGCCTTAAACATGCACTTGAAGTTTTAGAGCAGTACGATGTACTCCATTAAAAGTGTTTTGTTTTTTTACAAACAACAGCCAGGGATCCGTCATTTAGTGACGATAGTTACCAGATCCTTACCAGCTTCTGTCTGCAAAACAAACAGGCTGGGGATCCTGAGCGATGTCATTGGTCAAACATGGTGATGACTATATTTAGTGAATGACATCACCCAGAATCCCCGGCCCATTTGTTGACATACAGAAGCCAGCCAGGGATCTGTCATTCCAATGGGAGTGAACATCGACAGATGCAGCATGTCCCCATATTGGTGGAATTGGCATGGATCTACATCACTGACTGACACTGAATTTACATCGGAGGACATCAGGTTTTTTTTCCTTCTAATGAAGATTTTTTTTCCTGGTGTGGGATTTTATTTAAATTACAATCTCTGCTAGTTATAATCTGCACTTTTGTATGATGACTTGTTTTGCTTTACATGAGGTTTGCCACTCGGGACTGTGAACCACCAAAATACATAATATACCTCCTTCCTTGGGGTTCCTAATACAAGGTGGGCATTCTTTAGTGAGGAGTCCATGTCCTCTGTTGATGACACAGTGGGTCTAATTAAACCTGTTATAAAATTATATAATTTGGGGTATTAATTATTTATGTTTCTTAATCATAGCCAAAGATATTATTAATAATATATATAATTTAACATAAAACTCTGGGCAAATAGGAAATTAACCCTTTCAGTGGTGCTACCCCTGCACTGCAAGGGTTAAGTGCTTGTTTTTGTCTATGCTCTAAAATAAAAAAAGATATACTCACCTGATTCTCGGACCTGCTGCTGGTAAAAATCTGATTTACCCTTGCAGTGGGGCTACCCCCATACCTCAAGGGTTAAGTGCATGTTTTTGCCTAGGGTCAAAAACAAAAAAGTTATACTCACCCAATCCTCTGAGTCGGCTTGGTCCCTGGAGTCTCTCTCCCCCTCGGCTGAAGTAGTCAAAGGTCCCCAAGTCATAGCGTTCTGTACAGAGCGAGGACTCTGAGGGACATACCAGTGCTGCAGCGGAGGAAGGGAGGGGATGGAGCGAGCACTGTCACAGCCAGCTGGCTCCAAGGATTGGATGAGTATAACTTTATTTTTCAACCTAGGCAACAATGAGCACTTAACCCTTGCAGTGTGGGGGTAGCACCACTAAGGGTTAATAACATTTTTACATAGAGTTCTTCTTTAAAGGGATGTCCATAGGGTATTAAAACCACCTCATGTTCTTCCTCTCAATTTAAAAAAAAGTAGCATCACTATTTGACATTTGTAATTTCATTCTCATATTTTCATCCGATCAAAATAAATGACTACAGCATTTTACAGTGACTAAGAGCAAGATAGCTTATCTAATATGTACAGGATGTCATAATAAATAATAAAACAACAGTCATAATAACCACACTTTCATAACAGTTTAAAAGCAGGGAATGGAGTCTGAAATAAGATGTTTGGTTTAAAGATATTATAAGATATTTTCTTCTTCATTTAAGCACAATTGGCACTCATCAAAAATGTAGACAGTATTAAGCACTAAGAAGGCATCTCCACAAATATGATATGACAACTTAATTAAGGCAGCTGTGCATTACAATCACTTTTTACTCATGAAGAAAAAGACTCTACAAGTTTTGAAGGCTAATTAAAAAATGAAGAGTGCCGAATCGGTGCTCCAGGGACAATATTACAAGAGGTTTCCCTCAAGGGATTACAGAAAAATGCAGATTTTGGATAGCTCATTATGTGACAAATTATTTTTGTCAAATTAAAATGTGAATATTTTCTAAGGCACGGTACAATTTGCATTATTTTACTTCATGGGCAAAGTAGAGTTAGCATGTGTAATGTTATAACAAAAGCTACACAACAAGATCCCTGCTGCCGCAAGGGCGCCAGTCCCAAGTCTTAAAGCTGGCTATACAATTGTAGTTTCTTAACTGCTAAACAGAGTGGATGGGGAATCTTCCCTGCTGGGTTATTGCAGCCTTTCTCAACCAGGGTGGTTGGGGTGCCCTCTGGCATTGTCAGGGGTGCCTTCAAAATTTTGCTAAAGGGGGCTCCTGATATAAAAAATGACAGATTCTGGT
>NW_017306487.1:606170-640470 GCF_000935625.1 Nanorana parkeri
TGTGAAAGGAGGGGGATTCCATGTTGTTTTTTTGTTTCTTTGCCTTGTATGTCCCACTTTCTAGACCTCCCTGTCTAGGATAAGGGTTTTGTATTGCTTTTGGGGGGACCACAAATAATTTTTTACTTTTTTCATTTTAGACTGAGGTGCCTCGAGAGTTTGCATACTTTTTAAAGGCACTGTGGCTGGAAAAGTGTTGAGAAATGCTGTGTGATTCTATTTGGACAGCCAGTGCCTGCGGCTGTTAGAATGCATGGATAGTGACTTCGGCAGTCACTGTTCAGCCAACATTTTCCAGGCCCGTTCCTGTGACAAAAGTTGATTTAAAAAATGTGCTTTTGTCAAACAGAGTGGTACCAACAGGGCAGGGAGGACAGGTTAAATTTAACAAAATATTCCATTCTTCTGCTCCAAAGTACTCCAGAGATTAAATAATTACAAATATCAGTAATAACCATTTTAAACATAAAACAAGTTATAATTTACATTTTCATTGTACTTTAATTGACATAACATCCTTCCTAATATCTAGGTCCCGCAGAGCAGAATTCCCTGACCTGACATTGGCTTCACCATTTAGATACAGATATGTAGGTTTTAACCTTCTTAAACTAATAGGCTTCATTCACACCTGACAATGCTCAACAAAAATCCCATTGTCTTTAAAGGTGCCCATACACTGCACGATTCTCGTACGAGAATCGCGGGAAATTAAGAAGTGCGACCATTTCTACTGTACGGTCGCACGTCTTTTGTCTAAGGAGCATGCTAGAAAACCAGCCGAAAATCTTACGATTTTCGGCTGGTTTGAATGATGCTCGGGAGACAAATGCCGAACGGGCCGGTGTGTGCACGCGCACACTGCCCGTTCAGCATTGCGGTCATCGGAAGCTCGCCCCTCAGGGGGGCGGGCTTGCGATGATCGCAAGTACGACCTGCCTGTCCAAGATGGGCAGATCGTACGTTTTTTTAATTACTTTACAGCCAGCGCAAGACTAAGATCTTGCGCTGGTTGTGAAGTGTATGGCCACCTTAATGGTGCCCATCCAGATTTGAGCGTTGTGTCACTTTTAGCTTGATGCCTTTCACTTGAAAAGTCCATGAGCTTTTTTTAGACAGAATTGTGCCTTTTTGGGCTCACAGACGTCAATGGAAGTGCCTAAAAAATGTGAGTAAATTGAGTGTTTTTTTATGCTGTCCCTAACAATGGTTTCCTCCTCCTAGTAACTTACAGAAGAAAGTGGTATACAGTGTGTGCAGGAGGTATTCACATCTTCAGTAAAGTCTAAAAACGTCCACAACACCTTCAACCACAATAGATATAGTGATTAAAGATGCTCTCACTGACACCTTGCTGCTCTAAAACATTCTGGGAGGAGCGCTCAACATCTAGAAAAACAAGGAAGGGAAGGGAGAGGAGCACATTGCGGCACCAGCGCCTTGCTGTTCTCCTCCCGTCAGTCGTAGCTCCTCCACCAAGAATACCTGGAAGTGTAATGTTCAAATCGGCTGATGAAGGGGTTAAGCAGTGACCCCAAAACATGCTTCTGACCATTACACTTCCTGGGTACTCTTGGTGGAGCTGCTATGACTGACAGGAGGAGAACAGCAAGGTGCTGCTGCCAACACCACCTGCACTCTGCTTACCAGCTCCCGATGTGACTCATTTCCCTGGTGGATTCCTACAGCCTTAGCATACCTGGCATCCACTTTGTTCTGTATCTGAACTTTAAATTCCATTGTAAGTGCATTTTTATCTACTTCATTAAAGAAGCTTGCTACACTATACTGCTGCACTCTTCGTCCTTCCCTTCTTTATTTTCCTTCTTCTAGTAATCAGCTTTTCATTGGCTAAAACATAAACACTTAAGCCTAAAAATGCACATAAAAAAGTACAAAACAAAAGCTTACAAAAATCGCCTGAATAGGACCTTAGCCCCAAAAAATGTATTTCCTAACAGTTTATCTCCAACAAAGCACAAAATATTGGCAATTAAATAAAATATTCACACATTCTTGGGCTCCCATGAATTATAACATGGGCTCCCAGTAGAAACTTTACATTCCCTCTCAAATAATCATAAAATTCAAACAGGTAACAGCAGGAAAGCTGATTAATTCTCACCAAGGTGGCTGTTTTTTTGCTTAGGCATAAATATAACAGCAAGAAAAAGGTAGTACAGCAGACCTAGTAGAGAATAGTCCCTGGGCTCCATTTTTCATTCTTTAATGATGCATTTTGTAGAGGGGAGCAGATTAATGTACCAGACTGCACAACATTTCAGAACTTGTGATTAACTTGGGATCGGTCCTAACTTGAGTCCATCTGAACCCAGAAAGAAGCTGTCAGTGACAATGACCTAATATGGCTATGTGGCCATATAATGTCAATAATGTCACCAGCATCCGACCCCTTTCTTTATGCAAATGTGGAGCAAGGAATGTCACAGCATCTCGTGATTGTGCTGGCACTGACAGCTTCCTTTTGGGTTTTGGCAAACTCAAGTTTGGACCAAACTCAAACTCGTCCCTACTACTCAGTCTAATGGCCAGCATCATTCAACTCACTTCCTCTTAACCCAAGTTATCCTGCACTTGCCCCACCCTGTGAAAGACAGTGAAAGAAGAAGTAGCACAGCAATGAACTCATCTCTTGGTCACTCTGCCTTCCCTTTCTCCCAGGATGCTACTTTTCAGCACATGAACTGGTTTCTCCTTGTCCAGCGTCTTCCTCTCACACTCCAGCTCTGCTGTATAGGGACTACAAGAGACTGATACCAGGTCAAATTCAGGTACTTATACTGTTTTTAATTAAAAAATTAATGTGTGTCTTTTATATCTGCCTAGAGTTAAGTATGGATTGTAGATAATATAATATTTTCTTTTATGATATATCTGCATGTTGTATGCCAATGTAGATCTCAACTTAGACAAAAAAACATTTAATAATAAAATGGGATGACTAAAGGCTTAATATTCAGAGTAATTAATGAAATTCGCAAAGGGCAAAATCAGTTTTGCCAATATCACAAGGTTGAAACTCTCAATTTTGCTAATTGAACAGAAAAAAGATTTGCTTTAGTCTTTATTTAGAGGGTGTGTTCTTCGGAGCTGCATTTAGGTTGTTTTTGTTTATTTTATTAGTTTTCTTTGTATTGGTAACTTGCCCTGAATGTGTATTTGTGGTTGTTGGTGGCATTACTGCAGGGAATTGTCCTCCAGACTTTTTTGCTTTTGTGTCCAGGATATTGAATGCATTTCTTTGACTGCAGGCCCTAATGTTGTTGTATGTGACATGTGTAATGCCTGCTTCAAGTTGTGTAACACAATGTGGCAGAAATCCACATTATTTGTGAAGTTGAAACAATTACATTTTCAATTCTGCATCATATTTAAATGTGAAAAATGGCTGACTGCATCTTCTCTACCCCTTCTTTTTCCCCCTTCTCTGTCTTTACCAGATCTGTTTCCTATTGCCTTTCTCTTACCTCATCGTGGGTTATTAGGAACCATAATACCCCTTTCTCGCAATCTCCATCATGCTGAACCCATTCTCCATTAGTAATACACCAGCCAATGGCATTTCAAACTCCTGGCATACATATACCTTATTGGTTCTCAACTATACCAAGTGCTGCTCTCCCTGTGTAATGCCGCTTACTGACACCTGTTCCTTTGCATATACAGTATCTGGCTGAACTTTACGGAATGTTATTGTATATCCATCTCTTACTTACTTTACTCACTTGCATATTTTATTACTGTGCCTAATGTCCATTCTTTTATAAAAACTATAAAAAGCCAATAAAAAATATGTAGAAGAAAAAACAGTGTCTGTTGCTATTTGATTACAGGACTTTTTAAATCAACAGCTGGAGACTTTTCTGTCCAAAAACAAACCCATAAAAGCTGACATATCTTGTTAATGATATAAATGTCCATGCTCCCTCCAGTGCCTACTTCTCCTAAAGACGTGATCTCCAAGCTGCGGCCCATGGGCTGGATACGGCAATTTGCTTGCATTTAACTGGCCATTGGGGCACTATTCCTCCCACTGACACCAACCACTGGACACCATTTCTCCCACTGACACCAACAGTGGTACACTATTCCTCCCATTGGCACCAACAACTGGACACCATTCCTTCTACTGACACTAACAATGGGGCACCATTTTTCCCACTGACACCAGCAATGGTACACAATTCTGACCACTGACACCATTACAAAGCACAACTTCTTTCACTGATACCAATGATAAGGCTATATTCCTTCAGCTGACACTCACAATGGGGTATTAATCCCCCCCCCCCCAAACTGACCACAAATTCTTGTTAATTTTTTATTCTCACTGCCAACTAAACTTTTGTTATTTGCACTGATGCCAGGGCATTTTCTATTCTCTCTGGCCACAGTCTGCTCCATACAGTCCTAAGGAAGTTGAACTGGCTCTTTGTTTAGAAAGTTTGGGGATCCCTGTCTAGACCCAGTGTGCACATTCTACTATAAGCAGGTTCTACACATAAAGAATATCTAAACTCAAGAACAAAAATGTTGCATATTGCAGCTTTTCAGTGCTTAGATGTGGTGGTTGCATATTTTTTTCAAGCTGAGCACATTTTCTGCAAGTACTGAAAAATATCGGTCGATCTTGCCAGAAATCTTGCCCTTCTGTAACTTCCTGTGCACTGAACTGAAATATCAAACAATCTTAACGGCCTTTCCAGTTATCTTTTCTGAACTACAAAGCAACACCACTCTAAGGTAAGGAGAAAAGTAGAGATGAAGTTATTCATAGTCTAAATAATGAAAGCAGCCTAGGGTGACAATGCTGCTCCTCCATACAGTGGTGCACGTGAGTGTTTTAACCCTAGGACAGGAAGCCTGTTACTGGCTGGTTGACCAGGTGAATGTAAAGGATAAAAAAAGCTATTAAAGAAAACGAATTCCACCGAATCTAAGGGCCGGTAAACTGCAATATAATTGTCTTGTGTTTTTTATGTTTGAATACACTTTAAACCATGAATCATACCAAAGTACCATCCACAGTGAGGACATTAACCACCAGTGGTCCGGGTCCCACACTTTTAGGAACATTGTAATAGTAGTGTGGGTTCCTTGTAACTAATTTTGGTGTCCGTTCCGAAGTTTATTTGGAAACACTACAGGTTTTCTGAAGAAGCAGATTGTGCACGACGTAGATTATGGCTCAAGCAAGATAAATAGCACTCACAAGCATCAAGCTCTAAGGAATGGACAGATGTTTTAGGTTGCCTCACAGACATTTGATACAATTTAGATGAGGTATGACCCCAATTTCATGTGTAATTATCCATTTAATACCATGTGCCTCCACCTGCTTTTCTCAGATATGAGTCACTTGGCTACCCGCTGCTCTCTTTTTATTATTGAATAAAGGTCATTGGTTTATACATTTAAAGGTGAAAAGTAATAGTAATAATACACAAGTGCCGGTATTTGATAAAGGATAACAAATTGTTAAAATGGCCTTAACAGACAGCTAATATATAATGAATTCTGTCATACAGGCAATTTGGGGATTTTCCTGATGTTTGCTCCCAGTGGGGTCAGTAGGTTATGCTATGCCATAGAGAGATGCAGTAGTTTCATGGTGATTGCAGAAAGCGTTTTGACTTAACGAATTTGAGATTCAAAATTACTTTTGGAGTCCTTACATAATAAAAATAGAATTTTTCACAACAGAGGCACACACAACAATATAAACCTAGCAGAGATTCTAATCTTTCCTCACTCTGTCCAAACCATACATTTTTTTTTAAAAACCTCATTCACATGGCCGGCAAAGGGGTGGTAAAAACAGGCAGTTGATCACCGTTTTTATTGCACCTGCGACTGTCCACCTAAAACCTAACATGGTGGCCGCTTTGGTTTGTATACAACCAAACAGGGTTTTTAAAGAATGTCACATTTTACAGCTGGTACCACTTGTCAGCACCACCATTGCAGTTAATGGGATCGTGCAGCAACCGTGTGCCAAATGTGGTTGCGAAACAGTATTACAATGCAAAAAAAACAAACAAAACAAAGACAGGTATTCAAGAGGCAGAAGTATTGCCTTCTGAACGCATGCAAACCGGCTGTCAACCTCAGTCTGTAAAGTCAGCTGTCTGTGTCAACCTAGCCTTACTGCTACATGAATACAATAAAGATGTAGTGGTGTAACAGTAAAATATTGTAATAACTATGAAGTAAATGTGAAATATATAAATACAATAAGTGATCAGTACCAGTGAATAAATGCAAATAAGAGCTACTAGGCACTCAAGATAAATGAAAAATATCTAAAACATGTATGACAAGCTCGGCACATGATTGTCATAAATGTGAAATATATGTTACATGTCTTCGGCTTGCCTTCACTGTGTAGCCCAGGGGTAGGCAACCTTGGCTGTCCAGCTGCGGGGAAACTACAAGTCCAATGAGGCAGTGCAAGACACTGATAGCCACAGGGATTATTCCCAAAGGCATGATTGGATTTGTAGTTTCACCCCAGATGGATGCCAAGGTAGCCTGCACTGGTGTAGCATGTAGCACTATTTGTATGAGTGTGCAAGTATATAGGTAAGAAGTTAAGTGGAAACAATGAATCCTTTTCTAATTGCCCAATACTCATATACTGTTTTAGACTAAGCCCCATGGCTTTTCTTTTGATTCATTACATTTAATTCCAGCAGTGAAAGTGGCTGTTATTATTATTATAAGTATGTCTGTATGGTTATGTGAGTGTATTTTCTAAATACGGTATCAAAATGTGAGGTGTTTACATAAAAGACATGATTTAAAAATACCTGTGCAACCAACCATCGACTGTGGGTTATTTTAAAGCGAAGTCCATTCATCAGCCAACCTTATAGTATCCAATTAATTTTGCAAGACTGTGAAATTGAATGTTCATGTGCATTAAATTATGACTCCTTGTTGGAGCTCATCCCTAGGGGGCCTGTTTCATATTGCGGTGACTCGCATCATCACAATGCACAGTAACACACTAGATCTATGTGCCATGAAATTCATTCTTACTTGCGCTCCAGTGCACATATACAGTCCGCGATGGAAATTATCTGTACATTGCAATACACTGTAAACTAAAGCGCAGGAACCATTTTTTGTGTGTCGAGGTGCATTGTGAGCCCATACAAAATGAATGGACTGCCCAATGCAATGCACTCACTATAATGCATACTTGATGTAAGCAGGCCCTAAGACAATGTCATAATTACAACAATGTAGGCCTATTATAAACCGACAACCCAGCTGCTGTTCCTATATCTACACCATTTATATAAATACCCATTGCCCACGGTAAATTATTCATATATTCCTATGCCAGTAATAAGACACCCTTAAAATCCATTTTGGGTTGAGCTGTCTTATAAATTTAAGTGAACTATAACTCACTTCTAAATGATCCTGACATGTTTTCCTGGGAGTTACATCTTCATATATTGTTCCCATTTTATATGATACACAGCAAACTGCGTAAAGCCCTTGCCAGTGGGCTATTGTTCTTTTACATCATAATTGCTCTTTGCACTGATTTATTCAAATTAGTTTGATAATTCTTTACTTAGTAAGGCCAAAAGCAATATGCAAAGTGCAGTAGCCCTTAGCTAGCAAGTAATCAGAAGTTATTTTTTACAAACTCATATCTGATTGCTGGCTATAGGTTCTTTGCAGCATCTTATTTAATAAAGGTCAGTTTGTTCACAACCCATGGTGACATTCACATGTACCAGTTGATGGGTAATAGTATGGTGTAACATACACTTCTCCAGCAGACCTCTTGATCCCTGTTCTATGGAGTGACCTTTTATTTTCCATCGGGAAGTGGGATAAACACAGTTTTCTTTAAAGGAGAAGTGGGTGATCTCCATACTCCTTGGAGTATGCTGTTATAGGTACGCACCATTAGTCAGCCTTTGGATTAACCTACACGTGCCTTTGCTAACTCACCCATGAAATCAATCTCTAGAGGCAACAAAAATGACACTGCTCACAGTAGGTAGTAATCTTTCCTGAGCAAAATCCAGACAGGCAGCCAGGCAGGCAAGTCTCACATGTTATTGGTTTCAGGCCAGTTTTTCTATTGCTCTCCATCTTATTATAATTCATTGAAGCTATCAGTCTACCACAGATCCCCTCCCCTCCCAAGCAATTATCAGGTCTAATTCATCCAGAATTTAAACAAAGGAAAGTAAAAGAAACAGTGAGTGTCTTGGTTTTTAAACCACACCGTGCCAGACAAATTGTAGATGTACCCATTCAATGTGAGTCTGCCTACTGCGAGCTGAAGAATAAATGATATATTACTCAAATGGGCAGCTTTGGCATGAAGGATTGATGCCCTGGAACCTAATGAAATTCCTTTCAATCCATTATTATAACGTTTCGGGGGCCACGCAGGGTCCCTTCCTCAGGGCGAAAAGATGTGACAACGTTGTCACATCTTTTCGCCCTTAGGAAGGGACCCTGTGTGGCCGTTGTCACATCTTTTCGGCCTGTGTGGCCCTGAAACGTTGCCTTTTGTTACTGTGACGCTTTGTCCATTTAAATGGACATATTGAAAGATATCGCTGAGTGCTGGTGATCTTTGTCTCTACTATATATTTATTAGTACGTGTACTTTTTTAAAGCCTAACTGAACTTTCAGTTTAAATTGGCTAAATACATTCCAGGTGCATAAATACAAAAAGGTGTGCAAGGTCTTACAGCTCTCTTTAGAAAGCAGCCACATCCTGCATTGAAAAGCCTGCCTCCTGTTAGCATTTTGTAGAGAAGGGCATTTGCTGTCTTTGTGGAAGCAGTGGTCTCTCCGCAAAGGTCCAGCACGTCTCTGCTGAGTGATGCCAATAGCTCGGCAACTGGCCAAGTTAGTTTTCCCTACTGATTAGAGAGCTTTAGTTCTGATTTCATAGGGGTGTGTTTCACCTCTGCAGAGAGACCACTGTGTCTACACAAAGCAAGCCTCCTTCTTTGTAGCTAGCTGGGCTTTTCTGCCAAGGCTGTGATTGCTTTCTACAGGAAACAAGACTTTGTACACCTTTAGTTTTGATGCATCTGGAATATATTTAGCCGTTTTAAAATAAAAGTTCAATTGAACTTTAACTGTTGTGCAGAGATCAGTGAAAAGACAACTAGATGAATTATATAAAAAATTTTTTTTAAATAAAAGTGATTAAAGAAGTTTTTTTTAGTTTTATTTTTGTTTTATTTCTGCCTTTCACAATGCAATATAAATCTTCAGAAACTAAAGCTGGCCATACACCTTACAATCATCTGCAGATTTTCGGTGGTCAGATGGAAAAGGTGCAACAGATTCCTCTACACTTAATTGTGTGGATGGAGTAATCTCCACCTGGGCCAATCTGTTGCACTTTTTCCATCTGATCACAGAAAATCTGCAGATAATTGTAAGGTGTATGGGCACCTTTACAGAGAGGCTGTAGGTTACACAGTGTAGTTGATTTAGTCAATCTGGAATGATCACTGCCTAGTAAAGGCGTGTTCACTTAACTTAACCATTTATGTGCCAAGGATTGGCTGCACACTGGTCTCCCAATGAACACGGAAGGAAAAGGATAGCATATTTGGCATTACTTAGTAGCAATACTCTTAGAGAATTTACCTTCAGCCCCATCTCTCAAGCTTACAATAAATGTAATAGTGGAATACAAATTATGCAGTACTTGTCTCCACTGATAATGTCCTGGTGATGAGTAATGTAAAAATGGCAGCATGCATTTTTCTCACATTACTTTAAACTGTCTGGATCTTCAGAGCTAATCATTCTTATAGACCATCAAATTTACTGTGTGCTCCCAGCACATTTCCTTAATTTTCCTGAGTAAAGACATTAATTCCTAATTCTTATAGGATTTAATTCCCAATGGTGGCTGCTGATCATACATTTCTAGGATTAGGAGGAATGAGGGCAGTTGAAAGGAGGAGAGACAGGCTATCTATTAAGGCAAATATGATAAGTAGATGCTGATTACCAAAAAGTCTGATTTAACACATCTGGATAGTATGCCGACAGATATGAGACTACAGAAAGCTGTAGGTTTAAGAAGCACTGTGTGGTGGATTATATACTAACTAATGAGATAAGTGTGATACTAAAAAAGGGCAAAATTAACATTCAGTGTCTTAACAGCTCTGTATTTTCAGGGGACTTGTTAAGATAATAATCTGCACTGTTAGCCGGAAAATAAAATGAAAGCTAGATGAGGTTACTTTTTGTTTAGAGTGCGGGCCATTGCAGACAAAGCAATCTCTCCATGACGAGAAGAAAGCAATGGGTGAGCAGACTGCAGGTGGTAGAATGGAGTTACTGACTCTCTTTGTTCTTCTCTCACTCTTTCCATATAATAGTGCATTGAGCCAGGCATCAAAAAGAATACTAACTTCAGGTGAGTCAAACACTGTCATTTAAAACACATGCACTATGAATATACACCAGCAGGTAGAAGTGACACTAAACTTGGGAGTTAAATCTTAACAATGCATTCAAGTAACTGAACTGTTAACAAAAATGCATCTTATTTGTGCATCACTCGGCTGCAGATCCTCATACTGTATCATCTCTGAAGTGCTGACACTGTCCTTCCTACTGGAGGGTGGCTACTTTGATCCCCATGGTCCCTGGTACATGGGATTGTAGTACATCTGGGAGTGAGCTTGAAGTGGTGGCTATTTTACAACACACAGGGACCATGGGGAACAAAAGTAGCCACCCTCCAGAAAGAAGCAGAAATTCAAATGGTTTGAGGATCTACAGCCGAGTGATGCACAAATAATATACATTTTTGTTAATAGGTAGGGTACTTGAATGTATTTTTAAGATTTAACTCCTAAGTTTAGTGTTAATTTATTATTTGGTAAATGTCTAATTCACTGCTTTATACATATTTTCCTATATGTTTTCTTATGTGCAGCAGCTGCAATAAAGGGCACCTCCAGCTCTTTGGATCTACAGAAATCGGCAGAAGGCAAAAACATCTGAAAACCGAATTATATACTCCACTTGCCCACTCCTGAATTAGCCTGTCAACTCACAATAATGCTCAGGAAAGAATTCTCTCCCCTCCCTCAGAACTGATATGGGTGTCAAACATTAATCATGTGGCACTTGGGATGCAACAACAAATCTCAATACACCTTGATTAGAAGAAAAAAAAAACTTCTGGCAGCTTTCAGAGGAGGAGGGGCTGGAGGGTGTGTGGCCAGAGGAGGTGGCAGAGGGATTCATCACTTCAGGCTTCTTTAACATAAAAAAGGAAAAAAGAATGACTGACCATGGCAACAGTTATATGCTTTTTTTATTCTCTTATCTGCAAATTGGATTTGATTGGTTACCATGAACAGCGCCTCCATTTTTTCATCCCAGATCCAGAAGTCTCAAGACAAATATTCCTACCTACCCTATAAAAGGTGACACATAAGTATATTTGCTACATTGCAGATAGCTTAGTCTGAATTGATCGACCCTTTATAGCATAAACTAGATCTAACTGGTTTAATCAATCATTCTTTTTACTGTTATTCTGCTTTCCTGTGGCTTACTCTTTACCATACATCCCTCGACACTCAATCACTTTTACTGGGAATGGTCTCCATGATTAAAATAAATTGTGTTTTACAAAGTCTAAGAGGCCAGAAGACAATCCCTGGAATTCATAAACAGCCACTCATTCGAAATCTGTCTCTCATCCGTGCAACAAATGGCGCAACTTGAGAAAGATTAATGCAACTATTGGTAAGGTATATATGAATCTGTTGTAGAATTGCCTCAGACAGAATTTTGAGATTAAATTGAGATCTTATTTATCTCTTATTTACCTCTTTTCTTATAACCAATATGGTGGTATGTCTTAGTAAATCTGTTGCAGTGATAGAGGCAGAAAGTAAAAGTTTCACACATAGGAACTAGGTGAACTTCTTGCATGCATCGGAAATAGCAAGTAAACTGTCGCATGACTTTCATTAATTGGGTTCAGGACTCTCTGACACAGCCATAATGCCAAAAAAGTGTTACAATTGTTTAAGTGAATAAGCCCCAATGTGTTTCTTAGGTCCCTGTAATCTGATTGTGTACAGATTTTGTCAGGCAGAAAAAAAGCTTAAAATCCTTGTACAGCTAACTTGAAAGTGTAAGTCAGAGTTGGTTTCAAAAACCATTTTACTTCATTTTTCCCAGACTCAAGGAAACTATAGAAATGGTCATGATCTAATTGATATTGTGCTGACTCAGGAATCTAGATGGATGCAAGATTAGTTTTTATTTGGACATGCCTACATGAGCTGAACATCTCACCATGTCTTCTGGGTCAGTCACTTCCATGGAACCTTCTACCATAGTCAGGGTGTTAGGACTATAAAGTCCTAAGATCAGAATCTTTTTGAGGAGCAGATTGAGTTACAACACACTGTTTTAAGTTGGTTTGACTTCACTGCGTTCTACATATGTAGATATTTGTGTTTTGCCACCTTGTACATAGTGATACATTTTAAGACTATCACATTAAAACCAATCTGTGATTTTGAGGTGGGTGGACAAGGGGATGTTTCACATTAAGGATGGGGGTTTGGGCTATATGGATCAGGGGACCTGGCTCATTTCTGGCACCAGGGCTATCGAACTTCCAGCTATGTCTCAGAAAGTAAAAGAAAGTAACTGGTTAGTTAATATGAGCACCATGTTTTGAAAAATGCTACATTGTCAAGGAAGTATCATAAAAGCTACATTTCTACAGTAGCTTGTGAAGAAAGCAACTTTTGTATTAGTGAAGAGTTTGGAAACACATAGGCTGGGTACATGCATAGAAAAACAAGATGTTAGATTTGATTCATATAATCTTCTTTAATTGTGCAGGGTTGCAGCCTAGATATTGCACACTAGAACAGATGGTATGTATGGCCCAACGGGCCCGCAAAATATGTGAATCATCCTGTGGTTAATTAGTGAAGATGACATTAGGAAATCATTGTTGTATTACACTGGCAAAATGAGTTGACATTAATGCTGGCAATGTTGCCAAATATGCTTAAAGGAAATGTTTTGATGGTATATCTTTTCTTTCTTGCCATCTGTGGAATACTTTACTACAGTGTTCATTAATACCAATGATATTATAAAGCAACCGGATATTTGGGATTGCTCTTATATTAAACACTGGGTCTACAGAGTAACAGAAAACATTGGTTTTCACTTCTTTTGGAACTCCAAATGTGAAGTGTCTATTGTGCTATGAATAAGGTCTGCACTATACAGAAAGAAGAGCCTTGACATTTACCCAGATCTACTATACCTGTTTTAACATTGAAAATCTTAAAGTGACATTAAAGGCAACCCACCCCCATGCTAGTGTAAGGACTTACCTTAAATTATGTCTCTTGATCTAATAATTTTCTTCTTTCCTGTAGTTTTCAGGAGTCCCTCCAACATTGGTGCCGGTCTCTGATCCAGCGCTGACTCTACTCTCTTCCTGGCCCTTCCTTTCCCACGGAGTCTGTGCGGATGCACACTACCTCCATTGACTTACACTGTGTCTCTCCTCATCTCCCGGCCGAAGATCTGAACTGCGCATGCACCCGTCCCATGATCCTTTGCGGGCCGCCCAAGAATCTTCAAATCTTCGGACGGGAGCGCACGGTGAAGACACAGGTAAGTTTGAATCCATTTGTTTAAAAAATTTTCTTTGTATGTTTTTGCATATATCTACTTCTTGCTAGCAGTAGATATATGCAAACATACAGGAGGGTTTAATAATCCTTTAATTTTAAAGGCACGTTCACACCATATGCCATTTTTTCCAGCACAGCCCAAGTGAAAGACAAGGTAATTTGCCTTGTCATGGCACAGTTCACACCACTGCATTTCCAACATATAGTACTTTTTTCTAAGTGCACCACAGTGAGACATGGTACAAGCGCATCGCACTGCGCTGTGCCCATAGAATGTAATGAAATATCACCTAGGCAGTGACCCATGAGTGCTTTATAGTCAATACAGTTCGGGTCTCTTATGTCCCACAATATATGCTTTCCAAACCTTGAATTATCATGGAAATAATTTATGTAAGTTACAGATTTGCACAGCAAAATGTCTCTTTTTTCAGATTTAGCTGCACAATTCTACATAACATTCTACATCCCATACAATTTATTCCTGAGAAAGCCATGGAGTTTGGGTGAGTATTACTTTTTTTATTTTAGTCCCCAGACACAAACGAGCAGTTAACCCTTGCAGTGCGAGGGTAGCCCCACTACAAGGGTTAGTAAAAATGAACTGCTTTAATGATATGTGGTAGAGCTGGACCAGTAAGAGTACGAATTGGTTTTGATGTGAATCTGAAAAAATGTGGGATGTACTTCTTGAGGGAGGTAGCCCATAATGACAGTGTGTGATTGTGTATGGTCCTAGGCTGCTACCTGTCTGGTTGGGATGGGGGGGGAGGGTCACTTAACAGAAGAACAAATCCTGGATGTGCAGTTAGGCGCGCAGATCCAGTCCTCATTGCAAACAGGTTACGCTGACATTCTGCACTTATCTAACCTCAATTCAGGCTACAATGTACAGCTTCTCCTGAAATTACCATTAATATTATTCCTCCAGCCTTGAAGAAGCGGGAGTCTAATTCCCTTGAAACGTGTTAGCTGTATCCAACAGTGGCATCACTAGAGGGGTGCGGCCCAAACTTGGGTGACACCATTGAAGGAGTGACACCAAAATGACTAACAGTCATTTTGGTGTCACCCCCTCTGAAAAGTTGGGCACTTAGTCATGGGCCGAGAGCCTGACAGTTGCACGAAAGGGAAGGGGACCCGGCGGCATCACCTTATCCTGCTGGGTGAATGTCCCCTCCTCTCTTTGCCAGCGTCCATCACCAAGATTGGCGCCGGCAGGTATAACCAGGATGGCCGTGCATGCGCATGATGTCGCACATGTGCGTGATGACACCACGTGCGTGCATAATGACGTCAAGCCGCGGTGTCACACGGTACCTGCTCCGGGTGACACCCAGCCTCGGGATGCCCCTGTCTGACATATCCATTCAAATAGACAACCAAAATGAACTGTCAAGCAAGATGATCATTTTTTAAGAGGTTTGCCTGACCACACAACCAAGATATCTTATCAGGAGCAGAGGAGAGGATGGAATGAGAAGGATATAGAGTAGGATCAGTCATAACTGACAGCATTTAAGAGATAAATATTAGTGGGGCAGCGAGTTATAATAAATAGATAGAAAATTTAGTATAAGAATAGAATGAGCAGTTAGGAGATCCAGCACTCCAAATTCCCACATTCCCTAAATTAAGGAAACACTGTGAGATGTGTGAATAAAGTTTATTTTTCAGATCTAGTGGGTAAAATGTGTGGAAATGAAAGTGCAACTATTTCCTCATTTTTTTTCATTCTCTCACAAAAGATATATCTAGTAAATAGAGTAAATGATCCTGTTTATATTTGGATAGCAATGTGTGATGGAGACCAGAAATGACAGCCCTCTTTTTGCTTTGTGAGGGGTGTACTACCATTTGCAAGGAGGAGAATGCTGGGTCTACAATATCTTGGATTGAATATTTCATCCTACCTACACTCCATCAAATGGGATCAGCAAAGCAGGTTGTTAGCTCTACTTGGCTTAGCGTAATACAAACCAGGTTCTCACTCTCTGAGTGTATCTGGAATGGCATTATGAGGGCTGGACACCCTGTGCATAGCTTTGCTGATTAAATCAACTGTATGTCTTCTAGGGGAGATTGGACAGAGAAGTCAGAAATAGCATGTGCCACCCAAACGTGAATAACTGTGCATTTCTCAGTCAGTCTTGGACTGTTAAAGCATATCTAAACTAAAAAAACTAAATGTAACATATTTTAGCTTACTAGTCCTAAGATGTGGTGGCTACATTAGTTCCCCCTCTTTATTGTGACCTGGTGATCCCGCAAGTAAAGCACTTCCTGTCCCAAGGTAGTCCATCGCTGTACTGCATCCATTTATGAGCAGCATTGTCACCATAGGCTGCTCTCCTAATTTGGACTACAAACACCTTCCACTCTCCTTTTTCCATTCCATTACCAAGGAAAAGGGGTTTGTTGTTCACAGAAGATAATGAGAAGGCTGATAACAGGTATTTTGTGTACTTGCAGAAAATGTTTTCAGCCTAAAAAAAGAAAACTAACGCAGACAGCACATCTAAGGACTGGTAAGCTGCAATGTATTACATATGCGTTCTTGGGTTCAGGTGTACTTCACTTGTGGCCAATACCAGATTTTTCTGTGCAGAGTGCAGCATGTGCGTTGCTTTCATTGCATAAAACCAGGGAAAGTGTTACACTTTCCTCAAGTCATACCAAGAGAGAGGAGGTGGGAAATGGCCTGATATGAAGCACAGCATATAGACAACAAGTCAAGGGGCCCCATAGCACAACGCGATTTATCTTTCTGTGTGGCACCTGGCAGTGTCATTTGGAACTATAGTGTTATTGATGTTTAAGTGCATGTCTAGCCAGAACTTTTTTTCTGGCTTGACTTACACTTTAATCAGGAAGTTATATGAACAAGTTTTAGGCCTGGTTCACACCTGAACGTTTTGTATATGCGCGTCACACGCGCGTTTTCCCCCCGCCAGTTTGCGCGTTTTTGTGCGTGTTTTGTGCGCGTTTTTGTATTTCAATTAAGGTTATAAGCACAATTCACAAAGCTGATACATTAGGATAAAGATACTTATTTTTTTTTAAAGTGACAGCTATTTTTAGCTGAGTCCAATGGAAAATTAGTCACATGGCTCGTGTTAAAGCTTTGTGAATTGAACCTTATGCGTCCTAGAAAAAAAAGACTGTCCATTGTTGTGAGTTACAGCATTGGCAAAGTGTGAGCATTTCGGAGATCAGAGATTGCTGGCCTGAAGGCAATTAGTATTCTTGTTCGCATACCCCTGTGTGGGATGATGTTTCTGTAATTTGCTGGAAAACAGATAATAAATCCAATATAGTCTTTGCAATAAAGTCTTCACAAAAAAGCAACTACAGATCACATAACAAACACCCAAGGTTTACTAATATTTACATCTCTGTTTGGGGCTTTCAGAATAGGATGGTGATTTCTTGACTACCTGTTTTTCATGTGCACATCAAATGGATATTTTTTATGTGCTGAAAGAAACTTTGTTCATTTGAGTCCATTGAATACTGTCCAAACACATGGAGTGTGCATCAAAAAATCACAAGCATCTTTTACGCACTTTCAATTTCTTTTTCATGTGATGAGAAAGCGTGCATTGCGATTATTACAGTTCCTATAGTTTGAACAATACATGTGCACATGTAATATTCTTTTGAAGCATTCAAGATTAAATGTCAAGTGCAGTGGATGGAAATAGCACATAGGAGAGATAAATTGAATTAAAAAGGTAAAAGACACAAAGGAAAAGAAAAAAGCAGATAAGCTGGGACAAGGGACCTAGCATCAACCACATCAATCAAGTAGGGTCATTTAAAGTGATATTAAAGTCAATAGGTTTTTAAGCTATTTCAAATTCTGATTAAATCTGTTACAATGGACGCTGCTTCTCGATGTTTAAAGAACAACTCCAAGTAAAAATGTTATTGACCCTTGCAGTGGGGCTTCCCCCCGCACTGCAAGGGTTAAGTGCTTGTTATTGCCTATGGTCAAAAATAACGATGCTGGATTAAGGACGAATGTAAGTCTTTCATCAGGGGAGCTGCATTTAACGAGGTGGGGCCAAGCTTTAAAGGACAACTTACACCAAAGCTGCAAGTTCTAAATGAACTGTCCCTTTAAAATGAGTGCATGCTTGAAGTTTTGGGTCTTTTGGCAGTTAGACACCATTGACTGAAGAGCAGATATCTACTGCAGTGCTTCTGTCTGAGAATGGCAAGGCATGGAAGATATCACATCTGCTGGGCACTAGGCAAAGTACTGTGCAATGCTTTTATTACTCTATTGATGTTGATTTTACCAGCACTCCAACACATTACAAAAAGGAGTTGTGAAGGAATCAGAGCTAGGATTCTCCATTAGGCCGAAGCAGTGCTGAGGAGCGTTACCAGGGCAACCAGAGGCTTAGTCCAGAAAATAGGGCCTTTTTGTGAAGAAAGACCACTCTAATGGTATATCAGAGACAGTTCAAAAAGGTTTGAAAAGCCTGGGAACCAGAAACCTGAATGCTTCTTTAAGCTTGGCTGTAACTAATTTGTTTAATGTAACTATTTAATACAAAATGTTGCAATACGTTTGCATGCTTAAAAACATAACTAAACAATTATATTGACAGTGTATGCATATTTTTGGGTATCAAAGTAATTAAATAATTTATTTTAATGCATCTAAAAAGCATCACATTATAAGAAAGTCACTATTATGTGTTGCCAATACGGTACTACTGACCTCAGCGGTAACAACTATTTGAAACATTTTTCAATTTAAATAAATTACATTTATGTAAGGAAGCTTCCTGTTACATCCTACTGTACATATATGTAATGTAGAAATAGATGGGTTCTGCCCTTCTCCGATGTTCCTTGCTACACAAAAGTGTTCTTTACGACTTAATATCGTTACCATGGCTACAAAATGCAAAGGATGGTCATCAAACATTATGTTCCCTGAGTCATCGCGTCTAGTAACCATGACAATCCTAACAGCAGGAAAGAAAAGGATTCAGCTTTATGGACAACATCTCATGTTGCTACTGTAATCGAAAGGATATAATGAAGCAGAAAAATATCCAGAGGTGCCTCTTGCAAGGTATAAAGAACAATAGAACATATAGAAAATAAGAAAAGAAAATACAACACAAGCAGCCACTGAGATGCTGCGCATCTATATACAGTACACAGATTAATCTGCAGCTAAAATACTATTGTATAATGAGAAGAAAATGTGATTATTTATCAAATAATGGGCTGACTTATTAATTATAATCCATGAACAGCAATTTTCTAATCTTGATATCGCCACCACCCACCTATTAAAGGAAAAGTGTATTTTCAGTGAGCCTACATCCAAAGTTATTATTGCAGTGTTTAGGATGCTGCACTTTCAGAGAAAGCAGTTATCATTTTGTCTACCTCCTCTGACCTAAAGTAACTCACCCCAATGGCCTGCAGAATTATTTAGATCATCTAGACAACATTTCCATTCCTCTGGCCACAGTTGCACAGTCAATTCCAAAAGCGTTCATGGGGCAATCTCCTGAGCATCTGCTATATTGTGAGATGGCCCAGTAGAAGTAAATATGGATTGATCATGCAGGCATGGTCAGGGGAACAATAATTTTGTCTGAAGGATCTAAACATTTTTGCAGGCTGTGGCTTTCCACTTAAAGTGACACTAAACTCAGGAGTTAAATCTTTAAAATGCATTCAAGTACCTTAACTATTAACAAAAATGTAGCTTATTTGTGTATCACTTGGCTGTAGATCCTCAAATCATCTCTGAATTCATATTGACACTGTGCTTCCTTCTGGAGGGTGGCTACTTTTGTTCTCCATGGTCCCTGTGTGTTTTGTAAAGTAGCCACTGCTCCAAGCACGCTCCCATGATGGACTACTAGATCAAGTTTAGTCTACTAATTTGTATTGAGATCGTAGGCCATCACAGCAGCGAGCTTGGAGCGGTGGCTACTTTACAACACAATAAAAAACAATAAAACACGCACCAAGGATTATTTACCCAAGCTGCAAAGCACTTAGTGTTCACCTCAAAATTAAATGAACATAAATAAATCAATAAAATATGTGCCGAGCTAAAAACCAAAAACTTATATATCCTGTGTCTATCATCCAAAAAAAGACAAACCAATCAAATCATTAGTGTGTCCAATACTGTAAAATGCAACACCACCCTGAGTCATTGTGCTCAAACTATTTCACAATGTATATATTTAACTACCTCCCATGCGCCGATCGTCGAAAGACGGGCGGACGGGAGTCTCCTGGATGCGGGTGGGCGTCTTTAGACGTCCTTCGTGCCCGCGCCGCCGCTCGCGCGCGCCAGAGCGGGAAACCACCTGGATTTTAAATGGCCAGCGACGGCTGTTTACATACAAGAGGTCCGGCGTCTGTAAAGACGCCTGATCGCTTGTATGATACAAGTGAGGGTGCGCCCCCCCTCCTTAGCTCTGGTCACTGTCCCCGCTGTCGCCATCGTCGCGATTCCGGGCGTCCATCCGGTCCGGGCGATGTCTCTCTGTGCACTGAGAACTCCCTCCGCTTTCCTCCCGGTCTCTGAATGCAGGAAGTGATGTATATTACATCACTTCCGCATTCCTCTGTCACTCTCCGGTACAGAAACCGGAGAGAAGTTGATGAAACAGATCTGTGCTTCATCAGCTTCTCTGGGGGTCCCCAGGTGACATTAGGGGTCTTAGAGACCCCTGATGTCTCCATAAAGGAGACCTGTCACTGTAATTTGTTATCACATAGGGTACTTCTTAGCACCCTATGTGATAACAATAAAGTTAAGTGTAAACAAGTTTTAAAAAAAATTGCTCACAAAATAAATGAAAATGTACACAAACCAAAAAAACAACAAATTTTTTTACCCCCACATAGATGCGCAAAAATGCGTTAGATGCGCCTACATGCAAAAACAACAATTGCTCCAATTATGCTGCACGTGTTACATATCGCTGCGAACGTCGCAATGAGAGCAATAACTTTAGGGCCATCAAACACTGATAACACTAAACTGATGAGCGGTAAAATCTTTTAAAGCGTCGCCTCACCAATGTTGGCTATGGTGTTTTTTGCGATTTCGCGCGTGCGCAATTTTAAGGCTTGACATGTTTGGTGTCTATTTACACGACGTGACCCCGACTTTTATATTTTTTTAAAAAAATATTCAGTATTTTTTTTGTTATGTTGTAAAAAATGAACCCCCCCAGTGGTGATTGAATACCACCAAAAGAAAGCTCCATGTGTCCCCAAAAAATGGTATAAAATTAATTTCAGTACAGCGTTGCATGACGGCATAAACGTTAGCCAGAGTACCGCAGAGCTGAATACTGAAAAATGGCCTGGTCAGGAAGGGGGTGTAAACACCTGGTCAGCTTGTGGTTAAAAACATGTGTAAAAAATATTCAAAGTTCTCCATGATACATTATTGACCTCACAAACAAAACACATATACACATCGAGTGCTCAGAAACAAACCATGTGTGCGAATCAGTGCATAAATGTACACTAATATATATTATGAAAAAACGATAATCCGAGCGATAAAAATAGTGAATATCACTCCCTCTTTGTCCACAATATAGCAATACAGCATCCAGATCCCTTCCTGTTCATTCACAATAATCACAGTGTCAATAGTGTTTCAGTATCAATAGTGTCAGTTTCTTTCTGCTTAAAAAACACCCAGTGCTACCACAGTGTTCAGGTCCAACACCGATGCCCGTGATCACCACTCTCCCGCTGAAAAAAGGCTCACGTTAACTTCAGACCCAGTAGCTACGTCTCTCCACGCTAGTCCCTTTAATTGTGGGTGGGACTCCCATGTCTCCGGATAATCCGCTGTCACTTTTCCTTCCTCCAGTACTATAACCAGCCTCTCCTACGATCGTATATCATACATGGAAGAAAATACAGACCATAGTGCATACCATAAAGGACAGTAAAATCTTTATTTAAAAACTTAATCACAATTAAAAGCTTGAACAATAGCCAATACAGTATGCTGAACAGAGCCCGGCTCACACACTTACTCCTCCACACCGTTCATACATCCACAGCTCCACCTAATCCAACGCCAGGGGCCCGGAGCTTTTCAACGTTACACCTGCATATAAACTTTACCGCAACCATAGTAACAGGATGCTAATCTCAACTTATCTCCTTAGCACCTTCTGCTGGGCATAGCAATGATACTCCTGCAGGTAACATTACATTGGGTTCACACTTATGCAATGTAGTAATGCTCATAACCACAAAACACACATACCACATTTAATTTGAATGGCACCCCAACACACTACAGCAATGTATCTCTAGTGTATGCATTTACACTCTACAATGGATGCACAAGTGTTAACAAGCTCACTCTTCTTTGTTTTTGTCGTAATAATTAGGGATTCGTAGATTAGTCACTAGAAGGAGCACTCTGTGCAAATACTCCATCTTTATCTTAGAGCCCAAGTCTAGGCTTGGGTTTTTTAAAATAGGTATCCCACAATTCCCAAAAATACAGTATGCAGCACTGGCTGGAATACCTACTTCCTCTCTGTTGCCATGCCCTTCCCTGAAGACTCACATGCTTCCGAGTTGAATGACACCCAGAACACATCAGGAAAAAGTCAGTAAAAAGAAAGCAAAAAACCTGTTGGGGAAGATGGGGATTCTAGCAGCATGGGGGGGGGGGGTCCTCTGGGGTAGATTTGGGCAGATGATATACAGTATCAGCCACACAGATAATGCATTATTTCAGTAAGTCAGCTGACTCATAGACATGCATTGTGAGTAGGAGCAGTAAAGCACAAACTTTGTGTAGCACTGTAAAACAAGAAGCTTAGCAATGACCATATACAGTATGAACCTGTACATTTTTAATTATAAGGCATCCATTAACATACAGTTTGCAAACTACTACATACCGATAAGATAATTTATATTAAACTAATCTCATTTACATGTTAACATAATAATGCCCTTTCCTTAGATCTACTGAATATCTAAATAAAAATGCCCCTGCTGTCCAGCAAATATCTGTAGAGATGACCTGTGCCAGAGTGAGATATTTCTTCAGCCAGAAAAAAGACAAAACACATTCCGATGCCATAAACAGATGCTTTATAATATCAAACCAAACCAGATTGAATGCTGGCTGACAAAATCAGATGATTTATTTTCATGTATGTATAGATGGTTTTATATTTTTATTTTTTGCATATATTATATTTACACTACATTACAGAATCTCAACGTGACTGGTGATGCTGGGCCGTACTGCTTAGTAAATAAACCATTATCTAGGTTTTGGTCATCTTATGCGCTGCAGCAGACCATTTCGCTGTATCATGATTATTTTTATGTACATCAGACAATGCCTATAAGTGTAATAACTGCAGCCGAGTCATATAAACACTACCTTCACTGTTTCAGGTTGCGCGTGGCTAGCAGGAACAATTTCATATTTGACAAGTTATCTTGCTTTATATATCCCTTTGATTGTCGTTTCCATGGTGATATAAAATCATACTGGCAGCTTAGTTACCATTGACCACAAGGCATCAGTTTAAGGAACTTACTGATAATACAGTAGATGGGAAAGCATTGTCTTCAGGAACAGAAGCTTCAATTATATTAACTCCTCTGTGTCCAATTCAGTTGAAGATAGCAGCCTGAGCAGTTTACAGACATCATATAAAGGGGGATAAAATGTACAGTGCGTATTTTAAGGCTCTATTCACTCAGTATTCTATATGCAATGAGCAGAAGGAGTCATTCCAGAGGAAGATAAAATACGGATTAATGAGAAAACTCTTTCTGTGTTACTATTAATGTAGTATGCCCTCCGTTTAAACCCTGATCAGAGGTTATATTATATTTACCTTTGGTATTATAGTTTTGACATGGGTACCTACAGCATCTGCTGCTTTGCCATATGTCCACCGGGACAGTGGACTTAATAACTGCTTTCTGCTGGGTCAAATACAGGGACGGCAGCACTAAAACAGATGTGTTTTGAGCAGCTGGCTTCATTTCACTTTGAATATTACCTTAAGGTTGTGGGGGCTTGACACACCATGCCAATATAAGACATGTATACTGAGCCTCTGAGGAGTATAGAGAGACAGGGACACATTAATAGTAAGAGCAAAGCCTCTTTTGCACATTTGTCCTGCAGATTTTGTAGCACGTCCTAAAGTTTATACATGATATGACGGGTTGCCCTACTCCACTTACCCTACAAACTTTAGGCATCTCAACTTGCTATCCTCCATGAACTGTTCTTCCTGGCTAGGAAAGCAGTAGAGCTTCAATAGATGTCTGATCACACCCCCACAATATTTTAATGGATTCATTTAGTCAATGCCCTACCCTACAAGATGCTGAAAAATGTAAAGAAAAGTTGTCATATAATTTGACAAACTGTGGACTGTCTGGCTAGAGTATACCTTCCTCCCCCTATAATCAACCAACCCTATTGGCTATAGCCACATGGAACCTGGACCCACTTGTTAAGTGATTATTATTTTGTGTTGCCTCAGGGCACTCTCCCATATCCAAAATAAACACAGTAGACCATTTACTGTTTCTCTAGTTTTGTTTTGCCTTTTAATAGTTTGTATTATTGTTCTTTTGTACATTTGGTGCATATTCACAGCTATCATTATTATAGGCAGTCTGAGTCCTATAATAATGTCAATTTTGCCATACACATTGTAAATGATCTGAATAGCAAACCAGCCAAGTTGATTTGAACTTTGGTACTGCTGCTTCCAGGGTACACAATGGAATCTAAAAACATTGGGTGAAAGGGCAGAACACCCTGGCCGTGCTTAGACCCACCTGATGCAGGCAGGCATCAGACAACCATCTGCTTTTAAACTGCCACTTCCTTACAATGTATCGAACTAGATGTGCATGCCACAGGAATGTATGGGATGCACAAGGACAGTTGCAAATTTAAATCCACTTTATTGTAAATAGAACAGCAAAACAAAGCTAACAGTTTTCTGGGGTGACGCATGGACATGCTCAAGGATGGACATACGCAATATCAGGGTGAAGCAGGCTAAAACCTTCTCAGGATCTTCTAAGACCACCATAGATATAGTGTTCCTCCTTCCATCTACTCTGGTCATCTGAAACCAGGGAGGCCTGAGCAAGCACTATACACACCACCCAGGCTCTTTCACAATCATGCTACTTTAGGTTTATTTAGAGAGAGCATGCTATAGATATACAGATCATAGATTAATGATCAGCTGTGACACTGTTATTCATACACCTAATAATCTTTGTCAGCCAGGAAAGCACAGGCATGTGAAGTCTACTCTATAGCATGCCAGTCATGGTAACTCATGCACATAAGCTTGAAATAGCTGAGCTAGGTCCATGTCGTGAAATGGTAGAGTGACTCCAGCACTCATCTGTGCATCATGAAGCACAATCTGCACACAGGTGTGGGATCACAGGTTTCTTCCCTACTGACATAAAACATCTTCAGACAACTAAAAAAGCTGAGCTCTCCTTTTCTAGATTATTTGTACTAAGCAACTGACATACCCAATTTAATGTTCTCACAAATCTGCTGTCTTTATTTTGCTTAATGTGTAAGTTAAATGTGAAATAAAATATGTCAAATAACTGAAAAAGCAGCAATCTCACCTAAATTCAGACGCATTAGACAGTCAGGCAATTCTGTCTATGCTGCTACTGTCTTAGATCTCAGTGTAGAATCCCTACGGGCAGTGTTAAATGACAAACATCTGCCATGCTTCACTACTACAGAGCTCACTGAACATATTCTTCACTACATACAGAAAGTACTCCGTTCATTCTTTGACCTTGACAAAATATTGCCCTAGGTTAACAAATGCTGCTTTTACTTTCAGTACCCTGTTGGTATCAGTTATTGGCTATGCCTGCAATAATTGGAAGGGACAAACCAACTAATTACTTTAGCTGCAATGCAATAACATATATCATCATATTGCATTGCTGAGATATTAAAGTGACACTAAAGAGTTAAATCTTTAAAATGCATTCAAGTACCTTAACTGTTAAGAAAAATGTATCTTATTTCTGCATCACTCAGCTGTAGATCCTCAAATCATCTCTGAATTGGTGCTGACACTGTCCTTCCTTCTGGAGGGAGGCTAATTTTGTTCCCCATGGTCCCTGTATGTGTTGTAAAGTAGCCACCACTCCAAACTCACTCGTGTGATGGACTACAATCTCATATTTGGTTACTAATTTGTATTGATTTTGTAGTCTATCACAGGAGCGAGCTTGGAGCGGTGACTACTTTACAACACACACAGGGACCATGTGGAACAAAAGTAGGCACCCTCCAGAAGGAAGTAGATGCATGAATTCAGAGATGATCTGAGGATTTACAGTATAGTTGAGTGATGCACCAATAACCTACATTTTTGTTAATAGGTAAGGTACTTGAATGCATTTGTAAGATTTAACTCCTAAGTTTAGTGTCACTTTAAGCACATAAATGTGTTAAGTTGGAAATCTGTGCATAAGATGACCAATTTATTAAAGTGAAAATGTTGCTGTATTACACAAAACAAAGACAATATTGCACACACTGCAGCTGTAGTGCCAAGGGGGGAGCCACAGTGAGCAGCAAGGACATGAAAGAATTCGACACACCCAGTAGTGTCAGATTCTGAAGATTTTAGCTGCTCTTGCTCTCCAAAAGGACAAAGACTGGATGCAGTGAAGGTACTAATGGTAATATGTGTATCTGTTTTAACTTGTTTAATCTAACAACAGGGCAGGAGTGGTGCTAGACCCTGGTACCCAGAGACCTAGGGCATGTCCCCCAGATCTTTGAATGAGTGCCCCAGGTGTCCTTTGCCATTAACCCAAGTATGATCCTTTCATTTTGGCCATCCAATTTTGTCGCCACTGGTAACTGCAATTTCTCCCCAGAATTATTTAGAATAATGTTTGCTAGATAATTATAGATCCTGACATTTTTAATTAATTACTTGGTTTCTACATTCACTAGAACCTTATAATGCATATTTCTTTTTACTAAAAAATATTAAACCATTGATTAAAGTGACACTAAACTCAGGAGTTAAATTTAAAAATGCATTCAAGTACCTTAAATATTTTTTAAAATGTACCGTATTTGACGGCGTATAAGACGACTCGGCGTATAAGACGACCCCCTACTTTTTGTGTTAAAATATAGGTTTTGGGCTATACTCGTCGTATAAGACGAGTATAGCCCAAAATAATCTTTAAATTCACCCACTAACATCCATGGCGGTATTCCCGAGAGTGGCTCGGGGTTAATTTTCAGTACCATAAGCGGTAACCCCGAGCCACACTCGGGATTACAGTCTCTTACCTTGCCCACGATCCCAGCTGTGTCCTCCTTCTTCCGCTGAGTCAATCACGGCAGGCTTTGTATTAATGAATACAGGCTTTGTATTCATTACTGCAAAGCATGCCATGATTGGCTCAGCGCGGTATACTGTATGTAGCCGAAGCTACATACAGTATACCATATCCTTCTGTATGTACCCGGCGTATAAGACGACCCCCAATTTTCAGGGTATGTTTTAAGGTCTCAAAACCCGTCTTATACGCCGGCAAATACGGTATCTGATTTGTGTATTACTCAGCTGTAGAGTAGAGCCTCAAATCATCTCTGAATTTGTGCTGACACTGTCCTTCCTTCTGGAGGGTGGCTTCCCTCCCGTAATGAACTACAATATCACGTTTAGTTAACTAATTTGTACAGAAATTTTAGTCTATCATAGTACTGAGCTTGGAGCGGTGGCTACTTTACAACACATGCAGGGACCATGGGGAACAAAAGTAGCCACCCTCCAGAAGGAAGGACAGTGTCATCAGTAATTCAGAGATGATTTGAGGATCTACAGCCGAGTGATACACAAATAAGATACATTTTTGATAACAGTTAAGGTATCTGAATACATTTTTAAGATTTAACTCCAGAGTTTAGTGACACTTTAACAATTTTATAAATATAGATATAGATATATATCTATATCTATATATAATATGCAAATTATGCTTTTGGGACATAATTTTGTTTATCAACTTTTTAATTTTTTTTTTGCAGTATTGCACATTGGGTTTTTATGTTCAGTCATATAGAATGAGAAACAACTTCACTCACATATTATACAAACCCTTTAACATTTTAATCTAGGTGTCCAGGAGGTCCCCAGGTCTCTTAGGAACCCAGAAACCCCTCTCTTGCCTTCGCCTATAGTGATTGCTCAGCTATTGATTGGTCAGATACACCCCCTGTCTTCCTCAGCACTACAAGTCTGCATGAGGATGTTTGTGATAAGGAATGTGGCTGTTACTCTGCTATTTCAGCATAGAGCACTGGGGAAAAGAGCAAGAATCAGTCAAATATTAAAAGGCAAAGGATATTTTAACAATTTTACAACTGAAAACAGGTTTAAAAAAAAATCAGAACCTGTGGAGGGACTGCACAGAGGAAGAAGGTGTGAGACTTCGAGTGGGCTTTAAATGTGATGTATAGCCTAAAACATGTTTTATTAAGGTATACAGTATATACTTTTACCAACATGTGTAAGTTTTTTTTTTAAATTTCTCTTAGCTTAGTGAATGAGGTGAGGCTCTGCTGACTTCCATCATCAAATCATGTGCAAGAAAAGATACTGTTTTTTTAATTATTTTCCTTCCTTGTGATTAGGTATTCTTTACAAAGTGAATTTTCACCACATTTACTAAGCTAAGGAACAATTCCCATGCATAGTGCAAATTCCCCTGCAAAGTGATGAGCCGATTGGACTTTAGTAAAACAACCACATAGTATGCCTTCTTCATTTTAAAAAAAACCAACAACTTCCTGTTTGCAAATCTTTAACTAATGGGCAAAGTTACGCTTTAAAATATATATTTACTGAAAATGCACTACACATTAAGAAGGCCAAAGGGGGATGTGTCACATTAGCCACCATGTACAACCTTCCCTTGTAAATGTGCGCAGTCATCAAGGCTTGACCTAGCCTTGCCTGGAAATGCACATCTGGGTTGGATACCATTCAAAAGACAAAAGCTCAATCAGATCTTTTCCAGCCGGAATCAATTATGTCTTTAATGCTTTGAAGCTTTTTTTTCCTATTGCTCATAACCAAACAGAACAGGACACATCAAACCACAGTGCACAGAAATAAGGAGATAATGCAATATAAAAAACATGCATCAGACATGCAATATGAGTGTCTTGGTGAAAGGCAAGCCATGATGTATGACGGCAGAATAAAGGACATGAAGTTCTTTGATAACATATCTGCAGCGAACTAGGACATTGGATTTAACATGATTACTGCTCGGCTCATTTTAGCTATATGATTACATCTTGTGAGCCCGTAAACTTTAAACATCGGTTTCATTCAATTCCATAAAAAAGTAGTTATAGGAAAATAAAGTCAGTTACCATTAAAACACAAATTAAACGTTTCTATGTTTTCTGATGACTAAATTATGTGGGCCTCTGAATTATAAAGTTAAGGTGGACATTTTAATAACTTTATTGAAAGCATCATTTTTCAGGAAAAAAGACTATACCTGTATCATTAAAAAGCAGTCCTTGAGCTCCGGTCAAGGGAAGTTGCACAGTTTGATGTGATCAGTCTGCTGCAGGCAGGAGGAAGAATTGACCCAGTCTCCCTTCCCCCAGTGTTCAGAATGCATTATTGCAACTTTTTTATATAGAAAGAATGAACAACTTCTGTCTGCTATTTACACATTTCAATAATATTCACATCTCCTTCTATATCTATTAGATAATTATTTCTCTATATATTTGCATATTGGTCTTTCTCTATTTACACCACCACCACTACGATTCGTATAGTGGTTTCCATGCAGGATAAGCCGAAGGATCGGCCGGAGCTACGGCCAGATCTTTCGGCAGCTTTGTGAATAGACCCCTATATTTCTTCCTTAATTTTTATTATAAAACTTTCCAATTTCACTTTTTTCTGTTTTATTTTCATCACATGATCCCCACCACTAAATTCTTAGTGCCCTATGTACCCAACATGTTTCGTCACATGTGTGGCTTCATCAGGGTTTTTTTTAAGGGGAAATAGGGGAATCCCTGTAGAGAGTGGTGATTGGCAGTGACCTCTGCAGGGAGGAGACTGTGAGCTGAGCGATCAGTGGTTTGTGATCACTCAGCTCTTGGTATACAGAGCCGGCGCATGACATCTGCAGTGTCCCACACGAGCTCTAAGTATTGGCTGGAGTATATTTTACTCTCCCAATACTTCTCCTTTCAATACATGTACATATTACACTTACGCATGTTAGCATGCTTGTACTTAACATCCAAAAATATACTGTATATGCGACGCTTTAAGTGCTTTGAATCATTTCTGAAGTAGGTAGAACTGCTAATATGCAAATTAGCTGTACTCCTGGGTATAATACCATATCTGTGCCTGTCCTACTTGGAGATCACTGCGAGTCGTCTGGAGCCTTGCTGTGTCACCCCCACTCCCCCCAACCCAACCAGTTACAGCAGTGTGGCCAGAATTCCTCTATAGAAATATGGGGACCTCATAAATATGAAGGGCTTTTTTCAAAGAAATGGTGGTTGCATTTGGCTATACTAGTATGCGGATATGTTTGGATCTAAAATTATTTTTTAATTTAAAGACACTTGTCTTTCTTTCCTATATTGGTTGCTTCAATCCATCTTTACCATTCAACGATCCTATTAAATGTCAGTAAATACTTTAACACCCTATTATAACACCCATATATGCCACAATGTAATTTCTTGGGACTCTCTATAGCTATTAAGACATTTTATTATATTTTCTGAATATAAAATAGATGAAAAAGTGAGCAGACTAGTTTTCCTATCATTTAGGAAATTTTGAAATAGTGTTACTGTTGCAGATCTGATCCTCTGAGCTTCACAGCAAAGTTCTTCTTATGGTAACAATTGAAGGTAACACATCAGTGAATAAAAGAAAGCCTCATAGATGGAGGCTGCTTTGTGTTCTCCGCTGAAAACCATGCCCGCTGCTCAATTTCTACTTCTCAAGAGAAACTGGGAGTCTCATTATCACAAATCACTTCTTATAGAAAGCTGATTTAAGAGCAGAAATGTGTAAGTTCCCAAAAAAATAACTGCTAAGGCGATACCTACTGTAAAATAAGCTCTTACATTGGGAAATGTGCAGGGCTGTCCTGTTAAATTAGGAGTCAAATGCTTTGACATAACATAATTTCAAGTGACAGCAAAATTGCAGATCCATGCATCCCTGCTGTGTCACTGCCGTGTGTGACTGTCCTTAGATCACATCTCAAGACTGCCTTGCCTGTCACCACAGCGTTTCATGAGACTCTTTCATGTGTTGTCATTGTACAGTCTACATACGTCACAAACTGCAGCCTTTCTAAAGTTGAACTTCTAAGGCTTATAATGCAAATTTATACAAAGCTGGGACCACAGTGAACATTCTTTTAACCCTATACAATACCTTGTCACCCTTTAGGTACCAAAGTTAAGCACATTAATAATTCAGGGGCTTGGACAATCAAATGGCATTGGGCCAGTTCCGAGGACAAGCATCTTTGCGCACTGGATCAATGCCAGTCACCTCAAGGGCACATAGAAAACAATTTTTCACTATATGCCCTATTCAAACCTCAACGCTTCTTGATGTGTGGTGTGGTGCAGAAAAATGCAGACATGGTGCATTTTTCTGCAGAGAACTGTATGGCACCCAAAGTCACAACACCGCAGCACAGTATGCCGAAGAGACCTGAACTGAGTGTATACTTTGTACACTGCCAATAAAGATATAAAAACAAAAAGAAACAACAAACCAAGGCACTGCTACACACTGTTGCTACCCTGAGGACACCATCCACACACTAATATGGAACGTCTATGTGAACCACCTACTCTAGACCTTTCACAAGTAGCTTTAGGAGAAAAAAAATCTGTCAGTTTTTATGACATATCCACAAAGTTAAAGAAATACATTATAGATCTCTGAAAAGCCATGTCAGGGTCTACAGAGGCTACACCTTTTCTGGGGCCCAATATCTCTAACAATTAGAGGATCACTGATGAGCAGAGTCACCCTAACCTCTTATATGTATGTATGTGTGTATGTACAGCAGCCATATACAGTATACCCCCCCCCCATCATATATATATATATATACATATATATATATATACACACACACACTCACTGGCCACTTTATTAGGTACACTTGTTAAATTGCTTGGTAACACAAATTGCTAATCAGCCAATCACATGGCAGCAACTCAATGCAACAACAACTTGCTGAAGTTCAAACTGAGCATCAGAATGGGGAAGAAAGGGGATTTAAGTGACTTTGAACGTGGCATGGTTGTGGGCTGGTCTCAGTAATTCAAAAACTGTTGATCTACTGGGATTTTCACGCACAATCATCTCTAGGATTTAAAAAAGAATGGTCTGAAAAAGAGAAAATGTCCAGTGAGCGGCAGTTGTGTGGACGAAAATGCCTTGTTGATGTCAGAGGTCACAGGAGAATGGGCAGACTGGTTCGAGATGATAGAAAGGAAACAGTAACTCAAATAACCACTTATTACAACCAAGGTATGCAGAATACTATCTCTGAACACACAACACAGTGAACCAGAATCAGATGGGCTACACCAGGTGCCACTCCTGTCAGTTAAGAACAGGAAACGGAGACTACAATTCGCACAGGCTCACCAAAATTGGATGATAGAAGATTGGAAAAACGTTGCCTGGTCTGATGAGTCTCAATTTCAGCTGCGACATTCAGATTGTAGGGTCACAATTTGTCGTAAACAACATGAAAGCATGGATCCATCCTGCCTTGTACCAACGGTTCAGGCTGGTGGTGGTGGGGGTCTAATGGTGTGGGGGATATTTTCTTGGCACACTTTGGGCCCGTGATGCTATCATGTCAATATGGACCAAAATCATCATACACATATGAACCGTCTATAGGGCTGTGTACATTTAACAAACTTAACAGAATTGTGAAAATGTAAAAAATGGGTCCCCGGCCCCATCTACCGGCTGGAAGTAAGAATACAAAATATTTATATGACTTTCTATTTAACTGACTAAAAACAAATATATATATATTTTAATTCTGACCATAATAAAGAAAGAAAATACATACAAAGCCATTATACATTCCCTTTAAAATATATATTTTAAAAATTATATGGAAATAAACTTCAAATATACACTAGATAAACAAGGTCTTGTAATTACTACACATAACAGGGATTTATTTTAGTGCCATAAATAAACACTGGTTTAGGAAAAGGATAGCGCCTAATAGGCTATTTGTCTCAATATATTGTTTCAATTGCTGTTGTCCAATTTTATTTATAGTGCTACTGAAATTCCACTGTGTCTGATTTAGTTAATTCTACAACCTTTATGCAGTGCTGTTTTCATATTAAACTATTACAATGACAACATTATCGAACAGTATTTCTAGCTTATAAATTAAAATGCTATTTCCACACTATATAAGACATATATAATTAGATTTAAAGCTCAAAGAATAGAAACAGGTCTACAATAAAAACACTGAATATCTTTAAACCATTGTATCAAGACCTTTTGGTTCTGATAATTTCCCTTCAATATGAAAATGAATGTCCTTAGAAAAAGCCATTCAAAGAGACCTATTTCAAAAGTTAAATTAATGTACAGCTTTATAATCTTCACAAGAATATATGTAAAGTTTAAAGGGCTATGAGATGAATGGTGGTGTTGATGTGTACAAGTCGGCATCTATTTAGCTTGAATAGCACCATAGCAAATAATAATACAACATAAAGTATATATTAAGTTATGTTATATAACCATAAGGACTATCAAGGTTCAAACTCTTGGCCCTGCCAATCCTTTATGATCAACTTATCTACTCTATTATTATACCATCTGTCTTGACAAAACCTATTTGCTTATTTCTCCTTTCTCCATCTGCTGTCAGTCTTTATATTCAAAAGTTTTTATTATTTTTCATTGAGGCATATACAATGACCATCTACATACTACAATGTAACAAAACAACCTAAAACAAAAAACAAAAAGACAGTCTTCAGGATTCCTTATTGTTCCATCTCTAGTATCTGGTCTCAATTGTCGACACAAGCTTACCGTTTTTATTTCGGCTCAAGCTGGCCCCCTGCCCAGCTTCCCGCTCCAAACTTTGGCCTTAGCGGAACTGTTCCTATTTTACCCCCTGAAGATATACCTACGTCCCATCTTGTCATCTTGGGGTTTAGCAGTCGCTCGACCGATGGTCAAAAACCCAGGGACTTGTCGACTATTCTTACCAAAAGCCTGTGTGAGAACAGTCGAGACCAGATTACTAGGTTATCCCTATTATAGTGCCTTACAAAACCTAAAAACATAATAAAAACAAAAACAAGAAGCAAAAACGACAACACCAAAAACAAAAAAACAAAAACAAAAAAAAACCAATGTGGTTATCTAGCAGCTGTTGTAATAGGTTTTAGTTT